>NW_027397102.1:67017-341746 GCF_003265705.2 Callorhinus ursinus
GTTTTACTGGATGTAAATGCTCTTTATCACCTCTTTTTCCTGTGCCCGCTTCCTGCCCTTTTTTTCCCCATTCTCAGAAAAATCATTCAGCTTCATTGCAGGGAAAAATTAAAAAGCAGGCAAGTTAACAGAAGAAATTTAATGTCCCCCCTAATCATTCTAATCACCAGCCATGCATTCCTAAATCATTTTCATGTGCACTTGCCCAGTATTTTTCATGTGATATATATGTGAATTTTAATGTATATATTGTTTCAATATCTGCTTTTTCACATATGAATATATAATATAAATAGATATAGATGTATAGATAGATATTCTTGAACTTCCTTTCATGCCATTAAATATTCTTCTAAAATAGTTTCATGGCTCTTTAGTGTTCCAGTGGAGGGGTTTCATAGAGGAATAGATAGATACATGTATTCATCTCTATCCATATTTAGACATAGGTATGGGGCTATTTTTCACAACTTTCTCATTGTTGAACATCTGGGTGTTGAACATCTCTTTTGTTTTGTTTTTCTTATCCAAACCCTAGCTGCTAATACATAATGCACAAACCTTGCTTACATTCAATATTATTTTAAGAACCAACACTGGTGAGAGCAAATTGTAGAATCAAAGGACATGGAAGTTTTGAAACTTTTTTCTTCTTCTTTTGGGGGGAGAAGGTGTTTCCTTTTAAAATGACTATCCCAAAGGTAGTGTCAATTTACCTTCACCAAGTACACAAATAATGTGAGAGGATGGAAACCTTGTCAGTTATCTAGACTTGCTATTGCAGTTTTTTCTATAGTCTCCCAATATTTTATCAGGGGAACTGTTGCTTTTTTTTTTGTTTTTATTTAGTTTAAAGATTTATTTTTATACAAATAACACAGTATCATAATAGAAATTTTTTAAATTGATTATGAACAAAGTAAAAATCACTCCTAATTGTACCCCTTGACAAAAAAAAACTTTGGAACACATGAAACATGTACATAAATAATACTTTCAAAAATGTAATATTGTTTCATTATGGAATACGTCCACTATAATTGGTCTTTCATATCATCTTTCCAAACTATTAAAAATTTTCCTTTAAATTTTTTTTAAAGATTTTATTTATTTATTTGACAGAGACACAACGAGAGAGGGAACACAAGCAGGGGGAGTGGGAGAGGGAGAAGCAGGCTTCCCATGGAGCAGGGAGCCTGATGCAGGGCTCAATCCCAGGACCCTGGGATCATGACCTGGGCCGAAGGCAGATGCTTAATGACTGAGCCACCCAGGCGCCCCTAATTTTGTTTTTATGTTCCATCTTATGGTTGAATTACAATTTCTAAAATTCAGCCACTTCATATGTTTAAGTTGTTCTAGTTTTTCCCTAGTAAGATTAATTCTACAAGGAACACATTTGTAGGTGAACATTTGCTGACATGTGCAGAGATTTAATTGCCTTATATACCTTGCCAGTTTGTTACCAAATGCTTCCTCATGAAGTTTATGCCCATTAACTCTGTAAGAAAGTTATTTCTCTGCCCATCTTCTTCAGTTAGTATTTTTTAAGTTATGAGAAATTGGTTAAGCTTGTGCATTTGTTTATTTCATTTTACAGGTGTATTGCTTGGAAAAAAGACATACATATTAAATATATACAACAACCTCTTTTAAGAGATTATTTTTTGTCTATTTTTCCACAATATTTAAAACAAACACACAATGTATTCTTTCAATTTTTTTCAATATATTGTAAATATAACTAAAATATCTTTGGCTCTCCACTATTCTTCCCTAACTCACTATCACTGTATAGGTGGATCAGAATCTTTTAAAAAGTGTTTCCTTACTTTGGAATTTAACATAGTTTCTAGATTTTCACCACTGAGCCCAAATCTGTGGTAAGTGATTTTGCTGCAGGATTATTGTACTTACATAAATACATAGAAGTGGAATTGAAAAGTAGAGGTCTTTTAAAAATTTTTAACTGTGCCATCAGATGGCCTGGATCTACCAATTTATACTTCCACTGATATGGTGGAAGAATGCCTATTTTCTTGCCCAGGTTCCTCCTTGGGTATTATAAATTTTGCGGATATAATGCTATTAAAAATACATACTTCATTTTTTGTTTTCCTTTTTCAATTTTTTAAAAATAATTTTTTGCTTCTTATTCAAGGAATATAAATTCATTTAAAAATCACATTGCATTGATAGGGAAAATAAAATAAAAGTAGCACCGATAATATAAAGAAAAATTTAATTTTATGTATACATATAAGCATATATAATATTACATTATATAATACATAAATAATTATATAATTCATATATTTTTATATATACCAAATCATAATTTCCATTATTTCTTTTTTTAAGATTTTATTTTTTTATTTGACAGAAAGAGAGAGAGCACACAAGCAGGGGGAGCAGCAGACAGAGGGAGAAGGAGAAGCAGGCTCCCCGCTGAGCAAGGAGCCTGATTCAGGGCTCAATCCCAGGACCCTGGGATCACGACCTGAGCCTAAGGCAGACACTTAACCGACTGAGCCACCCAGGCGCCCCTCCATTATTTTTTTTTTTTTACCCATCCTTCAACCCCCTCCCCTCTAGTAACCATGAAGTTTATTCTCTATAATTAAGAGTCTGTTTCTTGATTTGTCTCTCTTTCTCTCTCAATTTTTCCCTTTGTTTGAAACAAAATCTTTATTCAGTAATTTTTTTTATATTTTTATATTAATTTTCTCACATAATTTAAAATGGTCTTTGGATATCTATTGTGTATATGGGTGGATTCATTTGTTCCTACATTGTTAGATATTTTCTATGTTCCCAATTCTCTCTTAATTTCAGCCACTATGTTGACTACCTTTTACCTAAATTTATGGTCCATAGTTGTTTCTGTAGCAAACATGTCTAGAAGAAAAAAAAAGCAGAAGAAATTATAGACCATTTTTCAGACCATATGGTCAAATTTCCACTTGCAAAGTTGTCGACTTACACTATTATTTTGTTATTTCCAATCTAAATGTGTACCTAGTTCTTTGCACAAGGCTCTGAACTGGGTATTAAAATTTATATTAAAATTTGCTATGCTTTCAGTGGTGAAAATAGAATACATATCTCAATTTTACTTGTAATAATTTTTCTTTGTATGTGTTTGCTAGGGAAACAAATCCTAGAAAAGAAACATTATGTGTTATTAAACAGAGTAAATAACATGGAACACAACCATAATCCTACCACTGGATAAAAACCACATGTAGTTTGGTTGTATAACCTTTTATCCTTTTATATATGCATAGATATAGATGTATACACCTATGTGTACATATTCATAAATATAATCCAATAACTGGTTTTTACTAAAATACCACATTAAAATATATCCATGTCAGTTAATATTGCACAATATTATTTGCAGTAGTTACATAGTATATTATGGTATCCCTAGGCAATCATTTTTGTAAATCAGTTGACTTAACTAGTGAATTTTTGTTTCTGTTTTTTTCATATTAAAATAAAACCTTTGGGAAGACTATTGTTGCAGTCATACCTTCATACACATTCAGGAGTATTTGTCATACATTCATTAGAAATCTGGTTACAAAATAAAACACACTGTCACAAAGACTGTGAGATCATTTCTCTATTAACCCTAAATAATCCATTCCCAGCTTACAATTTCATCCATTGTTCTGTATTACTGTCACTTGTAATTCTTTTTAAATGATGGAAAACAGATGTTTCAAAAGGCAAATCATTTTTCTACTTATTTTCAAAAAATAATTTAAAATTGTTTGAGTTAAAATATAGTGATTTTATATAGTACTTAATTTGTGTTAAGCATTGTTATAAGTGCTTCCCATGTACCTACTCATTTAATCCTCACAACAACTCTATGTGGTATATAGTATTGGATTTTTTTCCATTTTACAGATGAAATAACTGAGGCATGGAGAGGTTAAATAACAGCCCAAAGTCATACAGCTAGGACTTGAACCCATGTAATATAGATTCATAGTCTGTACTCTTAACTATTAAACTATAATGAAAAAAGGCACGACTGCCCATTTGTTTTTCAATGCCTCCAAATCCCTTTTTCTTATGCATATGCAAGCATATTTTAACAAAAATATATTCAAATACATTTTCCTTAAAGATTTTTAAAAATTTATTTATTTTTGAGAGAGAGAGAAAGAGCAAGCAGGGCTGGTGGGGTGCAGAGGGAGAGAATCCTCAAGCAGACTTCCTGCCGAGTTCAGAGCCTGATATGGGGCTCGATCCCACAACCCATGAGATCACAACCTGAGCTGAAATCAAGAGTTGGACACTCAACCAACTGAGCCACACAGGTGCCCCTCCTTAAAGATTTTATTTAGTAAAACACATCTTTAAAAAATGAGAGAATGATGTCATCAAGATGGTGATGTCAGTTGTTTCCATCTTTCATTCTACTTACAAGAAGACCAACTAGCACTCGTCCATTGATAAGACATCATTAAGGAAATCCCAAATACTGAAAGTGAGGCTCAAGGACCCCCTGGACCACAGAGACCAAGAAGAACCACATTTGAAATGTAAGAAGAGGGGCTATACTCTGACAGCATCTCCCCCACTAAATCCAGGCTGGCACGGAGACACACAGAGAGGGCTCCCTGGGCTTATAGTTTCTCCAGTGGTAAAAAGAGAACCCAAGGTGGACAGCCAGTTTCCCCAGTCTTATGGGGAAGCCCATAGGAAGTCCAATTGGGTCTTATTTCATGAGAATCACTGGGAGAATCTGTGGGGCTCAACCACTGGGGATCAGATAGAGACAGAGGAGTAAAGCTTACAGCAACCAGTGCTCAGACCTTGGCAAACTACCTTCCTGCCTGCAATGGTGCCAGAGCAGAGATCAGAGCCAGTGGCTCTGGTCATCTGCAGAGCTAAGCTGCTGGCCTTGTCTGACTCGGGAACTTGGTTGGCAGTTATGCTGGATGTGGGTCCCCAGTCAACAGGCTGTACCCACTGTGGAGCCCGTTCCACTGCCCCACCCAGGCTGGGAAGCAAATTTCACAGTCTTTCTCAACTGCTGAGGGGAGTTTCCAGTCATGCTCTCAGGAAGCTTGACCAGAGAACACTGGCAGTTGTGGAGGTTATCTTACAGCCCCGCTTGGGCAGGGAGCCAAGCCAGAAGCTCTACTCAACTGTTAAGCACAGCCTCTCATGCCACATAACCAGGGAGCCTGAACATTAAGCCTGGGTAAGTTCAGAGCCTAACCCATTATACTGCCAAGCTGCAAATCCCAACCTACACCCCTGCCTGATTTCTGAAAACAGCCTGTGGCCTTGCTCAGGCAGGAAGCCCAGCCAGTGACCCTGCCCAATAATTGCAGAGCATAGCCAGTAGACCCATCTGATGAGAGAGTTGGACAATGACCCCATCCAACCATAATGCATTTTGTACAGTCTCCAACTTCATGATGCAGCTGGAAGCCCCTCCTGACCAGATAGACCAGACAAGGACCTTGCCCAAAAGCAGAGCAGAGCATAGCCAGTGACCTCTTCTGACTGTGAAGCCCTGCCTGTCTCCACCTGAACATGGAGTCTAGTCAACATCATCACCTGGTGTAGAAGCACAGGCCAATACCTCTTGAAACCAGAAGAGTTTGTGAAGCCAGGCCCACAACCTTGCCCAACTGCAGAGTCCAACCAGTGGCACCACCTTGCTTGTGAACACAGCCTTCAACCTCACCTGACCAGAGGTGATTGCAGAGCCCAAATAGTGGCCCCATCTGACCATGGAGCATGGACAGTAGCCTCACCCAACTAGAGACCGCAAAGACAATCTTTGCCTGCCCACAGATGCTACCAGCCAATCTATCCAGTACCTCAACCTGAGCTGACTTGTGAAGATATTTCCTTGCTGAAGCAAACCTATTAAGTATGGACGAGAAGATAACTTTCTTGAATGAGCAGATATTAATGCACACAATCAAGAATCACAAATAATCAAGTAATTATCACACCCCAAAAGGAAACTAATGAAACTTCAATAACTTATACCTTAAATAAATGGAAATCTGGGGGGGGGGGGAGGAGCAAGATGGCAGAGGAGTAGGAGACCTAAATTTCGTCTGGTCCCAGGAATTCACTAGATAGGTATCAAACCATTCAGAACACCTACAAACTCAAAAGGAGATCGAAGAAAAGAATAGCAGCAACTATCTGAACAGAAAAGCGACCACCAGCTACCAGCAAGTGATAGAGCAGCAAAGCACAAAATCGGAACTTTTAGAAGTCGGCTCTGCTGAGGGACGCCGCTCCAGTGGCAAAGCGGGGGGTAGAACACTTGCTGGGACAGTGTGGTGTCAGGACCCTCGGGGTCACAGAAAGACCGGGGGTGCCTGAGTGCAGCAGAGTTCCCAGGTATGGGAACAGGGAAGCCTGCTGCAAAGACGGAGCCGAGGAGTGGGCTCTCAGCTTGGGGTTGCCATAAACCGTGATCTGCGGCACAGTCAGGCCACTGCTTTTCAAGCAGGGACCCAAGAAGAGGCAGATCCAGGGAGACTGTGCTTCCTCCCTGAGGAGGAGCAGCACGGGACTGCACCGCAGGAAATCTGCTGGGTTTGGATACTCCAAACAGGGTCGTGTGGCCAGAGATAGAAACGCTCAGTCACAGACCAGGTGAGCACGGTGTGCGGCTGGAGACCGGGGACAAGGGAGTGATTGATTGCTTTTCTCTGAGGGCTCACTGAGGAGTGGGGCCCTGAGCTCTTAGCTCCTCCGTGGCCAGAGATTGGGAGGTCACCATTTTCACTCTTGTCCTCCAAAGCTGTATGGAAGGCATGCAGGGAACAAAAGCTACCGAGAGCAAACTTGAGCAGATTACTTAGCCTGACCCCTGGCAAGGGTGGGGCAATTCCGCCTCAGGCAAAGACATTTGAGAATCACTGCAACAAGCCCCTCCCCCAGAAGATCAGCAAGAACATCCAGCCAAGACCAAGTTTACCAATCAATGAGAAGGGCAAAACCCAAGCACTAGGGGAATACAGCACATACAGAATTGATGGCTTTTCCCCCATGATTCTTTAGTCTTTCAAAGTTAATTTTTTTAATTTTTTGTTTTTCTTTTTCTATTTTTTAGTTGAATTTTTCTTCTTTCCTTTTTCAACCATCTTATTCTTTTTTTAAATCTTTTTTAATTTTTCATTTTTACAGTCATATTCTATCTCTTCATTGTATTTAATCTTATTTTTTGTATATATATAAGTTTTTCTTTCTTTAAAATTTTGGGATACAGTCTCTTCTAACAGACCAAAATATACCCTAAATCTAGAGTATGACATTGTCCTAGTCTCCCGCCTGATCACATTCTCTCTCTCTCTTTTTTTAATTTTCTTCATTCTTTTTTCAACCAACTTCTTATCAATTCCTTTTTAAAAATCTTTTTTAATTTTCATCTTTACAGTCTTATTCTATGCTTTTATTGTATTTAACCATATTTTTGTGTATATATATGTTTTCCTTTCTCTAAAATTTTGGGAGGCAATTTCTTCTAACAGAACAAAATATGCCCAAAGTCTAGTGTGTGGCTCTGTTATTTTCACTAGTCTGATCATATTCTTTTTTTTTTTTCCCTTTCATTTCCCCCTAGTTTCGGGTCTCTTTTGATTTGTTTAGTGTATATTATTCTGGGACATTGTTACCCTTTTAGCATTTTTTCAGCATATTGTTTTCTCATTCATCTACTCTCCTCTGGACAAAATGACAAGATGGAAAAACCCACCTCACAAAAAAGAGCAAGAGGCAGTACCAACTGCCAGGGACCTAATCAATACAGACATTAGTAAGATGTCAGAACTAGAGTTCAGAATGACGATTATAAAGATACTAGCTGGGCTTGAAAAAAGCATAGAAGATACTAGAGAATCCCTTTCTGGAGAAATAAAAGAACTAAAATCTAACCAAGTCAAAATCAAAAGGGCTATACATGAGGTGCAATCAAAAACGGAGGCTCTAACTGCTAGGACAAATGAGGCAGAAGAGAGAATTAGTGATATGGAGAATAAAGAAGCTGAGAAAAAGGAGATAAACAACTACTGGATCATGAGGGGAGAATTTGAGAGATAAGTGATACCATAAGATGAAACAATATTAGAATAATTGGGATCCCAGAGAAGAAGAAAGAGAGAGGAGCAAAAAGTATATTGGAGCAAATTATAGTGGAGAATTTCCTTAATTTAGGGAAGGAAACAGGCATCAAAATCTGGGAGGCAAAAAAAAAAAATCCAGGAAGCACAGAGAACTCACCTCAAAATCAATAAAAATAGGTCAACACCCCAACATCTAATAGTAAAACTTACAAGTCTCAGAGACAAAGAGAAAATTCTGAAAGCAGCTCAGGACAAGAGGTCTGTAACCTACAGCGGTAGAAACATTAGATTGGCAACAGACCTATCCACAGAGACCTGGCAGGCCAGAAAGGACTGGCATGAGATATTCAGGGCACTAAACAACTTGGCTCCCTAACTTGGGAGCCAAGAATACTATATCCAGCTAGGTTCTCATTGAAAATAGAAGGAGAGATAAAAACCATCCAGGACGAACAAAAACTAAAAGAATTTGCAAACACGAAACCAGCCCTACAAGAAATATTGAAAGGGGTCCTCTAAGCAAAGAAAGAGCCTATAAGTAACTTAGACCAGAAAGGAACGGAGACAAAATGCAGTAACAGTCACGTTACAGGCAATACAATGGCACTATATTCATCTTTCAATAGTTACCCTGAATGTAAATGGGCTAAATGCCCCAATCAAAAGACACAGGCTATCAGATTGAATTAAAAAACAAGACACATCGATATGCAGCCTGCAAGAGACTCATTTTAGACCCAAAGACACTTCCAGGTTTAAAGTGAGAGGGTGGAAAACCATTTACCATGTTAATGGACATCAAAAGAAAGCTCAGGTGACAATCCTTATATCAGACAAATTAGATTTTAAACCAAAGACTACAATAAGAGATGAGGAAGGACACTACATCCTACTTAAAGGGTCTATCCAACAAGAAGATCTAACAATTGTAAATATCTATGCCCCTAAAATGGGAACAGCCAATTATATAAGCCAATTAATAACAAAAGCAAAGAAACACATCGACAATAATGCAATAATAGGAGGGGACTTCAACACCCCCCTCACTGAAATGGACGGATCACCTAAGCAAAAGATCAGCAGGGAAATAAAGGCTTTAAATGACATACTGGACCAAATGGACTTCACAGATATATTCAGAACATTCCATCCCAAAGCAACAGATACACATTCTTCTCTAGTGCCCATGGAACATTCTCCAGAATAGATCACATCCTGGGTCACAAATCAGGTCTCAACCAGTATCAAAACATTGGGATCATTCTCTGCATATTTTCAGACCACAATACTTTGAAACTAGAGCTTAATCACAAAAGGAAAGTCAGAAAGAACTCAAATACATGGAGGCTAAAGAGCATCCTACTAAAGAATGAATGGGTCAACCAGGAAATTAAAGAAGAATTAAAAAAATTCATGGAAACCAATGAAAATGAAAACACAACTGTTCAAAACTTTTGGGATGCAGCAAAGGCAGTCCTAAGAGGAAAGTATATAGCAATACAAGCCTTTCTCAAGAAACAAGAGAGGTCCCAAATACATAACCTAACCCTACACCTAAAGGAGCTGGAGAAAGAACAGCAAATAAAGCTTAAACCCAGCAGGAGAAGAGAAATAATAAAGATCAGAACAGAAATCAATGAAATAGAAACCAAAAGAACAGTAGAAGAGATCAACAAAACTAGGAGCTGGTTCTTTGAAAGAATGAACAAGATTGATAAACCCCTGGCCAGACTTATCAAAAAGAGAAGAGAAAGGACCCAAATAAATAAAATCATGAATGAAAGAGGAGAGATCACAACCAACACCAAAGAAATACCAAAAATTGTAAGAACATATTATGAGCAACTATATGCCAGTAAATTAAATAATCTGGAAGAAATGGATGCATTCCTAGAGATGTATAAACTACAAAACTGAACCAGGAAGAAATAGAAAACCTGAACAGACCCAAAACCACTAAGGAAATTGAAGCAGTAATCAAAAATCTCCCAACAAACAAGAGCCCAGGGGATGACTTCCCAGGGGAATTCTACCAAATATTTAAAGAAGAATTAATACCTATTCTTCTGAAGCTGTTTCAAAGACTATAAATGGAAGGAAAACTTCCAAACTCATTTTACAAGGCAAGCATTACCTTGATCACAAAACCAGACAAAGACCCGATCAAAAAGGAGAACTACAGAGCAAATACCTTGATGAACATGGATGCAGAAATTTTCACCAAAATACTAGCGAACAGGACCCAACAGTACATTAAAAGGATTATTCACCATGACCAAGTGGGATTTATTCTTGCGCTGCAAGTTTGGTTCAACATCTGCAAATCAATCAATGTAATACACTACATTAATAAAAGAAAGAACAAGAACCATATGATCCTCTCAATAGATGCAGAAATAGCATTTGGCAAAGTACAGCATCCTTTCTTGATTAAAACTCTTCAGAGTGTAGGGATAGAAGGTACATACCTCAATATCATAAAAACCATCTATGGAAAAACCCACAGTGAATATCACACTTTGCCGAATTGGCAAAGAAGAAGTGAAACTCTCACTTTTTGCAGATAATATGATACTTTATGTGGGAAACCCAGAAGACTCCACCCCAAAACTGCTAGAACTCATACAGGAATTCAGTAAAGTGGCAGGATATAAAATCAATGCACAGAAATCAGTTGCATTTCTATACACCAACAACAAGACAGAAGAAAGAGAAATTAAGGAGTCAATCCCGTTTACAATTGCACCCAAAACCATAAGATACTTAGGAATAAATCTAACCAAAGAGGCAAAGGATCTGTACTCAGAAAACTATAGAATACTCATGAAAGAAATTGAGGAAGACACAAAGAAATGGGAAAACGTTCCATGCTCATGGATTGGAAGAACAAATATTGTGAAAATGTCTATGCTACCTAGAGCAATCTACACATTTAATGCAATCCCTATCAAAATACCATCAACTTTTTTCAAAGAAATGGAGCAAATAATCCTAAAATTGGTATGGAACCAGAAAAGACCCCGGAGAGCCTGAGGAATGTTGAAAAAGAAAAGCAAAGCTGGCAGCATCACAATTCCAGACTTCCAACTCTATTACAAAGCTGTCATTATCAAGACAGTATGGTACTGGCACAAAAACAGACACATAGATCAATGGAACAGAATAGAGAGCCCAGAAATGGACCCTCAACTCTATGGTCAACTAATCTTCAACAAAGCAGGAAAGGATGTCCAATGGAAAAAAGACACTCTCTTCAACAAATGGTGCTGGGAAAATTGGACAGCCACATGCAGAAGAATGAAACTGGACCATTTCCTTACACCACACACAAAAATAGACTCAAAATGGATGAAAGACCTCAATGTGAGACAGGAATCCATCAAAATCCTTGAGGAGAACATAGGCAGCAACCTCTTCGACCTCAGCCACAGCAACTTCTTCCTAGAAACATCGCCAAAGGCAAGGGAAGCAAGGGCAAAAATGAACTATTGGGATTTCATCAAGATAAAAGAGCTTTTGCACAGCAAAGGAAACAATCAACAAAACCACAAGACAACAGACAGAATGGGAGAAGATATTTGCAAATGACATATCAGATAAAGGGCTAGTATCCAAAATCTATAAAGAATTTATCAAACTCAACACCCAAAGAACAAATAATCCAATCAAGAAATGGGCAGAAGACATGAACAGACATTTCTGCAAAGACGACATCCAAATGGCCAACAGACACATGAGAAAGTGCTCAACATCACTAGGCATCAGGGAAATCCAAATCAAAATCTCAGTGAGATACCACCTCATACCAGTTAGAATGGCTAATATTAACTAATCAGGAAACAACAGATGTTGGGGAGGATGCGGAGAAAGGGGAACCCTCCTACACTGTTGGTGGGAATGCAAGCTGGTGCAGTCACTCTGGAAAACAGTATGGAGGTTCCTCAAAAAGTTGAAAATAGAGCTACCCTACGATCCAGCAATTGCACTACTGGGTATTTACCCCAAAGATACAAATGTAGTGATCTGAAGTGGCCCATGCACCCCAATGTTTATAGCAGCAATGTCCACAATAGCCAAACTATGGAAAGAGCCTAGATGTCTGACAGATGAATGGATAAACAAGATGTGGTACACACACACGCACACACGTGCACACACACGTGCACACACACACACACTGGAATATTATGCAGCCATCAAAAAATGAAATCTTGCCATTTGCAACGACGTGGATGGAACTACAGGGTATTACGCTAAGAGAAATAAGTCAATCAGAGAAAGACAATGCTAAGAGAAATAAGTCAATCAGAGAAAGACAAGTATCATATGATCTCACTGATATGAGGAATTTGAGAAACAAGACAGAGGATCATAGGGGAAGGGAAGGGAAAATGAAACAAGATGAAACCAGAAGGGAGACAAATCATAAAAGACTCTTAATCTCAGTCAACAAACAGGGTGCTGGAGTGGAGGGGTTGGGAGGGATGGAGTGGCTCGGTGGTGGATATTGGGGAAGGTATATACTATGGTGAGTGCTGTGAATTGTGTAAGACTGATGAATCACAGACCTGTACCCCTGAAACAAATAATACATTATATGTTAATAAAAGATTGAAAAAATAAATGGAAATGTATGTATGAACTGTCTGACAATGAATTCAGAACAATCTTCTCAAAAGTTCAGTGAACTGCAAGAACACACAGACAACTACATGAAATTAGGAAAACAATGTATGAACAAATGAGACATTCAACAAAGAAATAGACATTGCTAGAAAAAAAACCCAAAGCAAACAGAAATACTAGAGCTTAAGACTATAGTGACTGAACTAAAGAATTCAATAGATAGCTTCAACATCAGACTTGACCAAGCAGAAAAAAGAATCAGAGACAGAATAGAGACCCCAGAAATAAACTCATCAATATACAGTCAATTAATATTTGACAAAGGTACCAAAACCGCATAATGAGGAAAAGATAGTGTCTTCAATAGTGTTGAAAAATTGGATATCCACATGCAAAAGAATGAAACTGAACTCCTATCTTACACTGTTCAAAAATTAACTTAAATGTAAGACTGGAAACCATAAAACTAGAAGAAAACTTAAGGGACTTGATCTTCGCACTGATTTTTTGATATAACACCAAAATCACAGGCAACCAAAGCAAATATAGACAAGTGGGACTCAATATCAAACTAAAGAGCTTCTGCATAGCAAAGAAAATAAGCAATAGAGTGAGAAGGCAACCTATGGAATGGAAGAAAATATTTGCAAATGATATATATGATGTTGGGTTAATTTGTAAAATATACAAGGAATTCATACATCTCAATATAATAAAAATAAACTTATTTAAAAATGGGCAAAGGACCTCAATAGATATTTTCCAAAGAAGACATGGCTAACAGGTACATGAAAATGTGCTCAACAGCACCAGTCATTAGGCAAATGCAAATCAAAATCACAGTAAGATATCACCTCAAACCTGTTAGGATAACTATTATCAAAAAGACAAGAAATAGCAAGTGTTGGCAAGGATATGAAGAAAAGGAAACCTTTGTACGCTGTTAGTGGGAATGTAAAGTGGCACAACTATAATGGAAAACAGTATGGAGGTTCCTAAAAAGTTAAAATAGAAATACTATATGATCCACCAATTCCACTTCTGGAGATGATAGGTAGATAGATGATAGATAGATAGATAGATAGATAGATAGATAATAGATCAATAGATCAATAGATAGATAATAGATAGATAATAGATGATAGATAAAATCAGTATCTCAGAGAGATATCTACACTCCCATGTTCAATGCAGCATTATTCACAATAGCCACATAGGGAAACAAGTGTACATCAATGGATGAAAAACGAAGAAAAAATATATACATATGTGTGTGTATACATACACACAGTGGAATATTATTGATCCATAAAAAAATTCTTTCATTTGCAAGAACATGGATGAATCTGGAGGACATTATGCCACTTAGCAGAGAAAGGCAGAGGAAGACAAATACTGTATGATCTCACATGTGGAATCTAAAAACAAAACAAAATACAAAAAGACAAACTCATTGAAACAGAGTAGAATGGAGATGGCAAAAGACTGAGGGTATGGAGGAAATGGGAGATGTTGGTCAAAGGATACAAAATTTCAGTTAGGGAATGAAATGTACAGCATAGGCAATATAGTTAATACTATATTGTACACTCAAAACTTGCTAAAAGAGATCTTTTAAAAAAATTTTTATTTAAATTCAATTTAATTAACCTAGACTGTGTTATTAGTTTCAGATGTAGAATTTAGTGATTCATCAGTTGCATATAACACCCAGTTCTCATTACTTCAAGTGCCCTCCTTAATGTCCATCACTCAATTACCACATCCCCCCCACCCACCTCCCCTCCAGCAACCCTCAGTTTGTTTCCTATAGTTAAAGTCTCTTATGGTTTGCCTCCTTCTTTGTTTTCATCTTATTTTATTTTTCCTTCCCTTCCCCTATGTTCATCTGTTTTGTTTCTTAAATTCCACGAAAGAGTAGATCTAATCATTGTCACCATAGAAAAAAAGTAGCTATGTGTGGCAATGGATATGATAATTAACTTAATTGTGATGATCATTTTGCAATGTATATGTATATTATATCATTAGGTTTTATATTTTAAATGTATCCAATTTTATTTGTGAATTATACCTCAATAACTCTGGGAAAATATAAATAAAAATACAGTGAAGTTTAAAACCTCCTGCTATGTGAAAGTCACTGTTAAGAGAATAAAAAGGTGGGGCGCCTGGGTGGCTCAGTCATCAAGCATCTGCCTTCAGCTCAGGTCATGATCCCAGGGTCCTGGGATCGAGCCCCGCATCGGGCTCCCAGATCCTTGGGAAGCCTGCTTCTCCCTCTCCCACTCCCCCTGCTTGTGTTCCCTCTCTTGCTGTCTCTCTCTCTCTGTCAAATAAATAAATAAAATCTTAAAAAAAGAGAAAGAATAAAAAGGCAAACCACAGTCTAGGAGAAAATATTTGTAAAACACATATCTGGTAAAGGGCTGTTCCAAAATATTCAAAGAACTCTTAAAACTCAAAAATAAGGGAACATCCCAATTTTAAAAAAATGGGCAAGGGGTGCCTGGGTGGCTCAGTTGGTTAAGCATCTGACTCTTGATTTTGGCTCAGGTTATGCTCTCAGGGTTGTGAGACTGAGCCCTTCATGGGGCTCCACACTCAGTGGGGAGTGTGCTTGAGATTCTTTCAGCCCCTCCTCTTCTGTGCTCTCTCTCTCAAATAAATAAATAAATGTTAAAAAAAATGGGCAAAAGATAAGAACAGAAACCTCATCAAAGATATACAGATAACAAATAAACAAATGAAAAGATTGCCAACATCATATGTCATTAATTGCAAATGAAAACTACAGTAAGATACTACTACACACCTATTAGAATGGCCAGAATCCAAAACACTGACAACACCAAATGGTAGCAATGATGAAGAGAAATATGCACTATCGTGCATTGCTACTGGTGATGTAAAATATAACAGCTACTTTGCAAGACCATTTGGCAGTTTCTTACAAAGCTAAACAAAGTCTTACTATAAAATCCAGCAATAGTGCTCCTAGATATTGACCAAAATAAATTGATGCTATGTCAACATAAAAACCTGCATGTAATTCTATATAGCACCTTTATTTGTAATTTCCAAAAGCTACAAACAACCAAGATATTATTCAATAGGTGAATGGATAAACTCATATATCCACAGAGTGGAATATTTTTTAGTGCAAAAAAGAAATGAGTCACAAAAAGACATGGAAGAAACTTAGATGAATAATACTAAAGCAGTCAGCCTGAAAAGGCTACATATTGTATTATTCCAACTATATGGCATTTCAGTAAATGTAGAACTATAGAGATGGTAAAAATATCAGTGGTTGCCAGGGTTCTGTGGGAGGGAGAGAGAGATGGATAGGCAAAGTATGGGATTTTGGTGAAATTAATCTCTATGAGACTTTAATGATGCGTACATGATATTATGCATTTGTCAAAACCAATAGAACTGCCCAAGAAAATGAAGGAAACTTAATGTAAAGTATTGATCTTTGTTAATAATATCGTGTCGATATTGATTTGTGAATTATAACAGATGCACCACACTAACACAGATAATAAGGGAATGCTCTGTACTATCTGCTCAGTTTTTCTGTAAGTCTATAACAGTTCTACTATATGAAGTCTATTATTTTTTTAAACTGAGGCTGCTATGAACATAGCAAAATAATCCTTCCTTATATTAAATGTTATTAATTTGGTACACATTGTCAGGAGAAATCGTAGATAAAAACATCTTGAAGATTTTTTATTATAATGTCCAATTACCCTCTATTATGGTTGTAGTAATGCATGTTTTTATTAACATTGGGAGAGTATTTATTTCCCTAAACAAACTTCATCACTTTATATTAAAAATTTTTTAAACTTTATGAATCGGATTGTCTTAAAATGCCAGCTTGTTTCACATGCGTTTAACTTTTTTTACATATTACATGAGAAATAGAAAGTCATTGAAGAAAATTTATAAAATACAGCAAGAAAAAAGAATACTCACAATGATTTCATAAAAAATAATCACAATTTCTTTTGCATAACTTTGTGATTTACTATGAATAAATGTACCTGCTGTAACAAATATAGGATAGAAAGGTGGGCACTTTTATTGTTCTCTATTTTTCTTTTTTATATCTTACAGAAATTTTCCATGTATCTTTTTCCACTACCCACTATGATTTTGGACATGTCCTTTCTGAAACATCTGTAAAATGAAATAATAGTAGTACCTGAAGTGGTACTTCTGTAAAATGAAATAATAGTAGTACCTCAAGTGGTCTTTATAGGGATCAAAATTATACACATATACAATAGGTTTTTTTAAATGTTACCAGATATGTTTTTGTCAAAAGTTAAATATTATTTTTATTGTACTGGTTGATCAAACAGTGAAAATCCTATCACAACAAAGACTGAATTTTTAGTGAATTGTGAATTTTGTCTATTTGTCCTTTTGTTTCTATCAGTGTGTGCTTCATGTATTTTAAAGCTTTGCTGTTTAATGCTTACACATTTTATGTCTTCCTGGTCAATCAGAAGTCCTTTTTTGCCTTTAATAGTTTTCTTTGTTCTGAAGTCCACGTTTTCTGATTCTCAACAGAAACACTGCTTTTAAAAATTAATGTTGCATGGTATATATTTTTCCATCCTTTTAGTTTTAAGCTACCTACGTTATCAAATCTGCAGTGAATTTCTTATAGAAGCATATAATTGGATCATTTTTGTTTTTAATCCACTCTATGAATCTCTGTCTTTAAATTACTGCATTTAGAACATTTGAGTTTAAGGTAGTTGATGATATATTAGTAGTTAAGCCTGTCATTTAATTGTATGTTTTGTTTGTTTCCTCTCGTTCTCATTTTCCCTAATACTACACTTTTCTTGCCTTCCTGTGAGTTACTCACTTTTAGGATTCCATTTTGATTTATTTATAGTTTGCTTTTTTCTTTAGTATGGGTTTTTTCTTTTTTAGTATATTCCCTTATATAGTTTTCTTAGCAGTTGCCATTTCTATAATATATGTATATATAACTTTCTATATATACTATATATGCACTATATAATGTATATATAATCTGTATATATACTATATACTATATATATACAAATATACTGTATTATAGGTATACTACTATATATAGATATACTATACTATACCACTATACTACTATACTATAGTATACTACTACTACTATATATAGTATACTAATATATACTACTATACTACTATATATATCGATATACTATAGTATATCTATATAGTATATATAGTATGCATATAGTTATATATATCTATATACAACTATATATATAAGTAACTTTATAGATATCTTTTTATATATATGTATAGATATGTGTATATATATATATTTCTATATATAGAAATTGGTGATCCAATTTCTATCATAAATGGATGTTGAATTTTATCAAATGCATTTTCTGGATCCAAAGAAATCTGCACCAGGTCATATCATAATTAAACTTCTGAATATAAACACCAAGACTTGAAAGCAGTCTTAGAGAAATGCCACATTACCAATAAGGGATCACCAATTTGAATGACAGGAGATTTCTACTCTGAAACCAGGGAGGCCCGAAGGAAGTGGTACAACATATTTGAAGTGCTGAAATTCAAACAAACAAAAAACAACCCATTAGATCAAAATTCTATAAATAGCAACAATATCCATCAGGAATGAGGGAGAAATAAAGATATTTTCAGACAAAAGAAAACTAAGAGAATTTGTTACTTACAAATCTACCCTTAAAGACAGACTAAAAGGAAGTTCTCCTTACAAAAGGAAGTTTTTATAAAAGAAAAAAATCCTTGGAATTTCACAAAGGAAAGAACTTTACAATTGATGAAAACAGAATGTATAGAAAATATGAGACCATCCTACTGATAATGAGTTTCTTAAATCATAGTTGATTGTTGAAGTAAAAATTATAATGCCATCTGATCTGATAGTCAATATACATAAAGGAAATACATTTATATACAGTTATATTTTAAAAGTAGGGAAGATACAGAAATCTAAATCTAAATCTAAATCTAAATGGAAGTAAGTTTACTACATGTCACTTGAAGTGGTAAAACACTAATGCTTTCTAATTTGGATGTCTTTTCTTTCTTTTTCTTGTTCGATTGCTGCAGCTAGGACTTCCACTACCTACGTTAAATAAAAGTGACAAGAATGGGCATCCTTGTCTTGTTCCTGATCTTAGAGGAAAAGCTTTCAGCTATTCACTGTTGAGTACAATGTTAGCTTTGGGCTTATCATATATGGCCTTTATTATGTTGATGTACATTCTCTCTAATACCCACTTTGTTGACAGTTTCTATCATAAATGGATGCTGAATTTTATCAAATGCATTTTCTGTATCTTTAGAGATAATTATATAATTTTTATCCTTCATTTTGGCCATGCTGTGTATCACATTGATTGATTTGCCGATGTTGAACCATTCTTGGATCCCTGGAATAAATCCCACTTGATCATGGTTATGAACCTTTTAATGTATTGTTGAGTCTGATTTGTTAATATTTTACTGGGAATTTTTGTAAATTGTTAATAAGTCTTGTAATTTTATTTTCTTGTAGAATTTTGTCTGGTATTGATATCACGGCAATACCAGCCTCCAAAAATGAGTCTGGAAAAGTATCCTCCTCTATTTTTTGGAAGAGTTTGAGAAGGAATGATAGTAATTCTTCTTTGAATATTTGGTAGAAATTCCAGTGAAGCCATCTGTTCTTGCATTTTTGTTTGTTGGAAGGTATTTGGTTATTGATTCAATCTCTTTATTAGTAATTGGCCTGTTCAGAGTTTTTATGTCTTCATTATTCAGTCTTGGTAGGTTTTATGTTTCCAGGAATTTATTTCTTCTAGGTAGTGAAATTTGGTGATGTATAATTGTTCATAGTAGTTTCTAATGACATTTTGTATTGTTGTGGTATCAGTTATAACATATCCTTCATTTCTGATTTTATTTACCTCTTGTTCTCAGTAAATTTGGCTAAAGGTTTATCAATTTTGCTTATCTTTTCAAACAACCAGCTCTTGATTTCACTGCTCTTTCCTATTGCCTTTTTAGTCTTTATTTCATTTATTTCTTCTCTGCTCTTTTTAAATTGTTGCTTTTACTAACTTTGGGCTTTATTTGTTCTTTTTCTAGTTCCTTTGGGTATAAAGTTGTTTAATTGATATTTTCTTTTGTCTTGAGGTGGGCATCTATTGCTATGAACTTTCCAGTTGATCTGCTTTTGCTGCCTCTCATAAGTTGTTCTTTTTTTAAAAGATTTATTTGAGAGAGAGAGAGAGAGAATATGAGCATATGAGTGGCAGGGAGGGGCAGAGGGAGAGAACCTTTAAGCAGACTCTGGGAGGCTTGATCTCACAACCATGAGATCATGACCTGAGCCAAAATCAAGAGTTAGATGCTTAACTGACCTAGCCACCCAGGCACCCCCATAAGTTGTTCTTTATAGCATTGTGGGTCTTCTGGACACAAGCCCCATTGGTTTTCAAGTCTAGAAGTTTTGAGGGCTCATCTCTCAGAAACAGATCTTAAAAGATGAGGTGCTCAATGTGGGTTTTGAAAGCTTCACTCCTCAGGAAGAAGGTCCAGGTCTTGAGTTCCCTCGCAGTTGTTGGTCATCATGCCAGGGATGGGGTTTATAGTGAGACTGCGTTCCAGTCTCTCCTAACTGCTTTAATATGGGCTTTCTCTCATCTGTCTGATGTGTAAGAGTTACTCAGCCAGTTTTTATGTTATTTTCAGAGGAAGCTGTTCCATATGTAGCTTCAGGTTTGGTGTGTCCATGAGTGGAGGTGAGTTCAAGATTTTCCTATGCTGGGATTTTGAACCCAGACTCCAAGAGTTATTTATATATTTTAGATAATAACTCCTTGTCAGTTATATTGTTTAAAAATATTTTATCCTAGTCTATAGGTTGATTTTTCACTCGGTGTTCTTTGATGCACAAAACATTTTAATTTTGATGTAGTCCAACTTATCTATTATTTCCTCTGTTTTCTTACTTTTGGTGTTATAGCTAAGAAATCATTACCAAACCCAATGTCATGGAGATTTTCCCCTGCATTGTATTCTAACAGGTTTACAGTTTCAGCTCTTGCATTTAGTTCTTTAATCCCTTTTGAGTTAATCTTTGTACATGGTGTAAGATAAGGGTCCAATTAATTGTTTTTGCATGTGAATCTCTAATTTTTCCATCACCATTTGTTGAAAAGAATGTCTTTTCCACATTGAATGGGCTTGACACCCTTGTCAAAAATTATTTGACAATAGATACGAGAGCTTATTTCTGGATCCTCTATTGTATTCCATTAGTCTATATGTCTGTCTTAATGCCAGTACCACACTATTTTGATTGTGGTAGCACTATAGCAAGTTTTGATATTAGGAAGTGTGAGACCTCCAGCTTTATTCATTTTCAAGATTTTTTGTTGCTATTTGGAGTTCTTTGAGATCCCATATGAATTTTAGGGTGGGCTTTTCTATTTCTGCAAAAAATGTCACTGGAATTTATGAAAGTATTATATTGAATCTGTCAATCAATTTGAATAGTAGTGACAATATTAATTCTCCCAATCCACGAACACAAGATATATTTTCATTTATTTATTCATTAATAGGCAAAACATTTTATGAAGTTAAAAATCATTCTTCATCAACCACAGTTTTACATACAAGTTATTTTTATCATATAACCATGGTCCTATCTTCTTTAATTTCTTAAAAACATTTCGTAGTTTAGTATACAAGTCTTCTGTCTCCTTGGTTAAATTTATTCCCAAGGTTTTTTTCTGATGGTGTTGTAAATAAAATTATTTTAACTTCTTTTTCATTTTTAAATTTTTTTGTATATAGGAAATGTCATGGGTTTTTTTGTGTGTTTTGTATCCTTTAAGTTTACTGAATATGTCTATTACTTCTAACAGTTTTTTGGTGGAATCTTAATGGTTTCTTCATGTAACAACATGTTGCCTGCAAACATATAGTATCGCTTCTTTCTTTCCAATTTGAATGGTTTTTTTCTAATAACTCTGGCTAGAAATTCCAGTAATATGCTGAGCACAATTGATAAACATAAGCATCTTTGTAATATTCATGACCTTAAAGGAAAAATTTTCAGTCTTTTAACATAGTATACAATGTTAGTTCTGAGTTTTTCATATATAGATTTTATTATGTTGAGGTAGTTTCTTTGTATTCCAAGTTTCTTGGGTGCCTTATTAATTTATTGTAAGAGTGTTGGATTTTGGTAAATGCTTTTTTTCTGTATCAATTGAGATAAGACAGTAACTTTGTCCTTTACTCTGCTAATGTGGTGTCTTACATCATTGATTTTCATGTTGAACCATCCTTCCACTGCAGGAATAAATCCCACTTGATCATCATGTATAGTCCTTTTAATGTACTATTGAATTTGGTTTGTTAGTATTTTCTTAAAAATTTTTACATCGATATTCATCATGGATATTGGTCTGTAATTTTCATACAGTGTCTTTGCCCAACTTTGGTATCAGGGTAGAGCTGGCCTCATAAAATAAGTTTGGAAGTGTTCCCTCTTCTTCAGTGTTTTGGAAGAGTTCCAGAAAAATTGGTGTTAATAATGGTATCAGGCTGTGGTTTTCTTTAGAGGTTTTAAATTACTGATTCAGGGGTGCCTGCATGGCTCAGTCAGTTAAGCCCTTAAGTGTTTGCCTTCAGCTCAGGTTATGATCCGGGGGTCCTGGGATTGAGCCTCACTTAGTGCTGCTCAGTGGGGAGCCTGCTTCTCCCTCTCCCTCCCTCTGCCTCTCTCCACCACTTGTGGCTCGCTCTCTCTCTTTTCTCAAATAAATAAATAAAATCTTTAAAAAATTACTGGTTCAATTTCCTTTTTTTTGTATTTATGTTTTTATGCAACTTTTCATCATTCGTTTAAAAAACACTTTAATTAACAAGATGACATTTTATTTTAGTAGTAAATGGGCTTAGTATTGAATGAAGCTGTCTGCTATAAAGTAAAGAAAGAGAAGGAAAGGGATATGATTATCATTCCTGTGTTAATAACTTTCCTAGCTTTATATAAAAAGCATTTTGCTTGATTACTGGCACATTTTTAATAAACACCGTTAAGAGTCCACATGTTTTTTTTAACCTTATAATTGTTTTCCCAAGTAACCATTTAAAATAGAAATGATACAATGTATTATATGACTGTTAGCCATTGATTTTTAGATTTGAGTGTATAGATATTTTTTTCAATCTGTTTGGCTTTTACAAATACATATACTAAAAGGGTTTCTTTAGGAATTCAATGTATGAAATATTTTTCTCTGCAATAGTTTTTTTTATTGTTATGTTGGTCCCCATACCGTACATCATTAGTTTTTGATGTAGTGTTCCATGATTCATTGTTTGCATATAATACCCAGTGCTCCATGCAATATGTGCCCTCCTTAATACTCATCACCGGGCTAACCCATCCCCCCTCCCCTCTAAAACCCTCAGTTTGTTTCCCAGAGTCCATAGTCTCTCATGGTTCGTCTCCCCCTCCGATTTCCCCCCCTTCATTTTTCCCTTCGTTGTCCTAATGTTCTCCATGCTATTCCTTATGTTCCACAAATAAGTGAAACCATATGATAATTGTCTTTCTCTGCTTGACTTATTTCACTTAGCATAATCTCCTCCAGTTCCATCCAATTTCCTTATTCATTATTGATCTTTTCAGAATTTCTATTTCTTCATCAATAACTCTTAATAGGTTGTGGGTTTCTAGGAATTTATCCATTTTATCTGTTATTTCATTTTTTAGTGTATATTTGTTTATAGTAGTTTCTTATAATCCTTTTAATGTTAGCAAAATTGTTAGTAATTTCTTCGTTCAGATTTCAGTTAGTAGTCTTTTTTTTCTTAGTCAATCTAAATACTTTTCCTTTTATGATTTGGATGTCTTTCATTAATTTTTTCACCTGATTGTTCTGGCTGGGACTTCCAGTACTATGTACAATAGGAGTGATGAGAGTGGTCACCCATGTCTAGTTCTTAATCTTAGGGAAAAAGCTTTCAACCTTTTACTCTTGAGTATGATTTTAGCTGTGGACTTGTAACATATGATCTTTATTATTTTGAGCTACCTTTCTTTCATACTTAATTTGTTAAGACTTTTTATCATGGATAGATGTTGAATTTCATCAAATGCTCTTTCTGCATTTATTGAGATCATACCATTTTATCTTCCATTTCATTAATGTGATGTATCAAATTTTTGACTTGCTTCTGTTAAACCATCCCAGGGATGGATCCCACTTGTTCACACTTGCTCATGGTGTATGTACCTTTTAATGTGCTGTTGAATTTGGTTTGCTAGTATTTTTTGAGATTCTTTGCATCTATGTTCATTTTATCTATCATCTATCTATCACATTTTCTTCATTTATACATATATATGTATATATATAATTTTCTTTATCCATTCATTCACTGATGGACATTTAGGTTGTTTTCATGTCTTAGTTATTATAAATAATGCTGCAATGGACATAGAAGTACAGAATCTCTACAAGATATTGATTTCATTTGCAGTATATACATACCTAGAAGTGGAATTTCTGGATCATATGGTAGTTTTATTTTTAATTTTTTGGAAACCTCCATATTGTATTTCATAGTGGATGTGTCAATTTACATTACTACTAACAGTGCACCAGGGTTCCCTTTATTGCACATATTCATTAGGACTTGTTATCTTTTGTCTGTCCATTAGTAGCCATTCTAATAGGTATAAAGTTATGTCAACTGGGGTTTTGATTGGCATTTCCCTGATGATAGTGATGTTGACCACATTTTCATAAACCTGTTGGCCATTTGAATATCTTCTTTGGAAAAATGTCTTTTCATGCCCTTTGCTTATTTTAATGGGATTATGGATTTTTAATTTAGTTGCATTAATTCTTCATATATTCTGGTTATTAAGCCCTTATCACATATGTGACTTATAAATATTTTGTCCCATTTTGAAGGTTGCCTTTTCATTTTTGTTTTGTTTTGTTTGTTTGTTTGGTTTTTGGGTTTTTTTTTTCTGCTGTGCAGAAGTTTCTTAGTTTGATATATTTTTGCCTGTTAAATTTTGCTTTTGAGCTTGTACTTTGGGTGACATATCTATAAAAATCATTACCAAGTCCAATATCAGCAAGCTTTTTCAATAATTTTTCTTCTTGGGATTTTATAATTTCAGGTTTTACATTTAAGTCTTTAGTCTATTTTGAGTTAATTTTTATAAGTGGTGTAAAATAGGGATCCACTTTCATTCTTTGGCATGTAAATATCCGATTTTCTCAGCACCATTTATTGAAGATACTTTCTTATTTCTATTGAGTATCCTTGGATACCTTGTCTAATAGTTGATTGTATATGAGTGGATTTATTACTGGGCATTTGATTCTGTTCCATTGGTCTTTTATCTGTTTTTATGGCAGTGCCATATTTTCTTTTTATTTCTAGAGCTTTGTAATATACTATAAAGGCATGAACTGTGATGTCTGGCTTTGTTTTTCTTTCTCAGGATTGATTTGGATATTTGGGATGTTTTGTGGTTCCATATTAAATTTAGGATTTTTCTTCTATTTCTGGAGAAATGCCATTGGAATTTTGATACAGATTTCATTGAGTCTGTAGATCACTTTGGGTAGTGTGGGTAACTTAAAATATTCTTCCAATCTATGAACACAGAATATCTTTCCACTTATTTGTGTCTTCTTCATTTGCTTTGATCAATATCTTACAGATTACATTATACAGATATTTCAACTTCTTTGTTAAATTTATTCCCAAGGATTTTATTACTCTGATGCTCTAGTATATGGGATTGTTTCCTTAATTTAATTTTTTGCACAATTTGTTGTTTGTATAGAATCATAAATGATTTTTGAGATATAATATATATTATGATATAATGCTATATGTAATATAAATATATTATATTAATTTCAGGTATACAACATAATGATTAAATGTTTGTATGCACTACAAAATAATCACCACAATAAATTTAGTTACTATCATCACAATACAAACTTACCAAAAATTTTTTTCTTGTGATGAAAACTTTTAAAACTTACTCTCTTGGCAACTTTCAAAATGCACTACAATATTATTGACTATAGTGACCATGCTGTACATTACATATCCATGACATTTATTTTATAAAGGAAGTTTGTACCTCTTGACCCTCTTCACCAATTTCACCCACCCAAACCCACAACACCTGGCAACCACCATACTGTTCTCTTTATCTATGAGTTTTGTTTGTTAATTTCTTTTGTTTCCTTTTTAAAAAATGTATTTATTTAACTAATCTCTATGCCCAATGTAGGGCTCAAACTCATGACCCTGAGATCAAGAATCACATGTTCTTCTAACTGAGCCAACCAGGGGCTCCAGTTTCTTTTGTTTTCTAAATTTTACCTATAAGCAAAACCATAGGTATTTGTCTTTCTCTGTCTGACTTACTTCACCTAGCATGATACCCTCAAAATTATCCATGTTGGCAAAAATGGTAAGATTTCATTCTTTTTTTATGGCAGAGTAGTATTCCTACACACACACACACACACACACACACACACACACACACACACACACCTTATTTTCTTTGTCCATTTTATCTATTGATGGACACTTAGGTTGTTTCCATACCTTGGCTATTATAAATAATGCAATAAACGCAGGCATGCATACACATTTTCAAATACATGTTTTCATTTTCCTTGAATAAAGACCCAGAAGTGGAATTGCTGGACCATACTATAGTTCCCTTGTTTTTCTTCATATAGTAGTTCTATTTTTATTTTTTTGAGAAAACTCCACATTTTTCCATGGTGGCTGCACCAGCTTACATTCCCACCAAAAGTACACAAGGGTTCCTTTTTTTCCACATCCTCGCCAACCTTGATATTTCTTGTCTTTTTCATAATACCCACTCTAAAAAGTGTGGGGTATTGAGGTTTTGATTTGCATTTGATGTTGCAGGAAACTTCATGTGATGTTGAGGAAATTTCGTGTACCTAGTGACAATCTGACAATCTTTGGAAAATGACCATTCAGTTCATCTGCCCCCCCCCGTTTTTTTTAAATTGGATTGATAGTTTTGGGCTTATTCAGATGTTTGAGTTCTTCATATATTTTGGATACTAATATTTTATTGAATATAATTGAAAAATATGTTGTCCCATTCAGGAGTTTGCCTTTTCATTTGTTGATGGTTTCCTTTGCTGTACAAAAGCTTTTAGATTGAGGTTGTTCCACTTGTTTATTTTTGCTTTTAAAGTCAGATCTAAAAATCATTGCCAAGACCAATCACAAGAATCTTACTACCTTTGTTTTCTTCTAGGAGTTTTATGGTTTCAGGCCTTACATTCAAATCTTTGATCCATTTTTTAAAAAGATTTTATTTATTTGAGAGAAAGTGCATGAGCAGGGTAAGGGGCAGAGGGAGAACCAGGCTCCCTACTGAGTGAGGAACCAGATGCAGGACATGATCCCAGGATCCTGAGATCATGACCTGAGCTGAAGGCAGACACTTAACCAACTGAGCTTCCCAGATGCCTTTTTTGATCCATTTTTGGTTAATTTTTGTGTATGGTATAAGATAGTAGTCTATTTTCATTCTTTTGAATGTGGTTGTCCAGTTTTCCCAACACAATTTATTTTTTTATTTTTATTTTTTTGAAGATTTATTTATTTATTTGAAAGAGCGAGAATGAGAGAGAGAGAGAGAGTACATGAGAGGGGGGAGGGTTAGAGGGAGAAGCAGGCTCCCCGCCGAGCAGGGAGCCCAATGCGGGACTCGATCCCAGGACTCCAGGATCATGACCTGAGCCGAAGGCAGTCACCCAACCAACTGAGCCACCCAGGCGCCCCCAACACAATTTATTAAAGAGACTATCCTTTCCCCATTTTATGTCCTTGGCCCCTTCATCATAAATTAATTGGCTATATATGCATGAGTTTCTTTCTCTGCCCTCTATTCTTTCCATTGATCTATGTGTCTTTTTTTGCCAAGTCCATACTGTTTTGATTACTATAGCTTTATAGTATAGTTTGAAATCAGAGTATGATGTCTCCAGCTTTTTTTCTTTTTTTCCTTAAGATTGCTTCTGCTATTTGGGGTCTTTTGTGATTCCATAAACATTTTAGGATTGTTTGTTTTATTTCTGTGAATAATGCCATTGGAATTTTGATAGGGAGTGAACTGACTCTGTAGATAGTTTTTTTTTTAAGATTTTATTTATTTATTCATGAGAGACAGAGAGAGAGAGAGAGAGGCAGAGAGAGAGAAAGGCAGGGGGAGAAGCAGGCCCCCAAGGAGCAGGGACCCCGATGCGGGACTCGATCCCAGGACTCCAGGATCATGACCTGAGCCGAAAGCAGACGCTTAACCATCTGAGCCACCCAGGTGCCCCTTGACTCTGTAGATAGTTTTGAGTAATATGGACATTTTAGCAATATTACTTTTTCCAATCCATGATCACAGAATATCTTTCCATTTATTTATATCTTCTTCAGTTTCATTCATCAATGTCTTATAGTTTTCAGTGTACAGATCTCTCACCACCTTGGTTAAATTTATTCCTAGGTATTTTATTTTTGATGCAATTGCAAATGAGATTGTTTCCTTAATTTCTCTTTTGGATAGTTTATTATTAGTGTATAGAAATGCAACAGATTTTTTATGTTGATTGTGTACCCTCTATTAAATTTGTTTACTAGTTCTAACATTCTTTTGGTAGAGTCTTCAGGGTTTTCTATATATAAAATCATGTCATCCACAAATAGTGACAGTTTTACTTTTTCTTTTCCACTTTATTTTTCTTGCCTAATTGTTGTGGCTAAGAATTTCAATACTACATTGAGTTAAAGTGATAAGTGGACACCCTTGTCTTGTTCATGATCTTAGAAGAAAAGTCCTCAGCTTTTCACCATTATTTCTTTTTTAAGATTTTATTTATTTGAGAGAGAGAGAGAGACTGAGAGAGACAGAGAGAGCATAAGCAGGGCAGAGGGAGAGGGAGAAGCAGGCTCCCTGCTGAGCTGGAAGCCCAATGCAGGACTTGATCCTAGGACCCTGGGATCATGGCTTGAGCCAAAGGCAGACGCTTAACTGACTGAGCCACCCAGGTGCCCCTCAGCATTGCTTGATATTAGCTGTGGGCTTGCCATATATTGTCCTAATGATATTGAGGTATGTTTCCTCTATACCCACTTTGTTGAGAGTTTTTATCATAAATATGTGTTGAATTTTGTCAAATGCTTTTTATGCATCTATTAAATGATTATATAATTTCTTATCCTTCATTTAGTAATCTGGTGTATCTCATTGATTGATCTGCACATATTGAACCATCCTTGCATCTCTGGACTAAATCCTACTTAATTGTGTTGTATAATACTTTCAACTCATTGTTGAGTATGATTTGCTAATATTTTTTTGAGAATCTTCATATCTATGTTCATCAGAAGTATTGGCCTGTAATTTTCTTTTTTGTGGTGTATTTCTCTGGTTTTAATATCAGGGTAATTCTGGCCTATAAAAATGAACTTAGAAGTGTTTCTTTCTCTTCTATTTTTTGGAAGATTTTTAAGAAGTGTACTTATTAAATCTTTAAGTGTTTGGTAGAATTCACCAGTGAAGGCATGCAGTCCTGGAATTGTGTTTGTTGGGAGGTTCTTGAATACAGATTCAATCTCCTTACTAGTGATCAATCCAATAGTATTTTGGTTTTTTGATGCTATTGTAAAAACATTTTAACTAATTTATTTTTTGGTATTTTAAATTATTAGTGTATAGATACATATTTGATTTTTGCATGTTGATCTTGTATCTTACAACTTTCCTCAATTCATTTGTTAGCTGTAATAGATTTTTGTGGATTTTTAAATGATATTCCATATATAAAATCATGTGATCTGTAACTACATTTTACTTCTTCCTTTCCAGTTTTGAATGACTTTTTATCTTGTTCCCCTTCTAATTACTCTTGCTGGAATTTCCAGCACAGTGTTGAATATCAGTGGAGAAAACAAGCATCCTTGTCTTGTTCCTGACTTGAGAGAAGGTTTTCTGGCTTTTAACATTAATTATGATATTTTATGGATTTTTAAAATAAATGTTTTTATCAGATTTAGGAAGTTTCTCATATTCCTGTTTTTTTTAACATGACAAGTTATTGGATTTTGTAAAATTTTTCTCCTCCATCTATTATGATAATACTGTTTCTTCTTCATTCTATTAATTTGACATAGTGTATTTGCTAATTTTCTATGTTGAATTACCTTTATATTCCTGAAATAACTTATTGGTAATGATGCAAAACATTGTTTTTTAAAATATTTTATTTATGTGAGAAAGAGAGTGCATGCTCACACCAGCATGGGGGGAGGGCAGAGAGAGAGGGAGAAGCAGACTCCCCGTTGAGAGGGGACCCTGACGTGGGGCTCAATCCCAGGACCCCTGGATCATAACCTAGGCAAAGGCAAACGCTTAACCTGCAAAACATTATTTAAGTGTTTAAGTGTTTCTTAATTCTGTTTGTTAGTGTTATGTTGGGAACTTTTATATCTATATTTATAACATATTTGTTTATAGTTTACTTTTCTTGTGATGTCTGTATTTATCTTTGGTATCAGGGATATTCTGGCCTAATGGAGTAAGTTAAGAAGCATTTTCTCATTTTTTTCCTCAAGTTTTTATTTAAATTCCAGTTAGTTATCATACAGTGTAATATTAGTTTCTGGTGTAGAATTTAATGATTCAACACTTCCTTACAACACCCAGTGCTCATCACAAGTGCCCTCCTTAATACCTGTCACCTATTTAACCCATCACTCCACCCATCTCCCCTCTGGTAACCATTAGCTTGTTTTCTATAGTTAAGAGTCTGGTTCTTGGTTTTCCTCCTTTTTCCCCCTGCTTTGTTCATTTGTTTTCTTTCTTAAATTCCACATATGAGTGAAGTCATATGGTGTTTTTCTTTCTCTGACTTTTTCACTTAGTATTATACATTCTAGTTCCATCCATGTTGCTGCAAATGGCAAGATTTCATCCTTTTTTATGGCTGAGTAATATTCTATTTTATATCTATACCACTTCTTTCTTATCCATTAATCAGTTGATGGACATTTGGGCTGTTTCCACAAATTGGCTATTGTAGATTATGCTCCTATAAACATAGGGGTGCATGTATCCATTTGAATTAATGTTCTTGTATCTGGGTAAATGCCCAGTAGTGTGACTACTGGATCATAGGATAGTTCTATTTTTAGCTTCTTGAGGAACCTTGATACCATCTTCCACAATGGCTGCACCAGTTTGCATTCCCACCAACAGTGCACAAAAGTTCCTTTTTCTCCACATCCTTGCCAGCATTTGTTTCTTGTGTTTTTGATTTTAGCCATTCTGAGAGGTATGAAGTGATATCTCTTTGTGGTTTTGATCTGCATTTCCCGATGATGAGTGATATTGAGGCTCTTCATGTGTCTGTTGGCCATCTGTATGACTTCTTAGGAAAAATGTCTATTCATGTCTTCTGCCCATTTTTTATGTGGATTATTTGGTTTGTTGGTGTTGAGTTTTATCAGTTCTTTATATAATTTGGATACTAACCCTTTATCAGATATGCCATTTACAAATACCTTGTCCCATTCCATAGGTTGCCTTTTAGTTTTGTTGATCTTTTTCCCAGAGAAGAACATAGGCAGTAACCTCTTTGACATTGGCTGTAGCAACTTCTTTCTAGATATGTCTCTTAAGACAAGGGAAACAAAAGTGAAAATAAACTACTGGGACTACATTTAAATAAAAACCTGCTGCACAGCGAAGGAAACAATATTTTTTCTATTTTAAAGAGTGTGAAAAGCATTGGAGTTAATTTTTTTAAGTGTTCTGTATACTTTCTTAGAGAAGCTTTTTCATTTTGGACTTTTCTGTGTTGGGAGGTTTTTGATTACTGATTTAACCTCTTTACTTTTTTTTTAAAGTAATCTCTACACCCAATGTGGGGCTCAAACTTACAACCCCAAGATCAAGAGTTTGCATGTTCTACAGACTGAGCCAGCCAGGTGCCCCTTAGCCTCTTTACTTTTTATAATTATGCTAATATTTCATATTTCTTCTTGAGTAAATTTTGGTAGTTTGGGTATTTCTAGAAATTTGTTGATTCCATCTATGTTGTCAAATATATTGGCTTACTGTTTTTCATAGTTTCCCTCATAATTCTTTTTATACCTGTATGATTGGCACTAATGTTGCTAGTTTCATTTTTTATTTTAGTAAATTTGTCTTCTTTTTTATTGGTAGTTCACTTTTTTAAGTTTTTAAAAATGTGAGTATAGTTGAACACAATGTTACAGTAGTTTCAGGTCTATGACTTAGTGATTCAACATCTCTATATGTTAGTCTATGCTAACCACAACCATCACCGTACAGCCCTATTACAATATCATTAACTATATTCCCTATGCTGTACTTTTTATTTCCATGATTTATTCATTCCATAACTATAAGGCTGTACTTCCCGCACACTTTCACCTATTTTGCCAAATCACCCCCATTACAACCATTAGTTTCTTCTCTGTATTTTTAGTTCTGATTCTTCTTTTTGTTTATTTGTTTGTTTTGTTTTTAGATGCCACATGAGTGAAATCATATAGTATTTATCTTTCTCAGTCTGACTTAATTCACTTAGCATAAACACCTAGGTACATCCATGCTGTCACAAATTGCAACATTTCATCCTCTTTTGTGGCTGTGTCATGTTCCATTACACACACACACACACACACACACACACACACACACACACACACTATGTCTTTATCCATTCATTTATTGACGGACACTGGGTTGGCTTCTATATCTTGGCTATTGTAAACAATGCTGCAATAAACATAGGTGTGCATATATCATTTTGAAATAGTGTTTGCATTTTCTTTGGGTAGAAGAATAATTAGATTTATGGTATATCTATCTTTTTTGAGGAAACTCCATACTGTTTTCAACAGTGGCTGTACCAATTTACATTCCCATCAAGAGTGCACGAGGATTCCTTTTTCTTTTTCATCATCACCAACCCTTGTTATTTCTTGTCTTTTTGATTCTAGCCATTCTAACAGGTGTAAGGTGATACCTCATTGTGCTTTTGATTTGCATTTACCTGATAATTAGTGATGTTGAGCATCTTTTCATATGTCTGTTGGCCATCTGTATGACTTCTTTGGGAAAATGTCTACTTGGGTCCTTTGCCTACTTTTAAAAATGAGATTGCCCTTTTTTGGTGTTTAGTTGTATAAGTTCTGTATATATTTTGGATATTCACCCTTTATCAGATATATCATTTCCAAACATCTTCTCCCTTTCAGTCAGTTGCCTTTTTGTTTTGTTTCCTTCACTGTGCAGAAGCTTTTTATTTTGGTATAATCCCAATAGTTTATTTTTGCATTTATTTCCCTTGCCTTGAGAGACGTATCTAGAAAAATATTGCTACAGCCAATGTCAAAGAAATTACTCTCTATGTTATCTTCTAGGATTTTTTATTGTTTCAGGTCTCACATTTAGGTCTTTAATACATTTGGGTTGTGTGTGTGTGTGTGTGTGTGTGTGTGTGTGTGTGTGTGGTGTTATAAAGTTGTTCAGTTTCATTCTTTTGCATGCACCTGTCTAGTTTTCCCAACATCATTTGTTGAAGAGACTGTCATTTTCCCCATTGTATGTACTTTTCTCCTTTGTCATAGATTAATTAACCATATAAGTGTGGGTTTATGAGTCCTCTATTCTCTTCCATTGAGCTATATGTCTATTTTTGTGCCAATACCACAGTGTTTTGATTATGACAGCTTTGTAGTATATCTTGAAATCTGGAATTGTGATACTTCCAGCTGTGTTTTTCTTTCTCAAGATTGTGATGGCTATTCAGGGTCTTTTGTCGTTCCATACAAATTTTAGTATTGTTTATTCTATCTATTCTCAGCTCTAACCTTTATTGTTTTCATTCTTCCTCTAGCTTTGTATTTATTTTGTTATTCTTTTGCCAGGTCCTTAAGTCATATTGTTAGGTTTATGATTTGAGATTTTTCTTCCTGTTTAATAGAAACATTTAAAACTATGCACTTCCATCTAAACTCTGCTTTTACTCTATTCCATAAATTTTGGTAATTACGGTTTTATTTTCATTATCTCAAAGTATTTTCTATTTTCCTTGAGTTTTTTTCTTTTATTCATTGGTTAAGAGTCATTATAATTTTTTCCATAATTGTGAATTTTTAAGATATTCATCTGTTATTGGTTTCTAGTGTCTTTTCATAGTGGACAGATAAGATACTTTGCATTATTTCATTTAAAAAATTATTGATACTTGTTTTGTAGCATAACATATGGTCTATCCTGGATACTCTTCTATAAGAACTTGATAAGAATGTATTCTGCTGTTGTTGGGTGAGTGCACTATAACTGTCTGTTAAGTCTTGTAGGTTTATAGTGTTCAATTCTTTTATTTTCCTATTCATCTTTTGCCTAGTTTTTCTATTGAAAGTGGTGTATTAACGTCTTTCATTATTATTGTTGAATTTTCTATTTCTTCCTGCATTTCTGACAAATTTTGTTCGATATATTTTAGTACTCTGTTGTTAGATGCATATGTTTAAAATTGTTATATCTCAGAGGCAGTCTAAGATGGTGACATAGGAAAACCCTGAATTCACCTCCCCTATAGACACACCGAATCTACACCTACATATAGAGCTATTACTTCTGAAGTAGATATGAGGGCTGATTAAACAGATTCTGTTCAACAGATGATAAAGGGACCACATGGAGAAAGGTAGGAGAAAAGAAGATATGGTAACCATGGGAAACCTACCCTTAATGCAGTAAGGGGAGTTATCACTGAAGGGCCCACATGCAGACATGTCCACTCTAGCACACAGCACAAAAAAATAAGTTGTTCAAAGGTCAACTAGCCTATAAGTGAAAGAAGTCTATCTACTAACCTTAGGGCATTTATGGCATGGTGTAGGCACAGCTGGAAACTCCATGGTCAAAGTCTCTGATGATCACCATGGTTTACTTTTCCCTTAACCTTCACAGCATGAATGAGAGTAGGGTTCAGATGCTCTAGCTTGCCTGATAAGTTCACCTCATTGTGCCCTGGGCCCCTAGTTCTCTCTACCTTTAGTTATTTCCCCAAGGCAGCCCTCTGCCTACACACACCTCGGCTTCTGTGATCCCACCAAGGTGGCTCTCATGTGGCATGTGCTAGGACCCCCCCAGCAGCATCTACCTTAGCTGTTTTACCAAAACCATCTCAGCACAATGCACACTGGGAAACCCCAAGCCCATGCCCACTGGAGCTTACACCATCTACTTAAAGTGGCCTACTCATAGCACCATAAACTCAGGAGAAGAATGGAGGAATACAGTGAGAATTTCAACAAAGAGTTAGAAAACATAGGAAAGTACCAAACAGAAGTAGAAGAACTGAAAAATACAGTAACTGGTCTTATAAGATTAACTAGAGGAAATCATCACATTAGATGATACAAAAGAATGGATCAGCAATTTGGAAAACAGAATAGTGAAAAATCACCCAATCAAAACAATAAAAAGAAAAAAAATGATTTTAAAAATGAGAATAGTTTAAAAGACCTCTTGGACAACATCAAGCAAATTAATATTCACATTATACAGTTTGCAGAATGAGAAAAGGGGCAAGGAACTTATCTGAGCAAACAATGTCTAAAAACTCCCCTAACCTGAGGAAGGAAACAGACATCCAAGTCCAGGAAGCATAGAGCGCCAAACTTGAACCCAAAAATATCCACATCAAGACATATTATAATTAAAATCGCAAAAGCTAAAGACAAGCAGAAAATCTTAAAGGCAATAAGAGAAAAACAAATAGTTACATACAAGGAAATCTTCATAAGAATGAGAGTTGATTTTTCAGCAGAAATTTTGCAGGCCAGAAGGGAGTGTGGCAGTGCTGCAAGAAAAAAACTGATAGCCAGGAATGCTATACCTGACAAGGTTATCATTTAGAATTGAAGGGGAAATAGTTTCCCAATCAAAAGCTAAAGGAGTTCATTGCCATAAAAACAGCCTTATAAGACATTTTCTTTAAGCCAAAAAGACCATAAGTAGAAATAAGAAAACATATGAAAGAAAAAAATCTCACTGGTAAAGGCAAATAAATAGTAAATTAGCCACTCAGGCTATTGTTAAGGTTAAAAGACAGTAGTAAAGACAACTATAATTATAATAAGTAGTTAAGGGATACATAAAATTAAAAATGTCAAATAAAACATCTAAACAAAATGTTGGGAGGGGAGTAAAAGTAATGCTCTTAGAATGCATTCAAAATTAAACAACTATCAGCTTTAAATATTTATATTTATATATAACACTAATCCTAACCCTAACCCAACAGACACATGAAAAGATGTTCAACATCACTCCTCATCAGGGAACTGCAGATCAAAACCACAAAGAGATATCACTTCACACCTGTCAGAATGGCTAAAATCAAAAACACAAGAAAAAAAGTGTTGGCAAGGATGTGAAGAAAAAGGAACCTTTGTGCATTGTTGGTGGGAATGCAAACTGGTGCAACCACTGTGGAAGATGGTATCAAGGTTCCTCAAAAAGTTAAAAATAGAACTATCTTACAATCCATTAAGCACACTACTAGGCATTTGTCCAAATACACAAACACTAATTCAAATGGATACATGCACCCCTATATTTATTGCAGCATTACTTACAATAGCCAAATTATGGAAACAGTTCAAGTGTCCATTAAAAGATGAATGGATAAATAAGAGGTGATATATATATCACCTCATATATATGTGTGTATATATTATATATGTATATATATTCCAACTGACATATTCCATTATATATGTATACTATATATATAATATACATATATAATGGAATATTATTCAGCCAAAAAAATTAAAAAGTTGCCACTTGCAACTACATGGATGGAGCTAAAATTATGATGCTAAGTGAAATAAGTCAGAGAAAGACAAATACCATATGATCTCACTCATAAGTGGAATTTAAGAAACAAAACAAATAAGCATAGGGAAGGAAAGAGAGAGAAAGAGGCAAACCAAGAAACAGACTCTTAACTATAGAGAACAAACTGATAGTTACCAGAGAGGAGGTAGGTGGGGGGAAGGATGAAATTGATGATAGGGATTAGAGAGTATACTTATCAGGATGGAGCACTGAGTAATGTGTAGAATTGTTGAATCACTATATTGTACACCTAAAACTAGTATAACAGTGTATGTTAACATACTAGAATTATAATAAAAAGCTGGTTTAGAAAAGGAAGGAAAAGGAAAAAAAGGAAGAAACAATATCAATATTTCTCAACCTTTTTTCCAAAAAAATTGAAGAGAGCAAACTTTCTAACTCAATCTATGAAGCCAGCATTACACCAATACCAAAGTCAGACAAAGACATTACAAGAAAACTACAGACCAATATTCTTAATGAACATTGATGCAAAACTTCAACAAAATACTAGCAAAGAGTTCAACACCATATTAAAAGGATTATAAAACATAATCAAGTGGAATTTAGTCCTGGAATGCAAGCATGATTAAAAATATGAGAATTGATTGATGTAATGTGCTAGATCAACATAATGAAGGAAAAAAACATATAATCATCTCAATTGATGCAGAAAAACATTTGACAAAATACAGCACCTTTCATGATTAAAAAAACATGCAACAAAACAGAAATAGACGTAAACTAACTCAACATATGCCATATATAAAAATCGAAAGCAAACATCATAATCATAGGGTTGTTCCATTTTTAACTTTTTGAGGAACCTCCAGTGGTTGCACTAGTTTGCATTCCTGCCAATAGTGCAAGAGGGTACCCTTTCTCCACATCCTTGCCAACACCTGTTGTTTCTTGTGTTTTTTATTTTAGCCATTCTGACAGGTGTGAGATCATATCTTATTGTAGTTTTGATTTGCATTTCCCTGATGATAAGTGATGTTGAATATCTTTTCATGAGTCTGTTGGCCATCTATATAATTTCTTTGGAAAAATGTCTATTCATGTTTTCTGCGCATTTTTATTTGTATTATCTATTTCTTAGGTCTTTACCCAAAGAATACAAAAATACTAATTCAAAGGGATACATGCACCCCAATGTGTATAGCAGCATTATCTACAATAGCCGAATTATGAAAACAGTCCAAATATCCATCAACTGATGAATGGGTAAAGAAAATGTGTGTATACATATACAATGGAATATTACTCAGCCATAAAAAGAATGAAATCTTGCCATTTGCTATGATGTGGATGGAGTTAGAGTAACATGCTAAGTGAAATAAGTCAGTCAGAGAAAGACAAATGCCATATGATTTCACTCATATGTGGAATTTAAGAAACAAAACAAATGAGCAAAGGGGAAAAAAAGAGAGACAAACCAAGAAAGAGACACTTAAGTATAGAGAAAAACTGATTGTTACCAGAGGGGAGGTGGGTGAGGGGATGGGTTAAATAGGTAATGGGGATTAAGGAGTGCACTTGTTGAAATGATCACTGGGTGGTCATTTGTATGGAAGTGTTGAATCACTAAATTGTACACCTGAAACTAATATAGCACTGTTGTTAACTCACTGGAATTTAAATAAAAACTTTAAAAAGTCATAATCAATGGCATGAGACTGGAAGTATATCCCCTCATATTAGGAACAAGACAAAGATGCCTGTTTATGCCACTTTTATTCAACATAATACTGGAAATGATAGCTATAGCAATTAGTTAAGGAAAAGAAATAAAAGGCTTGCAAGTTGGAAAAGAATAAATAAAATTATTTCTGTTTGCAGGTGATGTGATCACATATGTAAAGTACACCAAAGATCACCTCCCAACACACACACAAAACCTATTAGAACTGATAAATAAATTCAGAGTAGTAGAAGATAAAATGTCAACAATCAAATCTGTTACATTTCTATACACAATTAAGAATTTGAAAAAAATTACAAAATAATTCCATAACAATAGCATCAAAAATAGTAAAGTACTTAGAAAATAATTTAACCAAGAAGGTGAAAAACTTGTACAATGAAAACAATAAAAATAAATAATAAAACAATAAAACATTGCTGAAAGAAATTAAAGAAGACATACATAAATGGAAATGCATCCCATGTTTATGGGTTGGAAGAGTTAATATTTATAAAGTGACAAAACTTCCCAATGTGATCTGCTGGTTCAATACAATGCCAATCAAAATCCCAATAACATTTTTTGGAGAAGAAAAACCATCCTAAAATTCATATGGAGTCCTAAAGGACACTAGTTAGAAAATCTTTAAAAAGAAAAGCAAAACTGGAGGCCTCACAATTCTTTATTTCAAATCTTACTACAATAGTCAAAACAGCCATGTTCTGACATAAGCCATATAGACCAATGAAATAGAGAGCACAAAAATAAATCCTTATATATATCATCAAAAAAATTTTTTACAAGGATGCCATCACAATGAGGAAAGAAAAACCTTTTTAAAAAAATGGTGCTAGGGAAACTGGCTATCCACATGCAAAAAAATTAGTTTGGACACATATCTAAAACCATATATAAAAAATTAACCCAAAGTGGATCAAGGACCTAAATGTAAGTACCAAAGCAATTACACATTTAAAAGAAAACATAGGACAAAACCTTTATGATATTAGACTTAGAAATTATTTCTTGGATATGAATCGAAAGGCACAGCAAAAAGAGAAAAAAACAGACAAATTGGACTTCATGAAAGTTAAAATATTTTGTGAATCAAAGATACTATCAACAGAATAAAAAGGAAACCCACAGAATGGGAGAATACATTTGCAAATAATGTATCTTATAAAGGATTTATATCCCAAATATATAGAGAAATCCTAAAGCTAAACAATAAAAAAACCAAACAACCCAGTTCAAAAATGTGCAAAGGATTTGAATAGACATTTTTCCAAACAAAATATATAAAAAGACAACATATGAAAAGACTCCCAACATCACTAATAATTATGGAAAGGTAAATCAAAAGTACAATGAGACATTGCCTCCACCCATTAGGATTGCTGCTGTCAAAAAACAGAAAACACCTCATACCTGTCAGGATGGCTATTTTCAAAATAAAAAGATAACAAGTATTGGCGAGGATGTGGAGAAAATGAATCCCTTGTGCACCATTCGTGGGAATATAAAATAATCCAGTCATTGTGGAAAACAGCATGGCAGTGCCTCAAAAAAATTAAAAATAGAATTTCCATATGATCTAACAATTCCACTTCCGGGTATATACCCAAAATAATTGCAAACAACCTTAAAGCAACATTTGTACACCCATGTTCATAGCAACATTATTCACAGTAGCTAAAATGTGGAAGCAATCCAAGTGTTTGCTGACAGATTAATGGACATGTAAAATGTGGTATATGCATGCAATGAAACATTATTCAGCCTTAAAGAGGGAGGAAATTCTGTACTTTGTTATAACATGGATGAACCTTGAGGACATGTTAAGTGAAATAAGTCAGTCACAAAAGGACAAATACTGTATGATTCCATGTTTAAGAGGTACTTAGAGTATTCAAAATCATATAGACAGAAAATATAATAATGGTTTTCAGGGCTGGGGGGAGGGGAGAATGGGGAGTTATTGTTTAACGAGCATAGAGTTTCAGTTCTACAATATGAGAATTATGAGGCTGGATATTGGTGATGGCTGCAAAACAATGTGAATATATTTATTCCAGGTTTGTTGAGATATAATTGACATAGAACATTGTGTAAGTTTAAGGTGCATGAAATGTTGATTTGTTTCAATTGTTTATTGTAAAATGATTGCAACCATACATTAGCTAACGTCTCCATCACATTACATAATTACCATTCCTTTTTTTACCGTTCCTTTTTATGGTAAGAACATTTAATCAACTCACCCAGAATATATTCATCTTATTACTGGCAGTTTGTACACCTTAACCAATCTCTTCATTCCCCCATCCCCTCAGCCCTTATTAACTACCACTCCACTCTCTATTTCTGTGAGATCAGATTTTTTAGATTTCACATATAAGTGATATCATAAAATATGTGTCTTTCTCTGACTTATTTCACTTAGAATAATGCCCTCAAGATTCACCTAAATTGTCCCAAGTGACAGGATTTCCTTCTTTTTCAGGGCTGAATAATATTCCATTATATGTCTATTAACATATATTTATATTTATGACTATTGTGTTTTATAAATTTTGTTTATTATATTATATGTAAAATTATATATTTATATATTATATTTATACATGAAGCTATACATATATGTATATATGCATACATATACATACATGTATATTGTGTATGTACATAATACACACATACATATATATACGTGTATATAATATATATTTTCATGTCTCCTTTATTCATTCATCCATTGACAGACACTTAGGATGCTTCCATATCTTGGTTATTGTGAGTAATGCTGCAATGAACTTGAGAGTGCAAATATCTCTTTGAGATCCTCTTTTCATTTCCTTTGGTTATATACTCAGAAGTGCAATTGCTGAATCATATGGCAGTTCTATTTTTTATTTTTTGAAGAACTTCCACACTGTTTTCCATTGTGGAGGCACCAATTTACATTCTCACAAGCAGTGCAAAAGAGTTCTTTTTTCCCATATTCTTGCCTTTTTATCTTTTGAGTTTTGATGATAGCCATTCTAATAGGTGTGAGGTGATATCTCATAGTGGTTTTGATTTGCATTTTTCTGTTAACTAGTGATGTTGAGCATCTGTTCATGTACCTGTTAAGCACTTGTATGTCTTTGCAAAAGTATTCAGATTGTCTATTTTTGTATCTCATTTTATTTTGCTATTGAGTTATGAGTTCTTTATATATTTTAGAGATTAGTGATTTATCTGTTATATGATTTGCAAATATTCTGTACCATTATGTAGTTTGTCTTTCTATTTTGTTCATTTTTGGCTGTGCACAAGCTTTTTAGTTTGATGTATTCCCGCTTTTTTATTTTTGTTTTTGTTGCTTGTGTTTTTGGTGTAGTATCTCTGAAAAAAATGTTGCCAAGACAAATGGCAAGAAGGTTTTTCCCTGTTTTCTTCCAGGAGTTTCACAGTCTCCTATCTTTTAAATCTTTAATCCATTTCAAGTTACTTTTTGTGAGTGGTGCAAGATAAGGGTCAAATTTCATTCTTCTGCATGTGGTTATCCAGTTTCCCTAACACTATCTATTGAAGAGATTATCTTTTCCCTATTAGTAATCTTGGCTCCTTTGTCAATTGTTAGTTGACTATGCAATGGTTTATTTTTTGGTTCTCAATTCTATTCCATTGGTCTATGTGTCTATTTTTATGCAAGTACCATACTCTTTTGACATTAAAATTTTGTTGCATAGTTTGAAACCTGTTTTGGTCTTTTTTTTTTTAAATCGGGATTTCTTCAGCTATGTAGGACCTTTTGTGACTCTATGCCAATTTTAGAATTTTTTTCTATTTCTGTGAAAAATGCAATTGGAATTTTGATAGGGTTTGTCAGATGTCTAGATGGCTTTGGATAGTATGGATATTTTAACAATATTAATTCTTCTGATCCATGAACACAGACTCCCTGTTCGTGTTCTCTTCTATTTCTTTATCAAGGTCTTATAGTTTTCAGTATACAGATCTTTCACCTCCTTGGTTATATTTAAGTATTATATTGCTTTTGATACTATTGTAAATACGATTGTTTTCTTTATTTCTCTTTCTGAAAGTTTGTTTTTGGTGTATAGAAATGCAACTGATTTTTGTATGTTGATTTTGTATACTGCAACTTTACTGAATTCCTTGATTAATTCTAAGTTTTTTGGTGGAGTCTTCAGGATTTTCTATATTTAAAGCATATCATCTGAAAGCGAAGACAGTTTTACTTTTTTCTTTCCTATTAAGATGCCTTTTGTTTTTTTCTTACCCTATTGCTATGAGTTGTACTTCTAGTACTATATTGAATAGGAGTGGTGAGAGGAGGCACAGTTGTCTTGATCCTAGTGTTATACAAAAAGGTTAAAACCTTTGACCATTGAGTGTGTTACCTGTGGGTTTGTCATATATGCTTTTTATAGTGTTGAGATATGTTACTTTTATACTCAGTTTGTTGAGTATTTTTATCATAAAAGAGTGTTATATTTTTTGAAATGTGTTTTTTTACACCTATTGAATCAACCATAATTTTATCTTTCACCTTATTAATGTGATGTATCACATTTAATGATTAATGTATGTTGAACCATCCTTGATCCCCAGGGATAAATCTCACTTGATCACAGTGTATTATCTTTTAACGTGCTGTTCAACTCATTTTACTAGTATTTTGTTCAGAATTTTTGCATCTGTATTCATCAGTGATATTGGTTAGGGATATTGGTCTATAGTTTTCTTATAGTGTCATTGTCTGGCTTTGGTATCAGGGTAAACCTGGCCTCTTAAAATGAATTGAGAGTGTTCCTTCTTGTACAATTTTGGGGGAAACATTTGAAAAAGGTTCGTGTTAATTATTCTTTAAATGTTTGGTAGAATTAATGAGTGAAATCATGCAGTCTTGGCCTTCTCTGTGTTGTATTTTAATTATTGATTCAATCTCCTTACTCATTATTGCTCTATCCAGATTTTCTATTTCGTCCTGAATTAGTCTTGGTAGGTTGTATATTTCTAGGAATTTATTCATTTTTTCGGTCTTCCATATTTCTGGGGTATAATTACTCATAGTAGTCTTTTATGATCTTTTGTATTTCTGTGGTATTAATTGTAATATCTCCTTTTTATTTCTGATTTTATTTATTTGAATCTTCTCTCTTGATTCCTCTTCTAGATAAAGGTTTATCAATTTTATTTAACCTTTCAAAGAACCAGCTCTCACTTTTGTTAATATTTCCTATTGCTCTTCTAGTTTCTGTTTCAATTATATATCCTCTGATCTTTGTTTTTTTCCTTCTTTCTGCTAACTTGGGGCTATTTCTTCTTCTTTTACTAGTTTCTTGAGATGTTCAGTTGTTTGTTTGAAAGCATTCTCTTTTTTTTTGTAATGTAAGCATTTACTGCTATCAACTTCTTCAAAGTGTTCTTACAGTATCCCATATGCTTTATGTTTTGCTTCCACTTTCATTTGTTTCAAGGTATTTTTCATTCCCTGTTTGATTTGTTTTGACCAATTGGTTCAGGAGCTTGTGTTTAATTTCCACATATTTGCAAATTTTACAGCTTTCCTCCTGTGACTGATCTAATTTCATACCACTGTGCTCAGAAAAGATATTTGGTATGACTTCAAACTTCTTAAATTTGCTAAGTTTTGTTTCTGACTTATCATATGATCTACCCAGGAGTATGCTCCATGAACAATTTAGTAAAGTATATATTATTCTGGTGTTGGATTAATTTTTATATATGTCTATTAGGTACATTTGGTCAAAAGTGTGATTGAAGTCCAACTTTTCCCAGTTGATTTTCTGTCTGGATGATTGACCCATTATTTTTTTAAGTTTTTATTTAAATTCCAGTTAGTTAACATACAGTGTAATATTAGTTTCAGGTGTACACTACAATGATTCAACAATTTCATACACCTGATGCTCATGACAACAAACTCACTGCATAATTCCTATCACCTATTTAAGCCATCCCCCTCCCCCAATCTGCCCTCTGGTAACCATAGTTTGTTCTCTGTACTCAAGAGTCTGTTTCTTGGTTTTCCTTCTCTCTTTTTTTCCCTTTGCCCATTTGTTTGGTTTCTTAAATTCCACATATGAATGAAACTAGATGATATTTGTCTTTGACTAACTTATTTCACTTAGCATAATACTATCTAGCTCTATCCATATTGTTGGAAATAGCAAGATTTCATTCTTTCCATGGCTGAATAATATTCAGTTGTATTTATATACCACTTCTTTTTATCCATTCATCAGTCAATGGACATTTGGGCTATTTCCATAATTTGGCTATGGTAGATAATGCTGCTATAAACATCAGGCTGCCTCCCTGCTCAGTTGGGAGTCTGCTGCTCCCTCTCACTCTGCCCCTCCCCCTGCTCATGCCTTATCTCTGTTTCTCTCTCTCTCCCTCTCTCTCTCAAATAAATAAATACAATTTTAAAAAAATAAATAAACATCAGGGTGCATGTATCCCTTCAAATTAGTGTTTTGTATTCCCTTCGGTAATTACCCAGTAGCACAATTCCTGGATCATAAGGTAGTTCAATTTTTAACTTTCTGAGGAACACCATACTGTTTTCCACAGTGGCTGCACCAGTTTGCATTCCCATCAACAGGGCAAGAGCATTCCCTTTTCTCCACATCCTTGCCAACACCTGTTGTTTCTTGTGTTGTTGATTTTAGCCATTCTGACAGGTGTAAAGTGATATTCTGGTTTTGATTTGCATTTCCCTGATGATGAATTATTTTGAGGATCTTTTCATGTGTCTGCTGGCCATCCGGATGGCTTCTTTGAAAAAAAAATGTCTATTCATGTCTTCTGCCCATTTTTAATTGGATTATTTGTTTTTTGGGTGTTGAATTTTGTAAGTTTGTTATCTATTTTGGATACTAACTCTTTATCAGATATGTCATTTACAAATATCTTCTGCCATTCCAAAGGTTGCCTTTTAGTTTTGTTGATTGTTTCCTTCACTGTGTAGAAACTTTTTATTTTGATGAAGTCCCAATACTTTATCTTTGCTTTTATTTCCCTTGCCTCAGGAGACATACATAGAAAGAAGTTACTATGGCCGACATCAGTGAAGTGCTGCCTGTGTTCTCCTCTAGGATTGTGATGTTTCCTATCTCACATTTAGATCTTTAATCCATTTTGAATTTATTTTTCTGTATGGTGTAAGAAAGTGATCCAATTTCATTCTTTTGCATGTTGCTATCCAGTTTTCCCACCACCATTTGTTGAAGAGACCATCTTTTTCCCATTGCATATTCTTTTTTGCTTTGTTGAAGATTAATTGGCCATATGGCTGCAGGTTCATTTCTGGGTTTTCTATTCTGTTCCATTTATCTATGTGTCTATTTTTGTGCCAGTACCATTACTGTTTTGATCACTACAGCCTTATAATATAACTGAAACTCCAGAATTGTGATGACTCCAGCTTTGCTTTTCTTTTTCAAAATTGCTTTGGCTATTTGGGGTCTTCTGTGATTCCATATAAATTTTAGGATTTTTTTTCTAGCTCTGTGAAAAAAAATGCTGTTAGTATTTTGATAGGGATTTCATTAAATGTGTAGATTGCTTTGGATAATATAGACATTTTTATCTTTAAATCAGAAATCTGGTAGTATCATTTTTTATTATGTTCAATTAGCCAACATATAATACATCATTAGTTTTTGATATAGTTTTTAACGATTCATTAGTTGTGTATAACACCCAGTGCTCATCACAACACGTGCTCTCCTTAATGGGTTACACCATCCTCCCACCCCTTCCCTTCTGTAACCCTCAGTTTGTTTCCTGGAGTCCAGAGTCTCTCATGGTTTGTCTCCCTCTCTGATTACCCCCCCATTCAGTTTTCCCTTCCTTCCCCTATTGTCCTTTATTCTATTCCTTATGTTTCACATACAGTGAAACCATATAATTGTCTTCTCTGCTTGACTTATTTCACTTAGCATAATCTCCTCCAGTTCCATCCATGTCGATGCAAATGGTGGATATTCATCCTTTCTGATGGCTGAGTAATATTCCATTGTATATATGAACCACATCTTCTTTATCCATTCATCTGTTGAAGGACATCTCAGCTCCTTCCACAGTTTGGCTATTGTGGACATTGCTGTTATGAACATTGGGGTGCATGTGTCCCTTCTTTTCACTACATCTGTATCTTTGGGATAAAGACCTAGTAATTCAATTACTGAGTTGTAGGGTAGCTCTATTTTTAATGTCTTGAGGAACCTCCATACTGTTTTCCAGAATGGTTGCACTAGCTTGCATTCCCACCAACAGTGTAAGAAGGTTCCCCTTTCTCCACATCCTCACCAACAATATAGACATTTTAACAATATTTGTTCTTCCAATTCATGAGCATGCAATGTCTTTTCATTTCTTTGTGTTGTCTTGAATTTATTTCATTGGTGTTTTATAGTTTTCAGAGTTCTGGTCTTTCACTACTTTGGTTAGGTTTATTAGTAGGTATCTTATGGTTTTTGATGCAACTGTAAATGAGATTCATTCCTTAATTTCTCTTTCTGCTGCTTCATTATTGGTGTATAAAATGCAACAGATTTCTGTATGCTGATTTTGTGTCCTGTGACTTTACTGAATTCATTTATCAGTTCTAGCAGTTTTTTGATGGAGTCTTTTAGGTTTTTTTTTAACTTTTGATTATAATGTATCTCTTTTTTAAAATTTATTTTATTATGTTATGCTAATCACCATACATTACATCATTAGTTTTTTTTCTACTAAGAAAATTTTATTTTCTGAAATTCAAATTAACCTGGTCATCCTGTGTTTTTTTTAACTGATTTTTTTATTGTTATGTTAATCACCATACATTACATCATTAGTTTTGGATGTAGTGTTCCATGACTGTTTGCGTATAACACCCAGTGCTCCATTCAATACATGACCTCTTTAATACCCATAACCAGGCTAACCCATCCCCCCAACCCCCTCCCCTCTAGAGCCCTCAGTTTGTTTATCAGAGTCCATAGTCTCTCACGGTTCATCTAGTATCATGCCATCCACAAACAGTAAAAGTCTGACTTCTTCCTTGCTGATTTGGATAACTTTTATTTTTTTTGTTCTCGGATTGTGGTGGCTAGGACTTCCAGTACTATGTTGAATAAAAGCGGTGAAAGTAGACATCCCTGTGTTGCTCCTGACCATAGAGGAAAAGCTCTCAATTTTTCCCCATTGAAGATGATATTAACTGTGCTTTTCTCATAGATGGCCTTTATTATGTTGAGGTATATTCCTTCTAAACTTATTTTGTTGAGAATTTTTTATCATGAATGGATGTTAAACTTTGTCAAATGCTTTTTCTTCATCTATTGAAAAGATCATGTGGTTCTTATCTTTTCTTTTATTAATGTGGTGTATCACATTGACTGATTTGCAAATACTGAACCACCCTTGCCACCCAAGAATAAATCCTACTTGAGCATGGTGAATCATTTTTTTAATGTATTGTTGAATTTGGTTTTCTAGTATTTTATTGAGAATTTTTGCATCCAAGTTCATCAGGAATATTGTCCTGTAGTTCTCTTTTTTTGTGTTTACTTTATCTGGTTTTGGTACCATGGTTATGCTTTCTTCATAGAATGATTTTGGACATTTTCTTTCTTTTTCTATTTTTTTTTTGGAATAGTTTGAGAAGAAGAGGTATTAATTCTGCCTTAAATGTTTGGTAGAATTGGTCTATGAAACATCTGGCCCTGGACTTTTGTTTGCTGGGAGTTCTTTGATTGCTGATTCAATTTCTTTATTGGTTATTAGTCTGTTCAAGGTTTTTATTTCTTAACACCCCACTTACATCATTGAACAGATCATCTAAACAGAAAATGAACAAGGAAAAGACTTTGAATGACACACTGGACCACATGGACTTAACAGATATATTCAGAACATTCCATCCTAATACAGCAGAATACACATTCTTTTCAAGTGCACAAGGGATATTCTCCAGAATAGATCACATATTAGGTCACAAATCAGGCCTCAACAAATACAAAAATACTGAAGTCATGCCATACACCTTTTCTGACCAAAACACTATGAAACTAGAAATCAACCACAAGAAAAAATTTGGAAAGACCACAAATACATGGAGGTTAAAGAACATCCTACTAAAGAATGAATAGGCCAGCCAGGAAATCAAAGAAGAGATAAAAAAAATACATGGAAACAAATGAAAATGAAAACACAACATTTCAAAACTTTTGGGATGCAGCAAAACAGTCCTAAAAGGGAAGTATATAGCAATACAGGACTACCTCAAGAAGCAAGGAAATTCTGAAATAAATAACCTAAACTTTCACCTAAAGGAGCTAGAAAAAGAACAACAAACAAAGCTTAAAATCAACAGAAGGAAAGAAATAATACAAATTAGAGTGTAAATAAATGATATAGATACTAAAAAAAAAAAACCCCAAAACAAAAAACCATAGAACAGATCAATGAAACCTCAAGCTGTTTCTTTGAAAAAATAATAAAATTGATAAGCTCCTAGCCAAAAAAAAAAAAAAAGAAAAGAAAAGAAAAAAGAGAAAGATCTCAAATAATAGTCACAAATGAGAGAGGAGAAAACAACCAACACCACTGAAATACAAACAATTATAAGAGAATATTATGAAAAACCATATTCCAACAAATTGGACAACCCAGAAGAAATAGATAAATTCCTAGAAACATGTAAACTACCAAAACTTATCCATTCTTCAAACTGGGGTATTGAAGTCACCAACTATTAATGTATTGTTGTTTATTTCTCCCTTTAAATCTGTTAGTATTTCCTTAATATGTCTTTGTGCTCCAATGTTGGGTGCATATGTATATTTACATTTTCTATGTCTTGTTGAATTTACCATTGTCCTTACATAATGACCGTCTTTGTCTCTTGTTATATATATTTTTGGTTTAATGTCTACATTGTTTAATACAAGTAAAGCTACCTCTGTTCTCTATGATTTCATTTGTGTGAAATATCTTTTTCCATCCCTTCACTTTGAGCCCATGTACATCCCTAAAGCTGAAGTGATTGTCTTTTAGATAGCATATAGTTGGATCTTGTTTTTTCATACACCCAGCTATTCTGTATTTTGAATGGAGAATTCAATTGATTTACATTTAGAGTAATTATGGATAGTAAGGAGTTACTAACACCGTATTATTAATTATTTTGCAGCTATTTTATAGTTCCCATGTTTCTTTCTTCCTCTCTTACTGCTTATCTTTGTAAATTGGTGATTTCTTGTAATGTTATGTTTTGATACATTTCTCCTTATCTTTTGAGAGTCTACTGTAGATTTTTGCTCTTAATTACTATGAGGCTTATACAAACATCTTTCAGGTATAACAGTCTATTTTTTGCTGATAACAATGTAACTGTTATTACATACATAAGCTCTCTTTTTTTATATTTTTGATGTCATCATTTATATCTTTGATACTGTGTATCCATTAACAAATTGTTGTAGTTACAGTAATTTTTGATACTTTTGCTCTTTAACCTTTATACTGGAGTTAAGTGTTTAGCACATCACCAAATCACAGCATTAGGATATTCTGAATCTCACTATGCTTACCATTGCTGGTGAGTTTTATACTGTGTATGCTATTGTGTGGTTTTGCATCCATTCATTTCAGTTTGAAGAACTTCTTTCAGGATTATTTGTAGAGCATGTTTAGTAGTGGTGATGAAATCTCCCAGCTTTTGTTTATTAGGGATAATATTTTGCATTCATTTCTGTTGGAGAACTTTGCTGTGCAAAGCATCCTTGGTTGACAGTTTCTTTCTTTCAGCACTTTGAATATATCATCTTATTCTCTCCTGGCCTGCAAGATCCCTTGCGGAGAATTCCATTGATAGTCTTATGAATGTTCTTTTGTGTGAAATATTATTGTCTTGTTGTTAAAATTCTCTTTGATTGTAGACAGTTTTCTCATTATGTTTCTTGGAGAAGATCATTTAGGATTGAATATTTAGATGAGTATTAGCTTCATAAACTTGAATGTCCAAATCCAGGTTTTGGAAGTTCCCAGCCATTATTTCTTTAAATAAGCTTTCTACCCCTTTCTCCCTCTCCTTTCCTTCTGGGACTCAAAAGATGTGTTTACCATTTATCTTGATGGCATCACCATAGTTTTGCAGGCTTTCTTCATTCCTTTTCATTGTTTTTTTTTCTTTTTGCTCCTCTGATTAGATCATTTCTACTGATATGATTTCTAGTTCACTAGTTGTTCTTCTTAGTCAAGTCTGATGTTGAAACTCTACTGAATTTGTCAGTTTAGTGATTGTAATTTTCAGCTCCAAAATTTCTGTTTGTTTCTTTTTCATGTTTTCTATATCTTTGTTGAAATTCTCATTTTTTTCTTGTTTCCCTGATATCAGTGAATTTTCTATCTGTGTTCTCTTGTCCTAAGAATCTTTAGGACAATTATTTTGAATTCCTTGTCTGACATTTCCTGGGTCTCCATTTTTTGGGGCCAGTTATTGGAGGTTTCCTGTGCTCTTTTGGTGGATCATGTTTCACTAATTCTTCATGATCTCTCTGGGCTTTTGTAGGTTTCTGCACATTTTAGGAAGCACTTGCCTCTTCCAGAATTATGGACTGACTTGAGTTAGGTATAACATTTACCTGTGGGTGGGAGCACCTTGGAGCATGCTGTCACCCCAAGTCTAGTTGGGCACCAACTGTGGGCGTAACATGTAGTGTCACTGGGCCCAGGTAGGCATGATGTTTTTTGGATCAGACCAATGGGGTACAAAACACTGACAACTATGTGGCCCATGATGTGCACGGCAGGTACACCACCTGCCATGCAGTGGCTACAAGGGCTGTTGGGGTTGTTAGTGACACCTCCGGGTCCAATGGCTATGGACCATGGAAGGCAAAGGTGGTGGCCAGAGGTGGTGATGTGTGCACACTTGGCTACAGTGATTAACTTCAGGTGTTTATGCAATGGCAAGAGCCAACTGAGACACACATGTAGTAGTAGGGGCTAGGGCAGGCAGCAAGGGCCAGGGCAATCTACACTGGAAGCTTCTGGAAGCCCTGGTGTTGGGTGTGTTCTCTTGTGTTGGCTCACTCTCCCCTTAGGTATGTGCAGTGCAATGGAGGGCAATAATGAGCCTCTGGCTAGTGGTGTGCAGGTGCACCACTGGAGTGCCTACTCTTGAATGTGCACACTGTTGTGGGGTTCAGCCAGTGAAGTCTAGGCTGGTGTTTTATACTCACACAAGTTCATAGGCTTGAGATGGATTCTGTGCATATTCTGGGCTTCAGCAGGAGTGGGGAGGGAAACCCATGCAGCTGAAGAGGCCTGAGTTGGCTGCTGGGGTGGGTCCCGGGCCTGGCAGGAGCAGAGGGAGGAGGAAGAGGGGAAGGGCTCAGGAAGCTGGTATCCACAAACACAAATACATGTGGAGTGAAAGCCAGTGAAAATTGCAGGGTGTCCATGGTGACTGAGCTGGCAGTTGGTTACTTTTTCAGTGTCAAAACCTACTGAGTTTGTTTGCAGAGCATGTCTCTGTGAACCATGATCATTCCAATTTTGTGTCTGCTATTTATAACTACTGCTTTTATTCCTTGTTTCTAGCTATTTCTATTTATGTCAACTTTGCTCATCTGGGTGGACTGAAAGAGGGACCTTCCCATGGTGCCCTGAAATGCTGGAGCTGCTGATTGCTCACATCATTCTATCTTTCCTGGTGGGAGGAAATTTTTCTAGCTGAAAAGTTCCCTCTTGGAACTGAACAATGCTGACTTGGTGGATGGGCTGAGACAGGTAAAATGAAACAGTCTTCTTTCTCTTCTTGTGCTATTCTCAGATTTTTTGCTCTATGTTGCAGCTAAAATTTCTTAAGTGGTCTCTAGAACTCTCCAAAAGCTGTTTTTGTTCATGGACAGCTGTCTAATTGTTGATCTTTCTCAGGGGACAGAGAGGCTGAGGTCACCTATATCACCATTTGGATCACTTTGAGTACATCCAATGTGGATGTATTTAATGCCACAAAAATGTTATTAAAATGAGTATTAAAAAAGATATTAAAATGAGCACAAGGATGATAAATTTTATTGTATGTGTATTTTGCCACAATAAAAAAATTAAAAACAACTAGCCTGAGATAATGTAAAAAAAAAAATGAAGAAAAATGGCACAGCCTCAGAGACCTGTTGGACACTCTCAGTCATATCAACATTTATGATGGAAGTCCCAGGAAAACATAGTAGAGAAAAATTGGCAGAAGGTATACTTGAACAAATTATGGCAAGAAACTTTCCAAATTTGATGACATCTAAAAAGCTCAACAAATTCCAAGAAGGATAGATTCAAGGTAATCCAGACCTAGACACTCACAGTCAAAACTGTCACAAGCCAAATACAGAGAATATTCATAGCAGCAAGAAGAGAACATCTCAACACATAAAAATGATCCTTTGTAAGAATAACAGCTGACTTCCAATCAGAATTCATGGAATGGGATAAAACTGCTTAAAGACAAAGATAAAGACTGAAGGCCACTAATTGTGTATACAACAGGACTATCCTTCAAGAACAAAAGAGAAATTAAAACATTCTCAGGTTTAAAGAAACAGATTTTATGATTAGCAGGCCTCTCCTACAATAAGTACAAAAAAAGAGTTTTTCAGGCAGAAAAAAAAAGACTCTAGACAATCACTTGAATCCACACAAAGAAATAAAAAGCACCATTAAAAGTACAACAGTAACTATCAAAGACAGTGTAAACAAATTTTTGGTAACTTTTCTCCTATATGATTTAAAAGAAAACTGCATAAAAGCAATAATTATGAAACTATTTTGAATGACTTTTAATATATAAAGATAAAATTTGTACAACAATAATATAAATAAGGATAGAAGAAACAGCTGTATTGGAGCAAAATTTTGGATACTATGGAAATGAAGTTGCTATTAAATTGAACTGGATTGTTTTTAGTTACAATGCCAATTGTAACACCCAGTGTAGTGACTGTAAATATAACAGAAAAGGATGGTAAAAGAAAAAAAATTGAATTAAAATCACACACTAGAAACTATCTACTTGCAAAAGAAAATAGCAAGGACATACATAGGAGCAAAAATCATAAGACGTAAAAACAAAAGAAGCAGGGAGGAGCAAGATGGCAGAGGAGTAGGAGACCTAAATTTTGTCTGGTCCCAGGAATTCAGCTAGATAGGGATCAAACCATTCTGAACACTTACAAACTCAACAGGAGATCAAAGAAAAGAATAGCAGCAGCTCTCTGAACAGAAAAGCGACCACTTTTTGGAAAGTAGGACGTGCGGAGAAGTGAATCTGAGGAGGTATTCAGGAAGATAGATGGCGGGGAGGGGACCTCTGTCAGCCGCTACTGGCAAGTGATGGGGCAGCAGAGCACAAAATCAGAAATTTTAGAAGTCTGCTATGCTGAGGGACGCCACTCTAGTGCCTCGGGGGGGGTGGAACCCTCACTGGGACAGTGTGGTCTCAGGACCCTTGGAATCACAGAAAGACCGGGTGTGCCTCAGTGTGGCAGGGGTCCCAGGTATCAGAGTGGGGAAGCTGGCTGCAAAGACGGAGCCAAGGAGTGGGCTCTCAGCTTGGGGTTGGCATAAATTGTGCTCCATGGCACAGTCAGGCCACTGCTCTTCCAGCAGGGACCCAACAAGGGGAAGATCCAGGGAGATTCCCTTTCCTCCCCCGGTAGGAGTGGCATGGGAGCGCACCACAGGGATCTTCTGGGTTTGGAGACTCCAAAAGGGGTTGGGTGCCAGAGATAGAAATGCTCAGTCACAGGCCAGGTGAGCACGGAGTGCAGCTGGAGAGCAGGGAGACAGGAGTAATTGACTGCTTTTCTCTGGGGGCTCAGTAAAGTGGCAGGATATAAAATCAATGCACAGAAATCAGTGGCATTCCTATACACCAACAACAAGACAGAAGAGAGACAAATCAAGGAGTCGATCCCATTTACAATTGCACCCAAAACCATAAGCTACCTAGGAATAAATCTAACCAAAGAGGCAAGGGATCTGTACTCAGAAAACTATAAAATACTCATGAAAGAAATTGAAGAAGACACAAAGAAATGGAAGAAAGTTCCATGCTCATGGATTGGAAGAACAAACATTGTGAAGATGTCAATGCTACCTAGAGCAATCTACATATTCAATGCAATCCCCATCAAAACACCATCCACTTTTTTCAAGGAAATGGAACAAATAATCCTAAAATTTGTTTGGAACCAGAAGAGACCCCAAATAGAGGAATGTTTGAAAGAAAAGCAAAGCTGGCGGCATCACAATTCCGGACTTCCAGCTCTATTACAAAGCTGTCATCATCAAGACAGTATGGTACTGGCACAAAAACAGACACATAGATCAATGGAACAGAATAGAGAGCCCAGAAATGGACCCTCAACTCTATGGTCAACTAATCTTCGACAAAGCAGGGAAGAATGTCCAATGGAAAAAAGAGTCTCTTCGACAAATGGCATTGGAAAATTGGACAGCCACATGCAGAAGAATGAAACTGGACCATTTCTTTACACCACACACAAAAATAGACTCCAAATGGTTGAAAGACCTAAATGTGAGACAGGAGTCCATCAAAATCCTAAAGGAGAACACAGGCAGCAACCTCTTCGACCTCAGCCACAGCAAATTCTTCCTAGAAACATCACCAAAAGCAAGGGAAGCAAGGGCAAAAATGAACTATTAGGACTTCATCAAGACAAAAAGCTTTTGCACAGCAAAAGAAACAGTCCACAAAACCAAAAGCCAACTGACAGAATGGGAGAAGATATTTGCAAATGACATATCAGATAAAGGGTTAATATCCAAAATCTATAAAGAACTTATCAAACTCAACACCCAAAGAAAAAAGAATCCAATCAAGAAATGGGCAGAAGACATGAATAGACATTTTTCCAAAGAAGACATCCAAATGGCCAACAGACACATGAAAAAGTGCTCAACATCGCTTGGCATCAGGGAAATCCAAATCAAAACCTCAATGAGATACCACCTCACACCACTCAGAATGGCTAAAACTAACAAGTCAGGAAACGACAGATGTTGGCAGGGATGCAGAGAAAGGGGAACCCTCCTACGCTATTGGTAGGAATGCAAGCTGGTGCAATCACTCTGGAAAAGAGTATGGAGGTTCGTCAAAAAGTAGAAAATAAAGCTACCATACGATCCAACAATTGCACTGCTGGGTATTTACCCCAAAGATACAAATGTAGGGATCCGAAGGGGTACATGCACCCCAATGTTTATAGCAGCCATGTCCACAATAGCCAAAGTATGGAAAAAGCCTAGATGTCCATCGACAGATGAATGGATAAAGAAGAAGTGGCATATATATACAGTGGAATATTATGTACCCATCAAAAAGAATGAGATCTTGCCATTTGCAATGACGTGAATGTAACTGGAGGGTGTTATGCTGAGTGAAATAAGTCAATCAGAGAAAGACATGTATCATATGACCTCACTGATATGAGGAATTCATAATCTCAGGAAACAAACTGAGGGTTGCTGGAGTGGTAGGGGGTGGGAGGGATGGGGTGGGGGGTGCTAGACATTGGGGAGGGTATGTGCTATGGTGAGTGCTGTGAATTGTGCAAGACTGTTGAATCACAGATCTGTACCTCTGAAACAAATAATGCAATATATATTAAGAAAAAAAAAAGAAGATAGCAGGAGGGGAAGAATGGAGGGGGGAAATCAGAGGGGGAGATGAACCATGAGAGACGATGGACTCTGAAAAAGAAACTGAGGGTTTTAGAGGGGAGGAGGTGGGGGATGGGTTAGCCTGGTGATGGGTATTAAAGAGGGCACGTTCTCTGTGGAACACTGTGTGTTATGCACAAACAATGAATCATGGAACACTACATCAAAAACTAATGATGTAATATATGGTGATTAACATAACAATAAAAAAATTTAATGGGTAAAAAGTGAGGGAGTGTGAAACCATTGACAATGTTAATGGAGACCAAAAGAAAGCTGGGGTGGCAATCCTTATATCAGACAAATTAGATTTTAAACCAAAGAATGTAATAAGAAATACGGAAGGACATTACATCAGACTTAAAGGGTCTATCCAACAAGAAGATCTAACAATTGTAAATATCTATGCCCCTAACATGGAAGCAGCCAATTATATAAGGCAATTGATAACCAAAGCAAAGAAACACGTCAACAACAATACAATAATAGTGGGGGACTTTAACACCCCCCCTGACTGAAATGGACAGATCATCTAAGAAAAAGATCAACAAGGAAACAAAGACTTTAAATGACACACTGGACCAAATGGACTTCACAGATATATTCAGAACATTCCATCCCAAAGCAAAAGAATATGCATTCTTCTCTAGAGCCCATGGAACATTCTCCAAGAGAGATCACATCCTAGGTCACAAATCAGGTCTCAACCAGTACCAAAAGATTGGGATCATTCCCTGCATATTTTCAGAACACAGTGCTTTGAAACTAGAACTCAATCACAAAAGGAAAGTCAGAAAGAAATACATGGAGGCTAAAGAGCATCCTATTGAAGAATGAATGGGTCAACCAGGAAATTAAAGAAGAATTAAAAAAAATTCATGGAAACAAATGAAAATGAAAACACAACTGTTCAAAATCTTTGGGATGCAGCAAAGGCAGTCCTGAGAGGAAAGTATATAGCAATACAAGCCTTTCTCAAGAAACAAGAAAGGTTTCAAATACACAAACTAAACCTACACCTAAAGGAGCTGGAGAAAGAACAGCAAATAAAGTCTAAACCCAGCAGGAGAAGAGAAATAATAAAGATCAGAGCAAAAATAAATGAAATAGAAACCAAAAGAACAGTAGAACAGATAAACAAAACTAGGAGCTGGTTCTTTGAAAGAAGTAATAAGACTGATAAACCACTGGCCAGACTTATCAAAAAGAAAATAGAAAGGACCCAGATAAATAAAATCACGAATGAAAGAAGAAAGATCATAACCAACACAAAAGAAATACAAACAATTATAAGAACTAATTATGAGCAACTATAGTCCAGCAAATTAGATAGTCTGGAAGAAATGAATGCATTCCTAGAGATATATAAACTACCAAAACTGAACCAGGAAGAAATAGATAACCTGAACAGACCTATAACTACTAAGGAAATTGAAGCAGTCATCAAAAATCTCCCAACATTCAAAAGCCCAGGTCCACATGGCTTCCCAGGGGAATTCTACCAAACATTTAAAGAAGAATTAATAGCTATTCTCCTGAAACTCTTCCAAAAAAGAGAAATGGAAGGAAAACTTCCAAACTCATTTTATGAGACCCCCATTACTGTGATCCCCAAACCAGACAAAGACCCCATCCAAAAAGAGACTTACAGACCAATATCCTTGATGAACATGGATGCAAAATTTCTCACCAAAATACTAGCCAATAGGATCCAACAGTACATTAAAAGGATTATTCACCATCACCAAATGGGATTTATTCCTGGTCTGCAAGGTTGGTTCAACATTGGCAAATCAATCAATGTGATACAACAAATTAATAAAAGAAAGAAAAAGAGCCATACGATCCTCTCGATAGATGCAGAAAAATCATATGACAAAGTACAGCATCCTTTCTTGATTAAAACTCTAGAGTGTAGGGATAGAGGATACATACCTCAATATCATAAAATCCATCTATGAAAAACCCACAGTGAATATCATACTTTGCTGAATTGGCAAAGAAGTGAAACTCTCACTTTTTGCAGATGATAAGATGCTTTATGTGGAAAACCCAAAAGATTCCACCCCAAAACTGCTGGAACTCATACAGGAATTCAGTAAAGTGGCAGGATATAGAATCAATGCACAGAAATCAGTTGCATTTCTATACACCAACAAGACAGGAGACAGAAATTAAGGAGTCACTTCCGTTTACAGTTGCACCCAAAACCATAAGATACCTAGGAATAAATCTAACCAAAGGGGTAAAGGATCTGTACTCAGAAAACTGTAGAATACTCATGAAAGAAATTGAGGAAGACACAAAGAAATGGAAAAACTTTCCACGCTCATGGATTGGAAGAACAAATATTGTGAAGATGTCAATGCTACCTAGAGCAATCTACACATTTAATGCAATCCCTATCAAAATATCATCAACTTTTTTCAAAGAAATGGAACAAATAATCCTAAAATTTGTATGGAACCAGAAAAGATGCCGAATAGCCAAAGGAATGTGGAAAAAGAAAAGAAAACCTGGTGGCATCACAATTCCGGACCCGAAGCTCTATTACAAAGCTGTCATCATCAAGACAGTATGGTACTGGCACAAAAACAGACACATAGATCAATGGAACAGAATAGAGAACCCAGAGAGGGTCCCTCAACTCTATGGTCAACTAATCTTCGACAAAGCAGGAAAGAATGTCTAATGGATAAAAGACAGTCTCTTCAACAAATGCTGCTGGGAAAATTCAACAGCCACATGTAGAAGAATGAAACTGGACCATTTTCTTACACCATACACAAAAATAGCCTCAAAATGGATGAAATACCTCAATGTGAGACAGGAATCCATCAAAATCCTTGAGGAGAACACAGGCAGCAACTTCTTCAACCTCAGCCGCAGCAACTTCTTCCTAGAAACATCGCCAAAGGCAAGGGAAGCAAGGGCAAAAATGAACTATTGGGACTTCATCAAGGTAAAAAGCTTTTGCACAGCAAGGGAAACAGCCCACAAAACCAAAAGACAACCAACCGAATGGGAGAAGATATTTGCAAATGACATATCAGATAAAGGGCTAGTATCCAAAATCTATAAAGAACTTATCAAACTCAACACCCAAAGAATAACTAAGCCAATGAAGAAATGCGCAGAAGACATGAACAGACATTTTTCCAAAGAAGACATCCAAATGGCCAATGGGCACATGAAAAAGTGGTCAACATCACTCAGCATCAGGGAAATACGAATCAAAACCTCAATGAGATACCACCTCACACCAATGAGAATGGCTAAAATTAACAAGTCAGGAAACAGATGATGGTGAGGATGTGGAGAAAGGGGAACCCTTCTACACTGTTGGTGGGAATGCAAGCTGTTGCAGCCACTCTGGAAAAGAGTATGGATGTTCCTCAAAAAGTTGAAAATAGAGCTACCCTATGACCTAGCAATTGCAGTACTGGGTATTTACCCCAAAGAGTCAAATGTAGTGATCTGAAGGGGCACATGTGCCCCAATGTGTATAGCAGCAATGTGCACACTAACCAAACTATGGAAAGAGCCTAGAGGTCCATCAACAGATGAATGGATAAAGAAGATGTGGTGTATATATACAATGGAATATTATGCAGCCATCAGAAAAAGAAATCTTGCCATTTGCAACGACGTGGATGTAACTGGAGGGAATTATGCTAAGTGAAATAAGTCAATCAGAGAAAGATAAGTGTCATATGATCTCACTGATCTGAGGAATTTGACAAACAAGATAGAGGGTCATAGGGGAAGGGAAGGAAAAATGAAACAATATGAAACCAGAGAGGGAGACAAACCATAAGAGACTCTTAATCTCAGGAAACAAACTGAGGATTGCAGGAGTGGAAGAGGTGGGAGGGATGGAGTGGCTGGGTGATGGACATTGGGGAGGGTATGTACTATGGTGAGCGCTGTGAATTGTGTAAGACTGATGAATCACAGTCCTGTACCCCTGAAACAAATAATAAATTATATGTTAATAAAAAAATTTAAAAAAACCATCATACTATGTAAAAGAAGCTAGTCAGAAAGGACCTCATATTTTGTGGTTCCCTATATTTTAAATGTCTGGAACAGAAAAATCTATATATAAATTAGATTACAGGTTGCCTAGCACCTGCAAGGAGGGATTTTGGGGGGAATGAGGACTGACTGCTAATGGGTATTGGGCTTCTTTTTAGAGTGATAAAAATGTTCTGAAATTAAATAGTGATGATGGTTGCACAGCTTTACAAATAAACTAAAAGCTACTGTATAGTCTTAAAGAGTGAATTTTATGGCATATGAATTATTTCTCAATTTATTAATAGATAATATAATAAGAATGATACTAAACATAGCAGTCATATCAATAAAAATAAATGGAATTAACTTGCTCATTTACATTTTTTTGTTTTTCCAAATTGGCTCATTAAAGAAAACTCAGTTTGTTTTATGGTCACTGTGTGGAGTGTGGAATGGACACCAAAGAAGTTTTATAATTTAGATGTCAACATTGATGGTACCTCATGCAAAAAAGATGTTAAAAACTTTATTTATCACACTATGGGATTTTCTTTCAGGAGCAGGTCTGCTGTATGCCATTCAAGGTGACAAGAGCAAAGCAAAGGCATGGCTTTAGCTTTTATTGTATTTGAGACATGAGGTGTAGGGGAAGGTATCTGAGCATGGGCTAGGGTTTTTGTGGTTTTAGGTCCTCACAATGCCAAGGAAGAGAATGCTTAGGTTTTCTTATTGGTTTGTACAGATATGGGATAAAAGGGATAAAAGGTAGTGATGGGGCTCGAAAGTTGTTTATATTCAAACATCAAAAATGGGCTACATCAAAATAAAAGCTTCGGCACAGTGAAGGAAATAATCAACAAAACTGAGAGGCAATCTATGGAATGGAAGAAGATATTTGCAAATGACATACCTGATAAAGGGTTTGTGTCCAAAATATATAAAGAATTGATACAATTCAACACCCAAAAGCAAATAATCTAATTAAAAAATGGGCAAAAGAGCTGGTACAGCCACATTAGAAAACAGTATGGATGTTCTTCAAAAAGTTAAAAATAGAACTACCCTATGACCCAGCAATTGCACTACTAGGTCTTTACCCCAAAGATACAGATGTAGTGAAAAGAAGGGGCACTTGCACCCCAGAGTTCATAGCAGCAATGTCCACAATAACCAAACTGTGGAAGGAGCCAAGATGCCCTTCAACAGATGAATGGATAAAGAAGATGTGGTTCATATATACAGTGGAATATTACTCAGCCATCAGAAAGGATGAATACCCACCAATTGCATCAACATGGTTGGAACTGGAGGAGATTATGCTAAGTGAAATAAGTCAAGCAGAGAAAGACAATTATCATATGGTTTCACTGTATGTGGAACATAAGGAATAGAATGGAGGAGAATAAGGGAAGGAAGGGAAAACTGAAATTAGAGAGGGAGACAAACCATGAGAGACTATGGACTCTGGGATACAAACTGAGGGTTTCAGAGGGGAGGGGAGTGGGGGGATGGGGTAACAGGGTGATGGGTATTAAGGAGGGCACCTGTTGTGATGAGCACTGGGTGTTATACACAACTAATGAATCATTGAACACTACATCAAAAAGTAATGATGTATTGTATGGTGACTAACTTAACCTAAGAAAGAAATAAAATAAAACAAAAGAACTAGCTGAGAAGATAAACAGATCAGGTGCACTATTTAAAAAAATGGGCAAAAGACATGAACAGACATTTCTCCAAAGAATACATCCAGATAGCCAACAAACACATGAAAAGATGGTCAACATCAGTCATCATCAGGGAAATGTAAATCAAAACCACAGTGAAACATTACTTACAGCTGTCAGAATGGCTAAAATTAACAACACAAGAAACAAAAAGTGTTGGTGAGGATGTGGAGAGAAAGGAAGTTTTGTACACCGTTGGAACTGCAAACTGGTGCAGCCACTGTGGAAAACAGTATGGAGTTTCCTCAAAGAGTTAAAAATAGAACTACCCTATGATCTAGTAATCACACTACTGGATATTTACCCAAAACATATAAACACTAATTCAAAGGGATACATGCCCTCTTTTGTTTATTGCAGCATTATTTACAATAGTCAAACTATGGAAGCAGCCCAAACATCCATCAATAGATGAATGGATAGGGGCACCTGGGTGGCTCAGTCAGTTAAGCATCCGGCTTGGTTTTGGCTCAGGTCATGATCTCACGGGTCATGAGACTGAGCCCTGCATCAGGCTCCACATTCAGCAAGGAGTCTGCCTGAGAATTCTCTCCCTCTGCCCCTCCACCCACCACTCACTCTTTCTTTAAAATAAATAAATCATTAAAAACAGATGAATGGATAAAGAAGGGATACACACACACACACACACAATGGAATATTATTCAGCTATTTAAAAGAATGAAATCTTGAAATCTTGCCATTTGCAATGACAAGGATGGAGCTAGAGAGTATAATGCTAAGCAAAATAAGTCAGAGAAAAGACAAATACCATATAATTTCACTCATATGTGGAATTTAAGAAATAAAACAAATGAACAAAGGGAAAAAAGAAAAGAGAGAGAGATAACCAGGAAATGGACTCTTAATTATGGAGAACAAACTGATGGTTACCAGAGGGGAGATGGGTAGGGAGATAGGTGAAAAAGGTAATGGAGATTGAGGAGGACACTAGTGATGAGCACTGAGTATGTATGGAACTGTTGATTCACTATATTCTATACCTGAAACTAACATAACACTGTATATTAGCTATAGTGGAATTAAAATTAAAACTTAATAAATAGAAAAGAAGGCATTATCAAAATCCTCTGAGTGCTCAGATAAAAAATGGAGTCAAACTCTATAATAATTCAACCTTAGTTTGACTGGTGACCGAAATGTACTATGCTTTACCTAATTAAATTTGAATTTGATATAATAAAATTTGATGAGTCCCATATCCAGGCAACAGAGCACTATAAGTAGTTTCTGGAAGAGTGTATCAACCCAGCCTGGTGGGAAAAGCCAGAAAAATATGTCAGTGACAGCCCAGGACATTTAGACTGTCAAATATATTTGTCAAATATATTTTAATATATGTCTCACTTACTGATTTATTTGTTTAACTTTGTCTCTGCCAGTTCTTCACAAGCAATGAAAGTGTCCTTTAAGGCAAAAGACCCCTTCCTGGCTCAGCCTCAGAAGGCAGATGGCATGCCCAAAGGCTAGTATAGTTTAGCATGGGGACCTTGTGTTCAGTGAGCTCTATATAGATTTTGGCAGCAAGGTCCTTGGAGAGCAGTGGGGTCTCTGAAAGAAAAAGGAGAGTGTGTTTTCTGAATGGGTGTGAGGATAGTGCACTCATGAATGAAATGCTACGATGAAGCAAGGAGGGAAGGAGAATGTGAAGACACAGTGTTGTATTGAATGGAAAGTTGTGCTCTGAAATGGAATTTTCTGCATGAGAATAAAGTCTTGAAGAAAATGGGTTAGATTCTGGGTTACCAAATAATAGTCTAGAACTGGAGAGCTGAAAGCTGCTGAGGCTGAATGTACCTGGCATATAGGTTTTCATAATATTCTCTTATAATTGTTTGTATTTCTGTGCTGTTTGTTGTTATTTCTCCTCTTTCATTTGTGACTTTACTTGGGTCCTTTCTCTTTTTTGTGTGATTCTGGCTAAAATTGATAAATTTTGTTGATCTTTTCAAAGAAACAGCTACTGGTTTCATTGATCTGCTCTATTATTATTATTACTTTTTTAAGTTTCTATATCATTTACTACTGTTCTAGTCATTATTTCCTTCCTTCTGCTGATTTTTGGTTTTGTTTGTTGTTCTTTTTCTAGCTCCTTTATGTGTAAGGTTAGGTTGTTTATTTGAGATTTTTCTTGCTTCTTGAGGTAGGCTTGTATGGCTGTAAACTTCCCTCTTAGAACAGCTTTTGCTGTATTCCAAAGGTTTTAGACCATTGTGTTTTCATTTTCATTTGTTTCCAGGTACTTTTTGATTTCTTCTTTGGTTTCTTGGTTGACTCATTCATTGTTTAGTAGCATGTTGTTTAACCTTCGTGTATTTGTGGTCCTTTCAGATTTTTTCATGTGGGTGATTTCTAGTTTCAAAGCATTGTGGTCAGAAAAGATGCATGGTATAACCTGGATCTTTTTTTAATTTGTTGGGCCTTGTTTTGTGGCCCAATATGTGATCTATTCTGGAGAACGTTCCATGTGCACTTGAAAAGAAGGTGCATTCTGCTGTTTTAGGATTCAATGTTCTGAATATGCCTGTTAAGTCCATCTGATCCAGTGTGTTGTTCAAAGTCACTGTTTCCTTATTTATTTTCTGTTTGGATGATCTGTCCCCCAATGTAAGTGGAGTGTTATTGTCCCCTGCTCTAATTGTATTACTATGGATTAGTTGCTTTATGTTTGTTATTAACTATTTTATATATTTGGGTGCTCCCATGCTAGGTGCATAAATATTTACAATTATGTGTTCTTGTTGGATTGTCCCCTTTATTATTATATGGTGTCCTTTAAAAAAATATTTATTTATTTATTTATTTATTTATTTATTTATTTATGAGAAAGAGAGAGAGAGTATGGGGAGAGGAGCAGAAAGGGAGTGAGAGGGAGGGGGAAAGAATCTTAGGCACAATCTGCACTGAGTGTGGAGCCCAGTGCAGGGTTCAATCTCATGACCCTGAGATCATGAACTGAGCTGAAACCAAGAGTCAGATGCTTAACTGACTGAGCCACCCAGGTGTCCCTACACAGTGTCCTTTTTTTTTCTCTTTTTACAGACTTTGTTCTAAAGCCTATTTTGTCTAATATAAGTATTGCTACTCTGGCTTTCTTTTCATATCCATTTCTATGATAGATATTTCTCTATCCCCTCACTTTCAATCTGCAGGTGTCTAGGTCTAAAATTAGTCTCTTGTAGGCAGCATATGAATGGATCTTGTTTTTTTATCCACTCTGACATGCTATGTCTTTTGATTGGAGCATTTGGTCCATTTACATTCAAAGTAATTATTGATAGATATGTATTGCCATTTTATTACTTGTTTTGTGGTTGTTTTTGTAGTTTTTTTCTGATTCTCCTTTCTTTAATGATTTGTTTGGTTTTCTTTAGTGATATACTTGGGATCCTTACTCTTTAGTTTTTGCATATCTATTACTGTTTTTTTTATTTGTAGTTACCATTTGGTCTATATATAACATATTTTGCATATAGCAGTCTATATTAAGTTGATGGTCACTTAATGTTAAACTCATTCTTTACTCCTCTCCTCTCCACATTTCAGATTTTGGGTATCATATTTACATCCTTTTATTTTATGAATACCTTGACTGATTTTTACAGAAATATTTATTTTTACTATTTTTGTGTTCTTTAATTTTTATATTCTCGTTAGGCTCTTTCCTTTCCACTCAGGGAGTCTCCTTTAAGCTTTCTTGTAGGGCTGGTTTTAGTTTGTCTCAGAAACTCCTTATCTTATCTTCTATTCTGAATAATACCCTTGTTGGATAAGTTATTTTTGGCCTCAGATTTTTTCCCTTTCAGCACTTTGAATATATCAATCCAATCTCTTCTAGCCTGCAAGGTTTCTGCTGGAAAATCAGGTGATACCCGTATGGATTTTCCTTTGTTTGTAACTGTCTTCTTTTCTCTTGCAACTTTTAAAACTCTTTCTTTATCACTATGTTTTGCCATTTTAGTTACTATGTGTCTCAGTGTGGACCTCCTTGGGTTGCATTTTTTGGGAGATCTCTGTGCCTCATGAGTCTGTAACTCTGTTTCCCTCCCCAGATTTGGAAAATTTTCAGCTATTATTTCTTCAAATACATTTTCTGCCCTTTATTGCTCTCTTTTTCTGAGATCCCTTTAATGCTGAGTTTTTACACTTGATGGAGTCATTGAGTTCTCTACGTCTATTCTCTTTATACAGCATTTATTTGTCTCTTACCTGTTCAGCTTGATTGCTTTCCATTACTCTATCCTCCAGGTCACTGATAAGTTCCTCTGTTTCCTGTAGCCTACTGTTTTTTCATGTTTTGTATTTTAAATTTGATGTATCGAGTTCTTCATCCCTGATATGTTATTTTCTAACTCTTTGTTAAGGGTCTCACTGATGTCCTCCAGTCTTTTCTCTAGTCCAATGAGTATCTTTATGATTACTACTTTAAATTCTCTGTCAGGCATACTACTTATTTCTGTTTTGCTTAGATCTCCTCCTGTGATTTGGTTGTGTTCTTTCATTTGGGACAAATTCCTTTGTCTCTTCATTTTCTCTACCTCTCTGAGTCTGTTTCTGTGTTTTAGGAAAGTCAACTATGTCCTTTATTCTTGAAAGTAATGGCTTTACAAAAAAGATGTCCTGAAGTGTCCTGCAGTGCAGTGTCCTCTGTTCACCAAGACCCGGCACTACATGGGAGTCTCCAATGTGTGCTGCTTGCATCCTGCCATTGTGTCTGAGTAGTTTTCCCTTTGAGTCCAGACTTCTGTACCAACAGCCTGTTTTGGGCTGTGTTTGCTCTCTGTGGTGTTAGTGAGACCCAGGAAGGCTGGTTCTGAGGGGGCATGACCTTAGGAGGGCTCAGGGGTAGGGTGGCAATGGTAGCAAAATTTGCACTGAGTTACTACTGCTAGGCTAGATTCCCTGAAGTGGTGGTGGCCAGGGGCATGGCACACATTAGCAGGAGCAGCAGCTGGGGGCAGGGCTTGTGGCTGAGGTGGTGACAAGGACACCGCGACTTGGTGTGGCATGGTGTCTGTGTGTGCAGAAGCTAGGCATGGAGCATGGTGGCTGGCTGGGGCTCATGTGACATTATAATATTTGCACTGAGCCACCTGTCCTAGGCCAATCTCCCAAAGTGCAGTGGCTGCAAGGGTGCAATGTGTAGAGGCAGTGCCTGGGCTGGGTTTGTGCTGCATTAACAAAATCTGGCTAAGCCCAGGGCCAAGGTCAGCAGGACTAGAGTGGGAAAATATTCAAGAGAACTCATGGGTGGGGTGCACTGCTAGCAAGTTAAGTAGCAAGTGTCTTTGCAGCAGCACCTCCTGCAGGTGGCTCTGTCTTTATTTCAAGGGGCAGGAGAGGAAATGGTGCCTGCCAGCTCCTTTGTTCCCAGAGAAGTCCCCCAACATATAATGAGATCTTAAAAATTCTCATTATAAGAAAAAATGTGTAACTATGTGAGGTGATAAATGTTAACTAAACTTACTGTGGTAATCATATATCTCTATCTGTATAGCTGTATCAGTATCATCTATCTATCTATCTATCTATCTATCATCTATCTATCTATCTATATCTATCAAATCATTGTGTTGTACACCTTAACCTTATACAATGTTATATGTCAATTATATCTCAATAAAACTGGGCAAAAATAAACCATTAATACATTAAAAAAAAGCTCCATAATGAGTAAAAACGGATCTCTCTCCAACTGTGCAAGTTGTTACTTCTATGTTGCCTCTCCTCAGGCTGTTGTTTCTTTAAGGGTGGGAACCCAGCTATCACTCACCCCCCAGCTTGCCCAATGCTGATCCAGCTGACTTAAAACTCCAGGCTTCGATTAAGGAGTGCACTTATCATGATGAGCACTGGGTGTTGTATGTAAGTATTGAATCAATAAGTTGTATGCCTGAAACTAATATAACACTGTATGTTAACTACACTGGAACTAAAATAAAACTTAAAAAAACAAACAAACAAACAAAACTCCAGGCTTCAAGTCCCACTGGTTATACAAACTCACAGAGTTTAGCCCCTCTAGTTTTCAAGACCAGACAATATAGAGATTCATTTTCCCTATATGGGCTCCCTGGTGCTTTCCCCGTCTCCAGGACTGCATCTCCTCTCCTCCTGCAGGAAGCCCCAGACCCTGTTTCTGCCCTTCCTAAACTTTCCAATGTGGCTTCTTCTCTACATCTAGCTGTGGGGTTTGTTCCACCAGTCTTCAGATCACTCTCCAGTTTACTGACTCAGATGTGAGTGAAACCTAGTTGTAAACGTGGGATGGGGTGAGCTTAGGGTCCTCCTACTCTGCCATGTTGCACCCCTCTCCTAAAGTAGAATTTGTAAGTGGAGAATATATTGCCTCAGGAAGACCCCAGCCAAAAAAACTCAAGACATGTTGGGCTTTGTTTATTGACTGATTGATTGATTCTGAAAGGCTGTTTCTTGACAGTTTCAGGGATAGAGTACCCTTTGATGACTAAACGATTCCCAGGAATTTAACTTCAATGGCAGGGTTTTGTATTTGGTGTAGGGCAATTTCTCATGCTCTCTTTCTGAGCCTTCCTGTGGTGTCTGTAAGTCCTAAGAAGTGTGCTAAATGAATCTGTACAGTGGAGGATGTCATCAACTAACAATGCACCTGAATGTCTAGGGATTATTAGATGCAATGAAGGTATTGTTAGCAGAGTGTGTGAAATGGAAGGATTGTTGAGATACTCCATGGGTATATGGGTAAAAGTGTATTGTGTGCCCTTGAATGTGAAAGCAAATTTCATCTGGGAGGCTATAATATAGTCCCTGATGTAGATGATTAATAGATGATTGCATGATCTCAGTCATTTTAATATTATAAGATTGAAGGACCTTAATGGGTGATATGATCACACTGAAGTTGCAGTAGTCCATAGTTTATCAACATTTGTTTCTCCTGAATTTGAGATAAATATTCCATATGTAACCATTGAAGGGAGAAAATGTACAGGTTATTACTCTTTTCTTTAATAAGTTCTGTTTAATGAGTGTCAGCTCCTGATGACCCTGTTTTAATTTATTTTGAGCCATATTGACAATCTCAATAGGTGGAGGTACGTTCACAGAGTTCTATTTGGCTAATTCAAAAGTAAGGTTAAGAGATTTGGTTTTATGTTAATGGGCAGTTTGTTGTATTAGAGCATCCACTGCAATTATAGGAAAGTTGAAGGACTGACCACTGGGAAGCTGGGCAAGGTAATTGAATAGTCAGAGTGAGATGAATTTGTTTGTTCTCTTTCTATGTCTGTCATTCCCTGTAAAAAGTCCTCAATTTAAATGTGGTGAGGTCCCTAGGAAGGATAGTTATTTGGGTGTATGTATTATAAAGGTCTATTTATATGATGGAACCAGTGCATTAATAAGGAAACATAGGTGCAATTGTCTTCAAGTGCTCTTTGAAAACCAAATAGCATGCTGAGCCTTTATCAGGGTTGAGGTGGCTGCTTTTTCTCAGATCAGAGAAAGGAAGTATACTGAGTCCTATGTTCTAAAGGTTTGGATTCAGAGGGGACAGAATGGGATTTTGGTTGATTTGGATGAACATGCTAAAGATAGGCTTAAAAGTTTTAGGGAGTGTTACCCTGCCATACTAGATCTGCAATACTAGATCTTTTGGTTGAGTCCTCTTATAATGGATAGCTACCCTAAAAATTCCAAGATAGAGGCTTACCTCGATAGGATGATTTATTTTCATCATAGGGAGATTTTGTGGTTTTGAGTCATTCATAATGGGTAGCCATAATTCAAAGCTATCTAAAGCTTCTTTTATAGTGGCTGCTTGAGTAATCAGCAGGATCAAAGTATCCCTATAATTAAGGGGAGGGTGCACCCTGAGGAAAATTGTCTAGTATCAGTGTTAAAAGGAGTTCGTTCAGGGTTAGTAAAAGCTTTACAACTGTTTGGGTGTTTGGTGAAATAATATACCCATTGACACATGCCATTTTTTTTTATTAATTGGTGTCCCTCATTGTAGGTATTTTGACTAGTGAAAAATACATGTATTAATTAATGGTACAGTGGGTTGGACTATCTGTTGTGACATGAACAGTCAATAGAGGAGATGAAATTTTGAGGATCAAGCCTGAAATGTTGGGGTGGGTGGATGTTGTAGGCCTGCTTTAATAACTTTAATTAGTTTCTTAATAGATTGTTGACTTAGGGGTCTTACAATATACTTTCCATATGGTGCATATGAGCAGTGGTCAGAGTTAATTTCAAGCCTGTATTATAAAGGTGTATGAGCCAGTAATCATGATTTTTATTTCCTGTTGCATAAAGTTCAGTAAAATTTCAATTTTCAATTGGATCTAATCACAGAACTCTCTTTCTATTTCCTCCCCCTGTATTAAGGTATTTAGGGGTTACTGGGTATACCTGGGGGGGGCTTTTGCACTGCTTATACTTTTAAACCTCTTTATTCAGTAAATCTCAATCAACATTATCATGGTCTAGCCCACCCCCCACCCCCCCGCTTCAAGCTATTGTAGCTTTATTGGGTTTATTTTATTTTATTTATTTATTTATTTATTTTTTGCTTTATTGGGTTTAGAGACCTTGGGCCTAACTAGAATTTGAACTAACCCTCTTGACATGGTATGCCAAAGCAATAGAAACCAAAGTATTTGTTGGTTTATTTTATGATATTTAATAAAGTAATGTTACTCTCCAACCCTTTAGGAGGGGCAGAGGGAAACCACTACTGTTTTTCACAAAGATGGGTGCCATAGAGAAGCCAAGATGTTTTCTCCAATAACTTTGAGAACCAAGATCATTTTTTTTTGCAACAAAAGCATGGGAAGCAGCAGCAGCAGAAGCATTTTTAAGGCTCACAGAGTCCTAGTGAGTCATCTATCCTTTGGGGTATGGACCACAGCATGCCATATTGGGACATTCTTCCAGACATGAACAGCCACATAAGGAGCCCTGCACTCACATTCAATGTTCTGGAAAATAGAGCTTAATGCTTGGCTGGTAAACACAGCCACAACTACAGAGCATTAACACTTCCCTGATCCTACTGTTTGTCATAGCCATGCTGAAATTGAGATACACAATTCAATCTGAGACATACAGATGAATGGAGGTTGAAACACATGACCCAAGGCCATTTCAGAAAATAATCCAATCTGTACCTTTGTCCTTAAGTGCCATCTTGTGGCTATTAATTCCTAGCAAAGACTCAGAAAGGGCTAACAATTGCTTCACAAAACAGCACATCTTTGAGTGAACACTCATCAAAAAGTGAATTGTGATGTCAGTCTTGGTGTTGCATACTATAGCTTGTTCCTGATCAATAAGCCAAAAGAAAGAACATAAAGATCTCAAGGTGCCATTGGTCATAACCTAGATCTCATGTTTACGATGCCACATTTTTTATGATTATTCTGCAAAAGTTGGGATAAAGCTTCTCCCAGGAGAATAGTTTGGATATTAAAACTGAAGACAGGGCGCCTGGGTGGCTCTGTCAGTTAAGTGTCTGCCTTCAGCTCAGGTCATGATCCTAGAGTCCTGGGATCGAGTCCCACATCAGGATCCCTGCTTAGTGGGGAGCCTGCTTCTCCCTCTCCTTCTGCCTGCCACTCCCCCTGCTTGTGCTTTCTCTCTGTCAAATAAATAAATAAATAAATAAATAAATAAATAAATAAATAAAATTTTTTTAAAAAGACTGATGACACCACATGCACCACGAAGACATTAAACAGTTTATTTCTGAGATTAGAGGATGCTGTGCTGCTGGCTTTCAAGATGGAGGAAAGGGCCAAGAGCCAAGGATGCAGGCACATCTAAATTGAAAAATGCAAGGAAGCAGATTCACGTCTGCAGCTTTCAGAAGGAATGCAGCCCCATGGACACCTTAATTCTAGTTCTATAAGATTCATTTCAGATTACAATTAGTTATCAAGGGGGGAGGAGTTAAGATGGTGAAGGAGTAGAGGGACCCTAAACTTGCCTTGTCCCTCAAACACAGATAATTATTGAATCAATCTGAACAACAAGGAAATCAATCTGATGACTGAGAGAAAAAAAAACTGCAAGTTTACAAGTAGAAAAGCAACCACCTTCTGGAAGGTAGGAGGTACAGAGAGTTGATTGGGGGAGATAAGAACTGTGGGTGCTGTGGAGGGGAGGGAGCCCTGCTTAGGGAGACTACTGCAAGGTATTATAAGCAATGGATTATAAAATCTGAAGTTTAAGAACTCTGCCACTGTGGGGGTCATGCATGGCTTAAAGGTGCTCAGGTGGGGAAGGAAGGAGGAGACCCAGGAGTGGACACCATGGTCTGAGGATCCCCTGGGCTGCAAGAAGAATGGGTGGCACCAACATGCTGCACTGCTACTTGGCATAGGAGCAGGGACTTCGGCTGAGTGCAGTGAGCCCTGGTGCCAGCTCTCTGATCCACCTTAAGGTAGAGAAGAGGTACATTAAAGAAGGTAGGAAGTAGGGAGACATGGTTTGGGAGAGAAATAGAGCATGGCTGCTGCAGTGTGGAGGGAGCCACAGTTGCAGAAAAGGGTGAGAGACAAACTAGCACACAGGGGCGTGCACAGGGAAAACAAATCCCCATAGCAATTGGCTTGGAAAGCAAGAGCACCTGAATTTCATGAGTTTTTGCAACCAGTATGCTTAAAGCCTGGAGTTCTAAAAGTCAGTATGCTTGGCTCTGGGAAAACTCAGAGAACATTGGGCTGTTCTTGGAGAGAAGGTAGGCCAAATAACCCATGGATGTATGGCATGGAAACAGTGATCTGAAGAGAGCCTGGAGCACCCAGTGAAGACGTTAGTTGCTCATCTCTGAGTGTGTCCCAGAGAGACAGTGTTCATGGAGAGACCCCTCCTGGAACAAAAGAACTGGCAGGTGCCATTTCCCTCCCCTACTCCTCAGCATAAGCACAGAGGCACCTGTGGGAGGAAGTGCAGCATGGACACTCACTACCACCTAATTTGCTTACACAAAACCCCATGCTCCAACACACCAGGGGAACTGTCCTTCCCAGTCAGACTTGCCTCAGTATCAGTGTAGCAGGACCCCTTTTCCAGAACACTGGCCCAAACACCTACCCACACCATGTCTCCAGACCGGAGAGTTTTGCAAGATCTTGGTTCTGAGGTCAGTGGTGACAGGTCTCCTTTCACAAGCAGACCAGAGCACATCTACTTAAAATGCACCACATTTAGGCCAAAGAGCAAACACTGCCCACAAAAGGCAAAGAGAGCCTCTGCAGACAACTGGCCTGAAGGATGAAGTGTTCAGGACACAACAGGAGAGCACACACAGCATACATTGTAGACACTCCTGGAAGCACTAGGCACTGGGAAACAGGGGACCCTAAACTGGAGGGTACTACAGGACGTCTTCTTCATAAAGCCATTACCCTCAAGAGTAGGAGACATAGAGGACTTTCCTAACATAGAGAAACAGGCACAGAGACTTAGAAAAAATTAGAAGACAGAGGAATTTGTCCCAAATGAAAGAACAGGACAAAGCCACGGCCAGAGGTCTAAATGAAACAGGTATAAGTAACATGCTTGGTGGAGAATTTAAAGCAATGATCATAAATATACTCCACAGAATTGAGAAAAGAGTGGAGGACATCGGTGAGACCATTAACACATAGATAAGGATAACAGAGCAGAGATAAAAGGCTCAATAAACAAAATAAGAAACATTCTTGATGGAATGAACAGCAGGCTGGAAGAAGCAGAAGAATGAATTAATGATTAAAGACAAAGTAATGGAAACTAATCAATCTGAACAAAAGAGAGAACAAAGAAGTATGCAAAATGAGAATAGAATGAGAGAACTCAGTGACTTCATCAAATGTAATAACGTTAGTATTATAGGAGTTCCAGAAGAAGAAGACAGAAAAAGGGGAGCAGGGAATTTATTTGAAGAAATAATACCAGAAAACTTCCTTAATCTGGGGAAGGAGACAGATATCCAGATGCAGGAGGCACAGAGAACTCCCAACAAAATCAACAAAAGCAGACCAACAAGACATATTGTAATTAAGTTTGCAAAATAGAGTGAAAAAAATCTTAAAAGCAGTAAGACAAAACAAGACAAGACAGTTACATATAACAGAAACTCTAGAAAGCTAGCAGCAGATTTTTCAGCAGAAACTTTCCAAGCCAGAAAGGAGTGTCATTATATATTCAAAGTGCCAAATGGGAAAAATCTATAGCCAAGAATATTCTATCAAACAAGACTATCATTCAGAATAGAAGGAGAGATAGAGTTTCCCAGACAAACAAAAAATAAGGCGTTCATAACCACTAAACTGGCCATGCAAGAAATACTACAGAGGACAATTTTAGTGGAAAAGAGAGACCAAAAATGACAGCATGAAGGCAGAAAGCACAAAAGCACTAAAAATGAATAATTGTGAAAAATCAATCAAGGAACTCACAAAATATAAAATATAATAACATATACCTAAAACATGGGGAGGAGAGGAGAAAAGAAGGCGTTCAAACTTAAGTGACCATCAGCTTAATATAGCGTGCTGTTTGTAGAATTTGTTATATACAAACCTAATGGTAACCATATATCATACACCACAAATAGCTATGCAAAGAATAAAGAGAAAGATATCCAAATATATCACTAAAGAAAACCAGCAAACCACGAAAGAGAGAAAGACAAGAAAAGATGAGAGAAAACCTTCAGGAGCAACCACAAAACAAGTAATAAAATGGCTATAAATACACATCTATCATTAATTACTTTGAATGTAAAGGGACTGAATGCTCCAATCAAAAGACATAGGGTTACAGAATGGATTGAAAAAACAAGACTTACCTATATGCTGCCTACAAGAGACACATTTTAGACTTGAAGATACTTGCAGATTGAAAGTGAGGGGACAAAGAAACATTTATCATACAAATGGATGTCAAAAATAAGAGTAGCAATACTTATGTTGAAAAACTAGACTTTAAAACAAAGACTGTAACAAGAAACAAAGAAGGACTCTATATAATGATAAAAGGGAAAATCCAACAAGAAGATATAACAATTGTAAATATTTATGCACCCAACATGGGAGCACCCAAATACATAAAACAGTTAATAGCAAATGTAAAGGAACTAATCAATAATAATACGATAATAGTAGGGGACTTTAAAACCCCTACTGACATCAAGGGACACATCTTCTAAGCAGAAAATCAATACAGAAACAACGGCTTTGAATGACACACTGGATCAAATAGATTAACAGATATATTCAGAACATTGCATCCTAAAACAGCAGAATACACATTCTTTTCAAGTGCACATAAACATTCTCCAGAATAGATCACATATTAAGCCACAAAAAAAGCCTCAACAAATTCAAAATGATCAAAGTCATAACATGCATCTTCATCTTGGGGTTGTGAGTTCATGCCCCACATTGGGCATAGAGCTTACATTAAAAACAAAAACAAAAACAAAAAACTGATTTGCCTTCCTACCAACAATGTATGTAGGAATCATGGGCTTAGTAACCAAATATTATCAAGAAAGTTATCAAATGAAAATGATATTTAAAATCCAAAATTCACAACTTCTTCACCCATATTTATATCTCCACAGAGAAATTCTGGTTTATTTCCCAGAAAAGAGAAAGATTATCCCTGACTCTATCTCATTAACTTATCTTGGAAATTCTAGTAGTCCAAGAAAACTTTCCTAGACAATGATCAAAATCCCAGCAAGTTATTTTATGGCTTTGACAAATTGATTGCAAAGTTTGTATTGTGATGCAAAAGACCCAGAATAGCCAACACAATATTGAAGAAGAACAAAGTTGAAGAACTAACACTATCTGAATTCAAGACATAATATAATGCTACAGGAATGAAGACAGTGTGATTTTGGGGAAAGAAAAGGCAAATAAATCAATGAAACAGAATAGGAAAACCAGAAATAGGCTCTGGTCCAAGGTCACAATGTAGGAAGACCTCGAACACACGTCATCCATGGAACACACCAAACTACACCTACTTATAGAACAATTCCTCCTGAATAAGAACTGAGGGCTGACTGAACAGCTTCTGAACAATCAAAGATTGAAACAACAGCAAAAGAAGCAGGAAAGATGGAGGCACAGTACCAAAATGCCCCACCCCCAACACTGTGAATGGCAGTAGGGAGGAATAGTGCTGAGGGCTTAGAAATATATACCTCTGTCCTTGGGCACAGAAAAAAAACAGCTGTGGTTTTACAAAGCAACTAACACATAAAAGAGATAACACTAGAATTCTGCCAAGCAGCTAAGGAGCTGTGGGGATGCTCTGCATGTCAGAGGGGCTGGAGAATGACAGGGTTTACATTCCTACTCCACTATAAAAGCCTAGACTGGAGCAGAGTCTGGACACCATGACACCATAACAGGTGTACCTGGTCATCACAGTGACCTTGCAACCTCAGTAAATCCAAGGTCTGCAAGCCCACACCAGCTCCCATCATGCTGGGATGCAGAAAAAAAAATCCATGGTTTAAAAGAGCCAAGGAGCTGCAGGGACACTTTCTCTTCCTCCACCTTAAAATCTCAGAACAAAACAGAGTCCATGTAACAGTGAGCTAGTGACCTCAGTGACCCCGGGGTCCACAAGCTCACAACAGCCCTTGTGGTGCTGGGGCACAGAAAATAAGCCACATTTTTTATTTACAAATTTACTTTATTTTTTAATTTTATTATTCTATTTGTCTTGTCTTGTTTTTATTTTTGCTCTTTTTTGTTTGTTCTTTCTTTTGTTTTTTCTTTTATTGTATTATCTTCTTTTCTTCTTTTTCTTCCTCCTCCTCTCTTCTTCTTCTTTCTCCTCTTCTTATTATTTCTTCATTCTGTAAAACCTGTGATTTAAAAGAGTAACAAGTATATAGAGCCATAGCTCCAGCCACCCAAAAAAAGTCACCAAGCACACACAGTCTGTATAGGGGACACCATACACAAGACCATTCCATCAAGTTTAGGAGAAATAGTCATTCTGCCTCATCCATAGACACAAACACAGAAAGTTTAGTAAAATGCAGAGACAGGGGAATATTTCTTAAAAGAAAGAACAAGAAAACACAACAGAAAAAATAACTAAATGAAGCACAGATAAGCAATATGCCTGATAAATTATTTAAACTAAAAATTATAAGGATACCATGCTGGAGAAGTGGAAGAATTCAGTGAGACCTTCAATAAGGAGATAGAAAATATTAAAAAGAAACAAGTGGAGTTGAAGAGTACAATAACTGAAATTTTTTTTAAAAGCTAGAGGAAATCAACTGTATATTAAAGGATGAAGAAAAATATAACAGCAATCTGGAAGACAGGATAATAGCAAGCACACAATCAGAACAGCAAAAAGAGAAAAGAATTTTTAAAATGAGATTAGATTAAGAGATTTCTTGGACAACATCAAGTGAAAAAACAATTGCATTATAGGGGTCCCAGAAGAAGAAGAGAGAGAAAGATATAGAAAACTTATATGAAAAATAACTAGAAATTCCCTAACCTAGGGAAGGAAATAGACATCCAAATCCAAGAACTACAGAGAGTTCCAAACAAGATGAACCCAAGGAGATCCACACCATGATACATAATAATTAAAATGTAAAAGTTTAAAGATAAAGAGAGAATTTTAAAAGGAGCAAGAGAGAAACAAAAGTTATCCACAAAGGAAAACCTATGAGGCTGTCAGCTAATTTTTCAGCAGAAACTTTGCAGGCCAGAAGGCAGTGGCCTGATATATTCAAAGTGCTAAAAGTTAAAAAACAAAACAAACAAAAAAAAACCCTACAACCAAGAATACTCTACCTTGCAAGGTTATCATTCAGATTTGAAAAACAGAGAAAGAGTTTCCTAGACAAACACAAGGTAAAGGAGTTTATCATCACTAAATGAGCCCTATAAGAAATGTTAAAGGAACTTCTTTAGGTGGAAAAGAAATGGCCATAATTAGACATAATGAAATCATGAATAAAAAGATTAAAATATGACTATATATATGTATAAAACATGGAGGAGGGAGTATAAAGGGAAGAGAAGGGGGAAAAGAAAAAGAATTTTGGTTGGTTGGCTTTTTTGTTTGTTTTTTTGTTAGAACATGTATGAATTTAAATGACTATCAAATTAACAGAGATTGTTATTTACTTAGGATGTTATATATGAAACCTATGGGAACCACAAACCCAAACTTATAATAGATACACAAAAAATAAAAAGAAAGAAAGTCAAACATAACATTATAGAAACTCATCAATCACAAAGAAAGAGAGCAAGAGAAGAAAGCAACAAAGAAGAACTACAAAAGACCCAGAAAACAAATAACAAAATGGCAGTAAGTACATACTTATCAATAATTACTTTAAATGTAAATGGCCTAAGTGCTCTAATCAAAAGACATAGGGTGGTGGGTTGGACAAAAAATCAAGACCGATCTATATGCTGCCTATAAGAGACTCACCTCAGACCCAAAAACACATTCAGGCAGAAAATGAAGAGATAGAAAAATATTCACCATGCAAATGGAAGCAAAAAGAAAGGTGGGTACCAATATTTATATCAGACAAAATAGACTTTAAAACAAAGACTGCAAGAAGAGACAGAGAAGGGCATTATGTAATGATAAAGGGATCAATCCAACAAGAGGATATCATCATTATATATCTATGTACCCAACACTAGATTACCTAAATACATAAAGCAAATATTAATGGACATAAAGAGAGAAATTGAGAGTAATACAATAGTAGGGAACTTTAACATCCCACTTAGATCAATGGATAAATCATCCAGACAGAAAATCAATAAGGAAACACTGGCTTTGAATGACACATTAGGCCAGATGGACATAACAGTTATACACAGAATATCCTATTCAAAAAAAAAAAAAAACCAGAATTCACATTCTTTTCAAGTGCACATGGGACATTCTCCAGAATAGATCATTTATTAGGCCATAAAATAAACCTCAATAAATTTAAGAAGATAGAAACCATATAATGCATCATCCCTAATCACAACATATGATACTAAAAATAAATTACAAGGTAAAAACTGGAAAAAACACAAACGTGTGGAGATTAAACAAAAAGAGGCTAAATAACCAGTGGGTCAATGAAGCAATCAAAGAAGAAATAAACAACTACATGGAGACAAATGAAAATGAAAACACAACAGTCCAAAATCTTTGGGACACAGCAAAAGCAGTTCTAAGAGGTAAGTATATAGCAATACAGACCTACCTCAAGAAACAAGAAAAATTATATGCCAACAAACCGAACAACCCAGAAGAAATGGGTAAAATCCTAGAAACCTGCAATCTTTTAAAACTGAACCAGGAAGATATAGGAAATCTGAACAGACCAATTACAAGTGACAAAATTAAATTGGTAATAAAAAACTACCAAAAAATAAAAGTCCAGATTGATTAATTTCCATTACTCCATCTTTAATCACTAATTCACAGGTGAATTCTACCAAACATTTAAAGAAGAGTTAGTACTTATTCTCCTCAAAGTATTCCAAAAAATTAGAAGAAGAAGGAAAGGTTCTAAATTCATTTTATGAGGCCATGTTTACACTGATACCAAAACCAGACAAAGAAATAACACACAAAAAATATTACAGACCAATATCCCTGATAAACATGGATGATGAACAGAAATTCTCAAAATATTAGCAAACCCCATACAATATTAAAAAGATCATTCACCACAACCAGTGGGATTTACTCTGGGTATAAAAGAATTATTTAATATTTGCATATCAATCAATATCACAGACCACATCAACAAAGAAAGTATAAAAATGCTATGATCATCACAACAGATGCAGAAAAAGCATTTGACAAAATTCAACATCCATTCATGGGGTTAAATTAAACCCAACAAAGTGGGATTAGAAGGAACATACCTCAAAATAATAAAGGCCGTATATGAAAAACCCACAGCTAAATGGTGAAAACTGTCAGCTTCTCCTCTAAGTTCAGGAATTTCCACTCTCACCACTTTTGTTCAAAATAGTGTGGGAAGTCCTAGCCACAGCAGTCAGACAAGAAAAAGAAGTAAGAAGCATCTATATTGATAAAGAAAAAGAAACTGTTACTATTTCCAGATGATATGATAATATACATAAAAAATCCCAAAGACTCCTCCAAAAAACTACCAGAAGTAATGAACAAATTAAGTAAGGTGGCAGGATACAAAATTAATACATAGAAATTGGCACTGTTTCTATAGAGTAATAATAAAGTAGTAGTAAGGGAAATTTAAAAAAACCACCACCACTTAAAATTGCATCAAAAATAATAAAATACCTAGGAATTAACTTAACTAAATAAGATAAGACCTATACTCCAAGAACTATAAAATACTGATAAAAGAAATAAGACACTAACAAATGGAAAGATATTCCATACTCATGGATTGAAAGGATTAATATTGTTAAAATATTCACATTACCCAAGGGAATCTACAGATTCAATGTAATCCCTTTTAAAAATACCAACTGCATTTTTCACAAAACTAGAGCAAATAACACTAAAATTTTTATGGAACCACAAAAGACCCTGAATAGCCAAAGCAATTTTGAAAAAGAAGAATAAAGCTATCACAATACCAGATTTCAAGACATACTACGAAAGTGTAGTAATCAGAACAGTGTGGTACTAAAACAAAAACAGACACATAGATCAATGGAACAAAATAGAGACACCAGAAATAAACCCACACTTATATGGTCAATTAACCTATGATAAAGGAGGCAAGAATATACAATAGGGAAGACAGTCTCTTCAGTAAAAATAAATAAATAAATAAATAAATGGTCCTGGGAAAACTGGAGAGCTACATACAAAAGAATGAAACTGTACCACTTTGTAACACCATATACAAAAATAAACTCAAAATGGATTAAGGACCTAAATGTAAAACCTGAAACCATAAAAATCCTAGAAAACAGCACAGACAGTAATTTCTCTGGCATTACCTTAACAACTTGTTTCTAGATACGTCACATGAGGAAAGGGAAACAAAAGCAAAAATAAACTATTGGCAGTACATAAAAATAAGAAGCTTCTGCACAGCAAAGGAACCAATCAACAAAACTAAAAGGCAACCTATGGAAGGGGAGAAGATATTTACAAATGATATATCTGATAAAAGATTAGTTTCCAAATATATAAAAACTCATACAACTAAAAACCAAAAAACAAAATAATCTAATTTTAAAATGGGCAGAAGACATGAATAGACATTTCTCCAAAGAAGACATACAAATGGCCAATAGGCACATGAAAAGATGGTCAACATCACTCATCAACAAGGAAATGCAAACAAAACTACAATGATACATTACCTCACACCTGTCAGAATGGCTAGAATCAACAACATAAGAAACAACAGGTGTTGATGAGGACGTGGAGAAAAAGGAATCTTTGTGCACTGTTGGTAGGAATGCAAACTGGTGCAGCCACTGTGGAAAACAGTATGGAGGTTCCTCAAAGAGTTAAAAATAGAACTACCCTAGACCCAGCAATTGCACTGCTGGGCATTTACCCAAAGAATACAAACACACTAATTCAAATGGATATATGCACCCCTATATTTATAATAGCATTATTTACAATAATCAAGGTATTGAAGCAGTCCAAATGTCCATTGATTGATGAATAGACAGAGATGTGATATATATATGGAATATTTTTCAGCCATAAAAAGAATGAAATCTTGCCATTTGCAATGACATGCGTGGAGCTAGAAAATATAATGCTAAGCAAAGTCAACCACAGAAAGACAAATACCATATTATCTCACTCATATGTGGAATTTAAGAAACAAAACAAATTACCAAGGGAAAAAACGAGAGAAACAAACCAAGAAACAGACTCTTAACTATAGAGAACAAACTGATAGTTACTAGAGGGGAGGTGGGTGGGTGGATGGGTTAAATAGGTGATGGGGATTAAGGAGGGCATCTGCGGTGGTGAGCACTGGGTGTTGTTTGGAAGTGTTGAATCACTACATTGTACACCTGGCATTAATATAACACTGTATGTTAACTAAATGGATTTAAAATAAAAATTTTAAAAATAAAATGCTTATGGATAGATACAGCTTGTAAAAGTATATAAGATAGTATGTCTCAACTGCTTCTTATTTATATTTTAGTGTGCTTGATCTCATGTCTTAAAAATGCACTTGTAACATGAAGTAATAAAAAAATATACAATCCATTTAAATTTTATAAAAGTTAAAAAAAGCATTTTGACCAATTTAAGAAGCTCAGCAGGAATATGTGCTCTCTTTTACATTACTGGTTGATAAAATCTTTAAGGGAGAAACATATGACAAAAACCAAGAAAACATTTGATATGTCCATATCTATCACTCTGAAATTCCTATAGCAAGGACTAGAAAGCAATAAAATTTTCCAAGACATTCAGGTACAAAGGTGTTCATCATAGAATTGATCTTACAAGTAAAAGAATCATTTTAAAAGATACCCCAAGGAAGATTGGTTATAGAAATTATAGCTCATCCCACAATGGACTATTGCATAACAATAGAATTAAGAGAATATTTAATGATTCAGAAATATGATCCCAGAAAATTGTTATAGGGAAAATACCCTCCAATGAGAGTTCATATTGTATTTAAAAAGTATGTAGATATCTATTTTTTAAATGTATTTTGTAAAGTAGCGGTATTAGGAATGATACTAGAATTTTTACTTTATTTTGTTAAATTACCATTTAAAAAATATTTTCTATTATAATCATATACGATTTGCATTAAAAGTATTTAAAATAAATAAAAACAAATGCTCTTGCTTCCCTGAGAAAATATTAGGGAAATACAGAAATGATTGCAATACCAAGAGCAGAAAATAATATAGCTATCTAGGTCCTGTTACAGTACTGGTGAACCTGACAAGGTCAGCCCAAATCTTTGCAACTTCAGTTTATCTTTTAGCAGTATTTTTTTCTCAGAAAATTATCTTGAAAGTCAGCAAAGATTGTGCACTATGATGATTTTGCCTACTTTGTTTGGATAAAGGAAAAGAAGTATCAAACTAGATGTTAAACAATTAGGAAACAGTTAAAATATATATACTCACATGGACACTAACAGACATAGAGACATGGATATATATGCACATATACCTAATGCCTCTGTCCATCTATTGAGTCGTCAATTCAATGTTATATTAACAGCCAGAGGAAATATTTTTAAAAGTAACTTTAATGACATGAAATGAAATAAAGAGTATGTGTGTATAAACATATATACACACACATTTTTCTGTGAAAAAGCAGATATAAAAACAGTATATACATTCTTATATACATATATGATATATGCAAAAAAATACTAGAGAGATATAGCCAAAAATGTTTCAGGTAGTTCTTGGAAAATATTACAGACATATGTATGAAAAAGTTTCAGAATGATATGGGTGGTGATTAGAATTGATTGGGGGGACATTAAATTTCTTCTGTTAACTTGTCTGCTTTTTAATTTTTCCCTGCAGTGAAGCTGAATGATTTTTCTGAGAATGGGGAAAAAAAGGGCAGGAAGTGGGCACAGGAAAAAGAGGTGATAAAGAGCATTTACATCCAGTAAAACAACCCCAAACAGCGAAATACCATTTGCAGCCCATCAAGCTGGCCAAGACACGCACATGCACGCACGCGCACACAGACACACAGACACACACACACAACACACACACACACACACACACACATCAATTACAGTGACCAGGAGACTATGCAGGGGAAATGGACATACTCTTTTTACTAGCTGCGCTGGCTGGCATGAATGCAAATCAGTACAATGCTTATGAAGGGGCCATTTGGCAACACACAGGAAAAGTCTTTAAAATATCCTGCAAGGATATTTTATTGTGGATCCTGCAAGTCCACAGTTAAGAAGACCATCGGGTAGGCTAGCGATTTGGCTTGACAAGGAAGGATTCATTCATCAGAGTATGCAGTGTTGGGTTTAAACACAAGGAAAGAACTAGGCACCACCTGAATGTCCAACAATGCGGGATTGATTCAGAAATGTTAAAGATCCATCGATACACTCTGCAGGCACTGAAGATGACATTTCGGAAGCCTGTTGAATAGCATGGGAAGAAGTTCAATGGGTTGATTTTTGTTTGGTTTTAGTTTCTGAAGAAGCAGGTTAAGAAACACCACACACGTGAACCATTCTATAACAGTGAGTTAAAAGGGAAGGTGGGGTGGGAGTGAGGAAGGGAGGGAGACAGAGGGAGAGAAGAGAGCCTGGAAAAACGGCACACCAAAAAGTGGTTGTCTCTGGGTAGTAGGATCATGGGGAACAATTACTCTCTTGGTTTTCCCTCATCTGATTTCTTTCTCCTTTCTGATGTTTCTACCATGACACTGTATCACCTGTGTAGCCAACGAAGCGAGAATGAAAATGTTTTTTAAAACCAAACCACAAGGAGAAGAGGCAGCCTGTAATCTATCAAGTGGCACAGATTAGCAAGATTATTGGCAGGCCCTTGGTGGGTGTGGGGGGAGGAGAGAGGTGGGGAGAGCAGAAGGGAGGGGGGGAGAAGGGAAGAAGAGAGGAAGAAGAGAGGGAGAAGGACTGAGGGGGAGAGAGGGGGAGGGAGAGGGGGAAGGGGGGAGAGGGAAGGAGGGGAGAGGGAGGGAGAGAGAGACAGAGAGACAGAGACAGACAGACAGACAGAGACCTGCACTCCCAGTACAATACAATACACTGCTGGTGGGTTAGGGGGGCAAAGAGGGGGGTTGTAAACCGGGTGGGAGCCAAGGTTTGGCTCTGCTGGCTGGCTCGTTCCTGGCATGTCTTCATCGCAAGGTGGCCTCCTCATCGGTGTCTTCCTCGAAATCCTTGACGTCAGCACTGGTGGACTGCCTGGCCCAGGCTCCCCTTTCGGCCTCTCGCTCTTTATGCGACTTGAATCTCCCAACGAAAATTTTGCGGTAGTTCAGGAACATGCCATTCATCGCATCAATGGCCCGCTCTGCGGACTCCTGCTTCTGGAAGTGCACAAACCCGTAGCCCTTGGGCCCCTTTTCGTCGCAGGCCACTTTGCAGGACAGGATGTTGCCAAACGCCGAGAAGATGTTGTACAGCGCCTTGTTGTCGATGGTCTTGCCCAGGTTCTTGATGAAGACGTTGCCCACCCCACTCTTGCGGAGCGAGGGGTCCCGCTGGGACCACATGATGCGCACGGGCCTGCCCTTGATGACATCAAAGTTCAGGGTTTCCAGGGCCCGCTTGGCGTCCACCGGTTGCTGGTAGTTGACGTACGCGTAGCCCAACGAGCGGCGGGTGATCTTGTCCCTGCAAATGCGGATGGAGAGGATGGGCCCCGCCGGGCTGAACTTCTCATACAGCATCGCCTCTGTCACTTCAGGGTGCAGGTCGCCCACGTACAGCGAGGCCATAGGAAAGTCCGGGTTCCCCTCGGAGCCCCGGCTGGTCTCCGCATCCGCATCTGCATCCGCATCCGCAGCCGCCGCCGCCGCCGCCGCCGCAGCCACCGCCGCCGCCACCTCCGCATCCGCATCCGCATCCGCCTCCCCCGAGGAGGGCGCCGCAGCCTCCGCTGCTGCTGCGGCGGCGGCGGCGGCGGCGGCGGCGGTTTCGGCCGCGCTGGCCTCCACAACCGCTGCCGCCAGGGCGGCCTCCGCCTCCTCCCCCTCTGCCAGGGCGGCCGTCGCCTCCCCCCGGGTGGCCTCCGCCACTGCCTCCTCTACTGAGGCCTCGGCCTCCACCTCAGCCTCCACCTCTGCTTCCGCCTCCGCTACGGAGGCCTCCGCCACAGCCTCTGCCACGGTCGCCGCCGCAGCCTCCGCCGCCGCCGCAGCCGCTGCCGCCACCGCCGCCGCCACTGTCGCCGCTGTCGCCACGGTCGCCGGTGCCGCCAGGCCGCTGCCGCGACCTCCCTTCCCGCGAGCTGGGGGGCGGAGAGGCGGGAAAGTGCAGGAGGGCGGGTGGGCGCTGGAACCCGGGCCGGGGGCGCGAGCGGGAGCTGGGGCCGGGACCCGGGGCCAGCCGATCTGGCGAGTCCAAGTCACTTGGGATAGCAAGCGAGCGCTGCTAGGAGCGCGCCGGTGCCAGTCGCCGCAGCCTGCAGCCTGCAGCCTGCTGCTGCCGCCGCCGCTCGGTCGTGGGCTAGCGTGCGGGGCGCGGGCGGGCGGGCGGCGTGTGGTGGGGGGCGGGGGGTGTTGGCGTCTGTGGTCCGGGCAGCTGGGAAGGCTTCTGTCTCTTTGGTTCCCCCTGCGGCTGCTGCGGGGCTGTGGGGCCGCGGGCTGTGGGAGGGGGCGGGAGCGGGAGCCTTGGGGCGGGGGGGGGGGGGCAAGGGGGCGGGGGTGAGTCCACAGCCTCTCAGGTTGCCTGGATATTTATGAAGAGGAAGGCAGGGAAAGGGTTCCACTGTGGACTGCGGGAATACGGGTTAGATTTAGAGGGTTTTGTTTTATCCCCCCTCTCCCCATAGAACATTTAAGTGATTAAATCAAGTACCTTGCAAGAGCGGGTGGGTGGCATGGAGAATACACTTGCCTGGCCTAAAACAAAGCCGAGAAAAATGGGTTTCTCACATCCAGGGGTTCTCCCCAATTCCGCTCACACACACTCCCCAACATCACCGCCACCCCTAAAGACACAACACCTTCTCTGAGCAGGAGCTGGGACCAGTGGGGCAAGCTCCCCCTGCAGCCTGCTGACCCATTTTCTCAGAGAATCCCCCCCCCTTTTTCCAGCTCCTTCCCTCCTCTGCAACACTTGCAGAAGAGGGAATAAAGAACACGTATTCATTCATTCATAATGCCATGCCACAAATATTTATGGAGCCTGTGCCGGTCCCTAGGGATACAGGGGTCTGGGAAGCAGGAGACATAAGCTGGTTTTGAGCTTGTCCTTGGGAACAGACAGTCTGGGCTGGAAACCCTGTCCCTGCTCCAGACTACCAGAGAACTAGAGACCTGGGGTTCTTCCGCGTCCCCCCCCCCGTCCCCAATTCTTCTTCCCACCCACCCAGCCTCCATACATGCAGCCCAACAGAGGGGGAATCAAGAGCACCCTGTCCTTAGTGCTGTCTTCCATGATACCCTGAGGAAAGCCAAACCAAGGGCTGGGGACAGGGCCTGGTCCAGAGCCAAGCACTTGTTTGTTCTTGGCTCTACCCTCAAGGTGCTAAGGTTACCAACATGAACCAAGAAATACACATCCATGTTCAAAACAAAAACAAAACCTGAAATCTCTAGAATGAGGTGCCTGGTCCCAGGTCATCGGCTAATACTTGTGAAAGCCTCATCAAGTACTTGGCACTGGGAGCTAAGGGACAGGCCATGTGATAAGTGAGCAGGGAGTGTTGATGTGTTGGAGGTGTGGGGCTGGGTGAGAAAAGGTGAGCAGTATGTGTTGTGGAAGCAGAGAGGCCACACAGGGCCAAATGCTGAGGGGATGGACAAGTGAGCAACCATTAGAGTAGAGTGTAACAGAAGCGAGGGTCCCACTTGCTCCAGAAAGGAGCACCCAGCCACTAACTCTTCCTGGTAGGAGTCAAGCGAGGCTGCACAGAAGATGAAAGCCCCAAGATGAGCTCTGAAAGATGAGTCCACCGTGTGGAGGCAGGAAAGAAGGCATTCCAAACAGAGGGGTCAGTCTGTGCCAAGGCCCTGTGGCATGCTAGCACACACAAAGCCACTTCTGGTCATGCCCAATAATCTGGCGTGGACAGAGATCATGGTCTCCAAGAGCACATGGAGGAGATGGAGCTGGAAGGTGTGGAGCCCTGAAAAGCAAGCTAAGGTGCTTGGACTCTGTACCCAAGCTCACAGGCACTACTCAGCATGTTCAGGGAGGGAATCGGTGTCATCAGATCTTTAGAAAGAGTACAAATTAAACATCAATACAGAAAGTACTTAAGAGAGTAGATCTTAAAAGTTCTCATGACAAGAAAAAAATGTGCAACTGTGTGAGGTGATAGATGTTAACTAAACTTACTGTGGTAATATCTCTATATATCTCTATCTGTATACCTGTATCATCTATCTATCAAATCATTGTGTTGTACACCTTAACCTTATACAATGTTATATGTCAATTATATCCCAATAAAACTGGGCAGAAAAAGCCCCCATCAATGCATATATAAATGTGCATGTGCCCTCCCCTACACACAACTGAGACAGAGATGGTAGAACAAAAAGACAGTCAGATGTGACCAGTTCCAAAAGAGTCGGAACAACCCCACCCTCTGTCCTTCCTTTCCTCCCATAAATAGGAGTTTCTCACTGACTGTGAGCCAGGCATTGAACTGCGTGGGATTTGGGCTCAGATATAAAGAAAAAAATGATCAAACCCTCAGGACATCTCACTCCACTCAAGTTCTGGCTGTCCACACCAATCACAGATATGCCAGCAGAAGGCAATAGGTGCTATCTGATTGGACTATGGTGGCCATGGAATTCCATCTGCCCAGCACATGTTCTCTCCTCCCCCTCATTCCTGCCCATCCACCTTCTTTGGGTAAATAAAGCCGTTTTTTGTGGTGGCAGTGTTGGCTGGACCTAGGCGGTTGCACATGACAGAACAGCCCCCGAGCCTGCGGAACCGACCGAGTCACTGTGGGGTGTGAGGCAGTGAGAACTTTCCCATCGCTGGCTGGAAAGCATCCCAAGGTGGCTGAGAAGCAGACACACAGATATGTACCTCACCAGCTTGCAAGATCCAGCCCCCTACTGCCCCTAGACAGGGCTAGTGCCAACAAAGGAAAAGGACAGCGACGTAGGAAAAGCCTGCTGAATAGCCGGTGCTTGACCAAGGTGATCACTGTCACTGCTGTTAAGAGCCATCTCTTGGGGGTCTAGGTTGCTTGTAGGCAGGAGGCAGATGAGCGGTGCCTCACCATTCCAGTGGCCACCCGAGAGGGACCCGAGGAGGAAGAGGCCAGGGGGAAGCCATGATTTCTGGGGGGTAGCGGATGTGCAGTTGATGAGAAGAATTTCTTGGCCCGTTGTTGGAGACAGAAATGCCAAGCAGGACCCATTCAAGGACCAGGGCTCAACAACATCTCTTTCTCTGACTTCGACCTCCAGCCCACAGAGCCAACAGAAATCAGTGAAACAGCAGGAGAAAGAGGCTCAAGGATGTCATGCTATGGTCAGCAAATTCCCAAACCTGTCAAACCTGAAGACAATCCCTAGGCCCCTGAACCTCCAGCAACAGGAACAGGGCTACTAAGTGACTTGTCACTAAGTGACAAGGAGAGCAGCTAGGGAACGCTCTCCAAGTCCTTTCCCACAGAGGCCTCCAGGGGGCCCCTCCTTGTTTTAGTCCATTCCTGGCCAGTCCCTGCCATCTACAATCAAAAATGTTCTGACTACTAGGCACTGTGACAGAGGCAAAAATGATGAGCCCTGTGGAGCATCAGTGGAGGGAGGGAGAGGTCTCTTTCTTGTGGGAGGAAGTGTTATTCATCTCATTCATCCAATGATTTGGCAAGTATTTACGGAGGGCCTATGCTGTACCAGGCATTCTTCTAGGCAGAAGGTCCCTGTAATCAGGGAGCTTATTTTCTAGTAGGGAAGACAGACAATAAACACATCAGAAAATATGAAAGCATGTAAAGGTTGCTACGAACGCCCTCATGGAAATAAACAAGATGGTTTGGTACGTATTACCTAGAACCCCCCCCGCTCCACCCCCCCAAAAAAGTGGCAAAGGTCAGGAATGGCCTTCCTGAGGACAATGACAGGTGGTCAGTCCTGCCAGGAACCAGGCAAAGAACCTGCCCAGCAGGGAGAGAACTACAGTCCCCCCCTGGCCTGTGACAGAACACTGGGGTGCCGGAGGGGCAGAAAGGATGCCAGTGTGGCTGAAGCCCAGTGAGAGGTGGGGTGGAGGGACAAGAAGAGGGTGCAGTGGTGGGAAGGAGCCATGATGAAGAGTTTTGTTTTTACTCAAAAGTGTTCTGGGGAACCAGAGAGAGGATTGAATCAAGGGAGTGCCATGACCTAATTATATTCAATAATTTCTCGCTGGCTGCTCTCTGTGGAAAATATTGCAAGTGGGCAGAGCACAAAGGAAAGTGAGGAGACCAATTTGGACCCTCTTGCAGTAGTCCAGCTGAGAGATGGCAGTGACTGGGCCAAGACTGGCAGCATGAATTCGGAGACTAGTGCATGGGGTCACGTGACATTCTGGAAAGAGAAGAGACATCACTTGCTGATGCATTGAAGGCAGCTGGTAAACAAACTTAAGAAATGAATGATTGCTATAAGAATATTTTCTTTCAAGTCTTGATCATGGAGGTGTTGTGTATGGTTATAGGCAAAATGGGGAGTGGGTGTGGCAGGTTTGGAGAAGGGAGAAAAAAACAGTTGGCGGGGTGTCAAGAGCTCTTATTTGCACATGTTAAGTGTCTGAAGTCTGTTTGTCATCCATATAGGCTGGCGAGACAGAATTATTGAGAGAACAGGGCACAGATATGGTATTTAAAGCCAGGAGACTGGGCAGGACCCCCTAGAGAGGGTATAGTCAGGGGAAGAAGGTGCAGGGCTATTCCCTGAAACACGCCCACATTTAGAAGTTAAGTTGAGGATGAGAAGCCAGCAGAAGAGATTGAGAGGGACTGGGTGTTAAAAAAAAAAAAGGGCTGGCCCCAAACCTGACTTGCATGGTCCAGCCTCAGTGTCCTCAGTCAGGTCCTGCTTTCAGTGCTCCTGGCAGCACGTGCATGGGAGTTGGTTTAAAACGGGACAGCAAGAGACTTGGTGTGCTAGAGTTTAGCTTCTCTTTCTGTTTATTTCTCAGTGGAGCTTTAAAAGGAGATAGGTTCAGATCCGGAGACATTTCGAGAGTGTTTGGAGCCAGCACTGGTCTTCCATTTCATGTGGCCCACTTCCTTCTTCCTATCAGGAGGGAGAAATGGAAAGGAGTGGGAATGCAGTTCAGAGAGCAAGGGAAAGGAGTAGAAAAGAATGGAAGAAGGTAGGGGACGGGGGTGGGGTACTAATGGGGAGAGGAACAGATCAACTCCACATACAACAATGAATCAAAACACCGAAAACAGTGATCTACATAAAGAAATCTCTTCCCATGAATTTCTCGTTGCCATAGCTGTAGGAAGGATGCCCAGGGAAAAGAGAATGAAAGCATAACTGTATTTTGGAGTAGGGAAATCATTTCTGTCAGTTCACACTGTCCCCTCAAATTCCCCCCAAATGAAAATAATTATGAGATACAAGCCAACCAAAAAGCAGCCTTAGGCTTTAATTTAGGAAGAATTGGAAAGTGTTTGGATGTGCCCCTGTTATATAAGAAAAATAATAACAATGATTATTACATTGTCTTGAGTAAATACAGCACATTGAGCAAACGGTCCTTTGGATCCTCATAAAGTGAAATGTTAGGGAAGACAGATATGCGGGGCAGGGAAGGAGTGGGGATCGGACCTATAGAAATAAGAGCCCCAGGACATCAGGACATATGCAGGAGCATGTTTATCACAGGAGGGTTCATACTTTGGGTCCTAGGCAAACTAGGACACAAAGCAAACACTCATCATTTGGGGAATGACTGAAGACACCGCAGAGCAGCCAGTCCATGGATTATATGCAAACACTAGCAAGTATGAATTATGTCCATATGGACTGATTTAGGGGGACCTCCAAAACATGCTATTATTAAGTGAGAGAGGATTGCAGAGAAGGGGACAGTACAAGGTCCCATTTGTATGTGTGTGTGTGGGGGGGGTGGAAATAGGAGGTTGTGATCTCATACTTATTTTTCTGCCTATTTGACATCTCCGCCTGGCTGTCTCGTGGACATTTCACCCTTAAATGGCAAAAATGGAATTCCTGAACTTCTTTCATCTCTGGATTCCTACACTCCCTCACTTTGCTCCTTCCACAGAAGTCTTCCCCTTCTTGACGAATAGCTCCACCACCCATCTGGGTATTAAAACGAAATAAAAATGAAGAGGCACCCCTATTTCCTTCCTCTCCCACTCCCACATCTTCCCCTGGCCACTCTCTCATCTTTCAGCAATTCCTACCACCTCTGCTTCCAAACACCACCTGAACCTCTCCAACTCCACTGGAGTCCACCATTATGTCTCTCATGGGTTCTGCCATAGCCTCCTAACTGGTCGCCTGCTTCCACCAAACTGCCTTCTCCATTCAGTAGCCAGACTGATCTTTCGGAAAAATGAATGGCTCTTCTTGCCTCCCCTACTCCAAACCCCAGAGGGTCTCCCCATCTCGCTTTGACGAAAGTACAAACTCCTCAACGTGGCTCAAATATAATGAGCTGCATGACCTGGCCCTTGCCAACCTCCCCATTCTCACCTTTCTATATCCTGGTCACTGTGGGCCTTCTTAGAATACTCTTGACCACTCCAGGATCCAAGCTTGATTCTTCCTGAGGGCTTCTGCCTACCTGAATCTGTCTTTCTCGATCCTTTTGGAATCATAAACAGGTTTTTAAACATACAGAAAATTACAGCAAGTCACAGAACACTCACCCAAGTACATGTCCCTTAGAATGAAAAAAACAAACAAAACCCCCCAAAACACAACATTTGTCCTATTTTTGTTTCAGACATTTAGATTTTAGGACAATAAAACAATACAAAATACAGCTACCATCTCTTTTGGAACTGTCCCCAGTCCCATTCCCCTCTGTTCCTCCCCACCTCAATAGGGCACATACCTAGGTCACTTTGGGGTGTGATTAAAGGCAGGAGACAAGCCAGTCCTCGGTTTCTCCCTCTTGTTTCTTTTCCTCTCTGTCTCTTTGCCCTCACTCTTTCCCTGAGGTTGAGCATTTCTTTGACCCTTTGCTTGTTGATCTCTCAGAAGCAGACTGGGTCTGCAAGAGGGAACATAACTGGTGATATTTGGGCTCAGGATGGTCATGAGAAATGAAGAAGCCTATACTCGTAGCAGTCGCTGTGTATTCCTAAATTCCTGAGCCAAAATTCCTCAAAGAAGTTGGGTCTTGGAGTCAAATGGACTTGGAACGTCAGAATCCCAGAGCAAAACACGTAACCACTCTGAGCCTCAGTACGTGCTCTGAGTTTGAGTTTCAGAAACCCTAACTAAGGTTCTTAGGGATTTCCTTATAACAAGTAGTTTTTTTGCCCCAACCCTGCTTAGGAACCAAGAACAAAGGGCTATCTCGACTGATGATTTTTATAGAGCGTTTCAGGTATGTTTGTCCCTAGGGACCGATTCTCCTTCCAACATATGCTTACAATTTTAACTAATGCCCTTCGTTGTCATAATCTTAGGCAGTTTACAGACGTGATCTTATAAAAATATACCTATAGATATGCCCCAGGCCATGACTTACTAGCTGTGCTTACCTTGTCCGAGTTGCTTTACCTTTTTTGTTTGTTTCTTTAGCTTTGGAGTCTTCATCTGTACAAGGGGATAGTTGTTAAGGATGAAAAGTGATAATATATGGGAAATGTTTGTCACAGTGCCTGGCATGCATTCAATGCCCAACACAAGAGACTCCTTATTAATGCCATTTCCCTCTGTCTTGAGGATATCCTTGTTCAGCTGGTTTTTGAAGACTCGGTGTCTTTCCTTTCTGGTGTCCAAGGAAGCCTGGCTTTTTCTCTCTAACCAGGAGCAAAGTGTCAGTTCAGAGGGAGTCTGATCCTCTGAGTCACATCCCAGGTTATGACTGGATTTTTACTCCAGGCAACTGCCTGATTCCCCAGCCTGAACTCACTTTTCTCACACCCTCATTCAGGTTTTCCTTAGTTCTCCCAACCTTAGGACCTTTTTATAATCCATTTATTTATTTTCCCTGAGGTCCAAGGACTTTACAAGTCAACACAGGAAAGCATGCCATTTTCCGTACTCAAGAAAACCACCCAGAAGATTTGATAATACAATCTCAATGAAATGGGGATATTGAGTCACGAGTGAAGTTTCCCTCAACTGCTACTCATCCCTTCAAGCACCCTTTTTGGGGACAATTTGGACATAAATTACTGTTAGGTGATACACTCCTTCAACTTCTTTGCTGCAGGATACTGAATGCATTTTGATGTCTCCATGATATCTCTGGAACACTGCTATCAACATTCACAATGGTGCTTTGACACATTCATGGGTTATGGATAATGAATGGCTGGTTCTCAGTACTATAAGTTGTTGAGCAATTTAAGTTCCCACTCTATATAATGAACGTACAATGAAACCTCCTTCCATATGGTAAAGTCTTGCTAAAGTCATAGTGGTTAACCATAGGACCTCCTACCGAACATACACACCGTCTTTTAAAAAAAACCGTTCTTTAAAAAAGAAAGAGAAAAGCATTGTTCTCACTGAAAGGAAGTCATGCACATGGTAAATAAAATAGTGATGACCAGAAAGTACAAAGGAGCTTATGACAAAAAGCAAAGGTTCAAGACCCCATCACTTCTCAACCCCTTATTGTGCTTCCCAGGGTAGAGCATTTTAATAATTCCTGTTTGCACTGTTCTGGCAGTTACCCTCTTACCTCTAGATAAAGTGCTTAATCTGCTATTTCAATAATTCATCAACTCCAAACATCATCAGTTGACCACATTCTGCTTACAGAGGAGAATTTAACTCACTCATGTGTCTTCAATCTGCCCTCACCTTCTTTCTCTTGGCTTTTATACCTTCTTTTGATGTTTAGTTCCTCTATTGGTGACTCTGGTAACTTTTAGTTTTTAAAAATTTTGTTAGTTACCATACAGGGCAATATTGGTGTCTGGAGCATAATTCAGTGATTCATCACTTACATACCACACCGAGTACTCATCACAACAATTGCCCTCTCTAATACCCATCCCCCATCTAGCCCATCCCCCACCCACCTCCCTCCATCAACTGTCAGTTTGTTCCCTTATGGCTTGTTTCCTTCTCTCCATTTTGTCCTTTCCCCCTCCCCATATGTTCATCTGTTTTCTTTCTTAAACTCCACATATGTGTGAGATCATATGGTATTTGTCTTTCTCTGACTGACTTATTTCACTTAGCATAATACACCCTAGCTCCATCCACATCATTGCAAATGGCAAAATTTCATTCTTTTTGATGGCTGAATAATATATATATACATATACACCTGTATGTATGTGTGTGTGTGTGTGTGTGTGTGTATACACATATATACACATATACACCCCTCATCTTCTTTATTCATTCATCAGTCGATGGACACTTGGGCACTCTCCGTAGTTTGGCTATTGTTGATAATGCTCCTATAAAACATTGGGGTACATGTACCCCTTTGAATCTGTATTTTTGTATCCTTTCGGTACATTCCTAATAGTGAAGTTGCGGGATCGTAGGGTAGTTCAATTTTTAACTTTTGGAGGAACCTCCAAACTGTCCACCAGAGTGGCTGCGCCAGTTTGCATTCCCACCCACAGTGCACGAGGATTCCTTTTTCTCCACATCTTTGCCAACTCTTGTTTCTTGTGTTGTTGATTTTAGCCATTCTGACAGGTTTGAGGCTTTATCTCATTGTAGTTTTGACTTGCATTTCCCTGATGGTGTGTGGCGCTGAGCATCTTTTCATGTGTCTGTTAGCCGTCTGGATGTCTTCTCTGGAAAAGTGTTTATTCATGTCTTCTGCCCACTTCTTAACTGGATTATTTGGTTTTTGGTTGTTGAGTTCGGTAAGTTCTTTATAGATTTTGGATACTAATCCTTTATCAGATATGTTGTTTGCAAGTATCTTCTCCCATTCCGTAGGCTGCCTTTTAGTTTTGTCGATTGTTTCCTTCGCTGTGCAGAACCTTTTTATCTTGGTGAAGTTCATTTTTGCTTTTGTTTCCCTTGCCTCTGGCAATGTGTCTAATAAGAAGTTGCTACGGCCGAGGTCAAAAAGGTTTCTGCCTGTGTTCTCTAGGATTCTGATGGTTTCCTGTCTCACATTTAGGTCTTTCATCCATTTTGAATTTATTTTTCTGTACGGTGTAACCCTCAGCTATTTTTTTTTTTGCATATACCTTAGTCAGTTTACCTTGATTTTCTATAAAATGAGTATATTGCCATGCCTATCCTTCCCTTCCCTCAACTTCTTTACCTCCTTTCTATCTCCTCTTCCAATCAGACTCATAATCATTTATATCCACTTCTGGAAACCTAATCCAATCTTTTCTGCTTTGGAAAGCAATAATACAGCCTTTTACCTTTCAATGAATCTCTAATAATGTTGAACATAGAGCCACATTTCTTCACCAAACGCAGACTGGGCCACTAGAAGGAGATTAATCCTAGTATCAAGTTCAAATCCTCCATTTTACCTTATTCCATTAACTTCTAAAGGGTCTGCTGCATTTGAGTTTCATTTATATTTGACTTAGGCATCAAACTCCCTCCCTCCCTCCCTCCCTCTCCCACTTTCTCTTTCTCTCTCCCTCTGTCTCTGTCTCTCTCTCACACACACACATGCACACACACGCATATTAAATGGCTGCCAGGCAATTGATCATTAAACAATTTAGTTTTATAACAGCTTATAAAATGGGTGTTATTATAATCTTCATTTTACACCCAGGACAACTTCAGTAGCAAGTATTTTAAATAACCTGACCACCGAGGTCTCACAAAGTGTAAGAGGCAGAGCCTGGAATCCAATCAAAGAAAGGCAGTCTCATTCCAGAGTTGGTCCTGGCGACCACTATGTTATGCTTCACTAAGCGTCTCCCTTTGGCTTTATCGGGATCCACAAATATACCCCATGCTGTTAAAACGGGTGGGGCAGTGCACAGATATATGAATAGTGGTTGACAATCCATCCTCTTCCTGTCACAACCCCCACCAACTCCAGACTCTGGGGGTTACAGAAAACAATAAATGTCTGTTTTTGTTTTTTCTTTTACACTGTTCTCAAGCTCATACAAATCTATAAAAACAGGTTGACATTTTCCTGAATAGCTATCTTTCTTTCTTTCTTCTTCCTTCCTTCCTGTCCTTCTGTCTTGCTTCCTTTCTTCCTTCCTCTCTTTCTCCTTCTTCTTGTCAAAAGTGGTATCCTGCACTTTGCATTTTTCTGTGACTTTCTACATTCACAGAACAGGTAAACACATGCAGATCAAGTTATTTCTATTTTACTAAAGTCTGCATTAATGACAAACAAATTTGTGCAACAATGCCCTGATTGTTCCATGTTTTATTTTTGTGGACAAGAAGACAGAAGTCATTCCTACCTTTGCTCCCTTTTCCATAAGGTGTCTTTTTCTCGGCCTGCTTTTGACACTCAATTTTTGTTTTCAAAGCAATTGGTTTCTGGTGGGCCTTAAATTCAAAGACCATCTTGGAGTTGTGAGTTTTTGGTTTTGCCTCCTATTTGGAACACTCTCTACCATTATATCTTCAAATACTTTCCTGTCTGTCCCTCCCTCTTTTTTCTTCAGAGACACCAAGGACATGTAGATTTGGTGATTTGATAATGTCCCACAGGTCAATGAGGCTCTTTCTGTTTATATTTGATTTTTAGTTTTTATTTTTATTTTGTTTTTTAAGTTTTAATTTAAATTCCAGAGATTTAACATCGTGTTATTTTAGATTCAGGTACACAGTATAGTAATTCAACACTTCCATACATTACCCTGGGCTCATCACAATAGGTGCACTCCTTAATCCCCCATCACCTATTTAACCCAGCCCACCATCCACTTCCCCGCTGGTAACCATCAGATTTTTCTCTGTAATTAATAGTCTGTTTCTCTCTTTTCACTTTGCTTATGTGTTTTGTTTCTAAAATTCCACACACGAGTGAAATCATATGGTATTTGTCTTTTCCTGACAGACTTATTTTGCTTAGCATTATAGTCTTTCGCTCCATCCATGTCATTGCAAATGTCAAAATTTCTTTCTTGTTTATGGCTGAGTAATACTCCATTGTGTATATATACCACCTCTTCTTCATCGACTCATCAGTCGATGGACACTTGGGCTGCTTCCATATCTTGGCTATTGCAAACAATGCTGCTATAAACATAAGGGTGCATGTATCCTTTTGAATTAGTGGTCCTGTATTCTTTGGGTAAATACACATTAGTGTGATTGCTGGGTCATAGGGTAGTTCTATTTTGAATGTTTTGAGGAACCTCCATACTGATTTCCACAGTGACTGCACCAGTTTGCATTTCCACCAACAGTGCACGAGGCTTCCTTTTTCTCCACATCCTCACCAACACCTGTTGTTTCTTGTGTTGTTAATTTAACCATTCTGACAGGTGTGAGGTGGTATCTCATTGTGGTTTTTTTTATTTGAGAGAGAGAGAGAGCTAGCGAGAGAGAGGCATGGTGGGGGCAGAGGGAGAGGGAGAAGCAGGCTCCCCACTGAACAGGGAGCCCGACACAGGGCTGGATCCCAGGACCCCAGTATCACGACCTGAGCCAAAGGCAGATGCTTAACAGACTGAGCCACCCCGGCGCCCCTCTTACTGTGGTTTTGATTTGCATTTCCCTGGTGGTGAGTGACGTCGAGCATCTTTTCACGTGTCTATTGGCCATCTGGATGTCTTCTTTGGAGAAATGTCTGTTCACGTCTTTTGCTCATTTTTAAAATTGGGTTATTTGTCTTTGGGGAGTTGAATTTTTAATAGTTCTCTCTATATTTTGTATACTAGCCCTTTATGGGATATGTCATTTGCAAATATCTTCTCCCATTCTGTAGGTTGGGAGTTTTAGTTTTGTTGATTGTCTCTTTCACTGTGCAGGAGCTTTTCTTTCTTTATTTTGATGTAGTCTTAGTAGTTTTTTTTTTTCTTTCCCTTCCCTCAGGAGACATATGGAGAAAGAATTTGTTACAGCCAGTGTCAAAGCAGTTATTGCCTGTGTTCTCTCCTAGGAGTTCTATGGTTTCTGGTGTCACATATAGGTCTTTAATCCATTTTGAATTTATTTTTGTGTATGGTGTAAGAAATTGGTCCAGTTTCATTCTTTTACATGTTGCTCTCCAGTTATCCCAACACCATTTGTTGGGGAGACATTCATTTTCCCACCAGCTGTTCAGTCCTGCTTTGTCGAAGATTAATTGACCATATGGTTGTGGATTCATTTCTGGGTTTTCTATTGTGTTCCATTGATCTGTGTGTGTCTATTTTTGTGCCATTACCATACTGCTTTGATCGCTACAGCTTTGTAATATAACTCAAAACCTAAATTGTGATGTCTCCGGCTTTGTTTTCCTTTTCTTTTTTAAGGTTGCCTTGGTTATTTGGGATCTTTTGTGGATTCATACAAATTTTAGGATTGTTTTGTTCTCGTTCTGTGAAAAATGCTATTGGCAGTTTCATAGGGATTTCATTAAATGTGTAGATTGCTTTGGGTAGTATAGACATTTTAACAGTATTTGTTCTTCCAATCCATGAGCATGGAACGTCTTTCCATTTCTTTGTGGCATCTTTCATTTCTTTCATCAATGTTTTCTAGTTTTCAGAGTCCAGGTCTTTCACCCCTTTGGTTAGGTTTATTCCTAGGTATCTTATTATTTTGGGTGCAATTGTAAATGGGATTGTTTTCTTAGTGTCTCTTTCTGCTGCTTCATTATTGGCATATAGAAATGCAAATGATTTCTGTACATTTATTTTATGTCCTGCAACTTTACTGAATTTGTTTACCACTTCTAGCCATTATTTTGGTGGAGCTCTCAGGTTTCCTATATATAGTACCATGTCATCTGCAAATAATGAAAGTTTTACTTCTTCCTCACCAATTTGGATGCCTCTTTTCATTGTCTGATTGCTGTGGCTAGCATTTCTAGTACTATGTTGAATAAAAGTGATGAGATTGGACATCCTTGTCTTATTCCTGGGCTTCGGGGAAAAGCTCTCAGTTTTTCCCCATTAACGATGATGTTAGCTGTGCGTTTTTCATAGATGACCTTTATTGTGGTTGAGGTATTTGCCCTCCAAACCTATTTTGTGGAGGCTTTTTATCATGAATGGATATTGAACGTTGTCAGTTGCTTTTTCGGCATCTATTGGGAGGATCATGTGGTTCTTATCCTTTCTCGTATTGATGTGAGGTATCACATTCATTGATTTGCAAATGTTGAACCACCCTTGCAACCCAGGAAAAAAATCCCACTTGATCGTGGTGAATGATTTTTTAAAATGTATTGTTGAATTTGGTTTGCTAGCATTTCATTGAAAATTTTTGCATCTATGTTCATCAGGAATATCGGCCTGTAGTTCTGCTTTTTAGTCGTGTCTTTATCTCATTTTGGAATCAGGGTAATGCTGGCCTCATAGCACAAATTTGGAAGTTTTCCTTCCACTTCTATTTTTAGGGATAGTTTAGGAACGATAGGTATTAAATTTTCTTTAAATGTTTGATAGAATTTGCCTGTGAAACTATCTGGTCCTGGACTTTTGTTCATTGGGAGTTCTTTGATTATGGATTCAATTTCTTTGCTGGTTACAAGTCTGTTCAAATTTTCTGTTTCCTCCTGTCTCAGTTTTGGTAGTTTATATGTTTCTAGGAATTTATCTATTTCTTCTAGGGTGTCTGATTTGTTAGCATATAGCTTTCCATAATAACCTTTTAGGATTACTTGTATTTCTGTGGTGTGGGTTGTTGTTCCTCCTCTCTTAATTGTGATATTATTTGTTTGAGTCCTTTTTTGTTCTAGATACGTCTGGCTAGAGGTTTATCAATTGTAATGATATTTTTTTTCAATGAACCAGCTCCTGGTTTCACATGTGTTCTCAATTGTTTTTAATTTTCTATACTATTTGTTTCTGATCTAATCTTTATTATTTCCTTCCTTCTGCTGGCTTCGGGTTTTGTTTGTTCTTCATTTCCTAGCTCCTTTAGGTGTAAGGTTAGGTTGTTTATTTGAGATTTTTCTTGCTTCTTGAGGTAGGCCTTTATTGCTAGAAATTTCCCACTTTGAACCTCTTTTGCTGCATCCCAAAGATTTTGCACCATTGTGTTTTCAGTTTCATTCGTTTTCGTGTGTGTGTGTGTGTGTGTGTGTGTGTGTGTGTGTATGTGTGTGTGTGTTTAATTTCTTCCTTGATTTCCTGGTTGACCCATTCGTTGTTTAGTAGCATGTTATTTAACCTCCATGTATTTGTGGTCTTTTCAGGTTTTTTTCTTGTGGTTGACTTCAAGTTTCAAAGTTTGCGGTCAGAAAAGATGGAGGTTATGACTTTGATCATTCTGAATTTGTTGAGGCTTGTTTTGTGGCTTAATATGTGATCTATTCTGGAGAATGTTCCATGTACACTTGAAAAGAATGTGTATTCTGCTGTTTTAGGATACAATGTTCTGGATATATCTGTTAAATCCATCTGGTTCAGTGTGTCATTCAAAGCCATTGTTTCTGTATTGATTTTCTGCTTAGAAGACGTGTCCATTGATGTCAGTGTGGGGTGGTAAAGTCCCTTACTATTATTGTATTATTATCAATGAGTTCCTTTATGCTTGTTATCAACTCTTTTATGTATTTGGGTGCTCCCATGTTGGGTACATAAATATTTACAATTGGTATATCTTCTTGTTGGATTGTGCCCTTTATTATTATATAGCATCTTTCTTTGTCTCTTGCTACAGTCTTTGTTTTAAAATCTATTTCGCCTGATATAAGTATTGCTACTTATGGAGACTCTTTTTAAATGTGGTATCAAATTGTGGTTTTTAGTTGTATTTTCTTAAGGCCTGAGGTGTTGAACATGTGTTCATGTGCATATTTCCCATCCATGTATCTTCTTTGGTGAACCATCTGTTCTAATCTTTTGTCCACCTCTTACATGGTTGTTGGTATTCTTAATATTGAGTTTTGAAAGTTCTCTTGGTATATTCTGGATAACAGCCCTTGATCAGATTTATGTTGTATCTAAGAAAAGTTGGCCTAACACAAGTTCAGAAGAGGTTTCTGTATGTTTTCCTCTAGAATTTTCTTAAGCTTACATTTAGGTCTGTAATCCATTTTGAGTCCATTTTTGCCTACATATAGTAAGAGGTATTGATCAGTGCCCACATTTGGGGAGTAGGAATATCTGATGTGCTACCACCACTTCTTGAAAGACTCCTTTCTACACTGAATTGCCTTTGTATCTGTGTCAAAAATTAGTTGTCTTTACATGGGTGGGTTTATTTCTGCATCATCTCTTCTGTTCTAATGGCCCATTTGTCTCTCCTCATGCCCATATCACAGTGTTTTGATAACTGTTGCTTGACAGTAAGTTTTGAAATCAGGTATTGTTAACTCTCCACCTTTGTTCCTCGTTTTTTAAGGTTATACTGGCTATTGTACACCCTTTGTAATCCCATGTGGAACTCAGAATATTCTTGTCAATTTCTACAAAACATTCCTTCTGGGATTTTGAATGGGATTGCGTTGCTCCTATAGGTCAATCTGGGGAGAACGGGCATGTTAACTATGTTGCATCTCCTGACACAGTGAGCATGAAATATCTCCATTTGTTTATGTTTCCTTTAGTTCCTCCCAACAGTAGTGTCAGGGTATATACCTTGAAAGTATCATCCCTAAGTATTTCATACTTCAATATGTTCTGATGCAGTTGTGAATTTAGTTCTGTTTCTCACTGCTTGTTACAGGATATCCAAATACACCAATTATATATTGATGTTGTATTGTATCCTGCAACCTGACTAAACTGACTTAGTCTAATTGCTTGGGTGTATGTGTGTGTGTTTGTGCATGTATGTGTGTGTGAGTGTTCCTGAAGATTTTATGTCTATCAGACCACAACGTCTTCAAAGAGAGATCATTTTACTTCTTCTTTTCCAACCTGGGTGCCTTTTATTTCTCTTTTATGCCTTTTTGCCCTGGCTAGCACGTCCATAGATGTGGTGCGTGTGGACATCAGGTGAGTGTGCCTGATCTCAGGGGGGAATAATTCAGTCTTTTACTGTTAAGTACAATGTTAGGTGTTGGATCTTCCTAAGTGTCCAGGATCCGGTTGAGTAAGCTCCCTTCCCTTCCCAGTTAGGTAAGAATTTTATCATGAAATGGTGTTGGATTTTGTAAATGCTCTGTTGAGACTATCATATGGTTTTTCTGATTTTAGTTTGTTAACATGGTGAATTGCATTATCTGATTTTTGAAAGTCAGGTGAACATCATTCCTAGGATAAACCCCATTTGGTAATGATGAATTTTTTTTTACATGTATTGTTTAAATTTGATTTGTTAACGTATTCTTCAGTAATTTTCCGTCTTGTTCATAAGTGATGTTGGTCTATACTTTTCCTTTCTTGTAATGTCTTTTTCTGGTTTTGGGTGTCAGAGCGAGGCTGGCATGATAGAATGAGCATGAACATTAAAATGAAGTTATCTGAAAGAGCTTATGTTAAATTGGTACTATTTGTTCCTTGAGGGTTTGGTGCATTTCACCAGTGGAGCTATCTGCTATTTTCTTTGTGGGAATATTTGTAATTATAAATTCAGTTTCCTTAGTAGATACAAGACTCTTCCCGGGTTTTCTATTTCTTATTGAATGAACTTTGGCAGTTTGTATAATTCAAGAAATCTGTCCGTTTTAACCAAGTTATCAAATTTACTGGCATAGAGTTTTTCACAATATTTCCTTATTATCATTTTAATATTGGCAGGTTCTGTCCTGATGTCATCAGCCTTGTTGTGATATTGGTAATTTGTGTCTTCTCTCTCTTTTCCCTGAAGAGTTAACATAAAGGCTTATTAATTTTATTGATTTTCTCAAAGGAAATAGCTTTTATTTTGTTGATTTTCTCTATTGTTTTCCTGTTTTCTGTTTTACTGATCTCTGCTCTGACGTTTACTAGTCCCTTTCTTCTTTACTTTGGCTTGGATTTGGCTCTACTTTGGTTTGCATTTTCCCTCATTTCTTAAAATTGAATCTGACATCATTGATTTGAGGCATTTCTTCTTTCCTTTATATATAAATTGTGTTTCTCATAGACAACATATATTTGGGTCTTGTATTTTTTTATCCACTGTAAAAATATGCCTTTGAATTGGTGTATTTAGACCATTCGCATTTAACACGGCTACTGACATAGAGTAATATCTACTATGTTTGTAACTGTTTTCTATTCATTACACTTGTTCTTTTTTTCTCTCCCCTTTTACTGGCTTCTCTGGGATCAACTGAGCACTTTATATGATTCCATTTTGTCTCCACCTTTAGCATATCAATTATGCTTTAAATATTTTTAAAACGATTGCCCTAGAATTTGTAATACCTGATCAAAGTCCATCTTCAAATAACACTATGCTGCTTCATGTGTAGTGCAGGTACCTTAAAACAGAGTTTCTCTGATTTTCCCGATTTCCCAGAGTTTTTCCTGATTTCTCCCTCTTGTCTCTCATGGCAGTGCTGTCATTCACTTCATTTACCAGTATGCTATAATCATTGAATACATTGTTACTATTACTTTAAATGAAAAGTTATCTTTTAGATCAGCTAAGGATAAAAACAATCAATGATTTTCTTTCCCTTTCATTGATTTCTTTTTCTATGTTCTTCCTTTCATTATGTAGATCTGAGGTTTTGACCTTTATTATTATCCTCCTCTCTGAGGAAACTCTTTTAACATGTTGTGCACAGCAGGTCTCCTGTCAATGAATTCTCTCAGTTTGGGTTTATCTGGGGAAGTTTTTATTCTGCTTTCATTTTTGAAGAACAATTTCACTGGGTGTAGATTGTTCAATTGGTAGATTTTCTTTTCTCTCAACATTGTAACTATTTCACTCCACTCTCTTCTTGTCTGCATGGCTTCTGACCAGAAGCCCAATGTGATTCTTATCATTGTTCCTCTACTTATGACCTTTCCCTGCCTCCCCTGGCTTCTTTCAAGATTTCGTCCATTGTCTGTTTTTGCAGCCTGAATATAATATTCCAGTTTTTTTCTTCTGTTCTGTTTGGTTTTGGTTTTGCATTTATACTGCTTGGTGTTCTCTGAGCTTCCTGGGTCCACGTTTTGGTGCCTGTCATTTTGAATATTCGCAGCCATCATTACATCAAACTTTTCTTCTGCTCCATTTTCTCTTTCTCCTGCTCTTGGTATTCTGATTATATTTGTGTCACTTGTTTTGAACTTCTCCTACAATATTTTGATGGCATTTTACTTTTAAAATATTTTTTCTTTGTATTTCAGTCAGTGTGCAAAGTTTCTATAGACATATCTTCAAGCTCACTAATTATTTCATCAGTTGTGTCCAGTATACATCAAAAGCAGTTTTCATATCTTTTAGCATTTTTAATTTTCACCATTTAGTTTTGATTCTTTCTCAGAGTTTCCATCCTTCCATTTACAATACCCATCTGTTCTTGCATGTTTTCTATGTTTTTCCCATTAGAGCTCTTTTTTTTAAATAAAGATTTTATTCATTTATTTCTGAGAGAGAGATAGCAAGAGAGAGCACAAGCAGGAGGGAGAGAAGGAGAAGCAGGCTCCCCGCTGAGTAGGGAGCCCAATGTGGGGTTCGATACCAGGACTCTGGGATCATGACGTGAGCCGAGGCAGATGCTCAACAGACTGAGCCACCCAGGTGCTTCATCCATTAGAGCTCTTAATATATTCATTGTAGGTGTTTTAAATTCCTTATCTGTTTGTATCTTTGAATGCATGAGCTGTGGCTGATGCTAGGTTCAGGGGAAAGACTCTAACCCTGTGACTGGTTGGTGTGTGTTTCTAACAAGGCCTTGGCCTCTGTTCTATAGAGCTCAAAAGAAAGTTTTATACCCTGTGCAATAAACAGGTCCATCAGGTGGTTGCTCATGAAAAAGCAGTCATTAGAGAGTGAAAAACACAAAGATGGAAAAGAGTGAAAAAAAACAAAGCAGCCATGCTGAGGTCTATATTTGTAAGAGCAGACAGCTTACTAAGACCCTTAAATCCCTCTGATGATGATGCTCCCTATGCTTCTCTCACACACATTCTCATCCTGATCCTGTGGCATCAGTGTTTATAAAAAGTGGCCCTGGATGCCTTATCCCCAAACCTCCTAATAGACCAGAAGACACCATGATCCTACTGGTTAATTTTAAGTCAGACAGTGAACATGGATGGGTCCTCTTAAGTGCTGAAACATATCAACAAGCCAAAGGTATACTCTATACTCTGCTGCTGGCTTAGGCCCAAGGTCTCTGAAGCTAATATGGTAACAACCATGGAGGATTCTCCTAATCCTGATGATATTGATTGGGACTCCCTGGAGGAAGAAGCTGTGGTAGGCTGAATAATAGCTTCCCAAGATACACACATCCTATTGGTGAACCTTTGAATGCTAGCTTATATGACAATGACTTTGAAGATGCACTTAAGGATCTTGAGATTTGGAAACTGCTGGATCACTCAAGTGGGCCCTAAATGCAATCACAAGCAACCTTGTAAGAGGGAGTCTTGGGAGATTTCATATAGAAGAGAAAGCAACGTGATCACAGAGGCAAAGATGGAGTGATGTGGCCACAAGCCAAGGAATGCAAGCAGCCACCAAAAGCTGAAAGAAGCAAGAAGAGATTGTCTGCTAGAGCCTCTGCAAGGAGCACAACCCTGCAGACACCTTGATTTCCGCCCAGTGCAACTGACTTCAGACTTCTTGCCTCCAAGCCTGTGAAAATTAATTTGTTGTTGTGCTAAGCCACCAAGTTTGTGGTAATCTGTTACAGCAGCCTCATGAAACTAATGTAAGAGCTTACCAACATGAACTGAGTAGAGAAGATCCCCCTTGAAGCCTATGGTATAACCACCCAAACGTAAAAAATTTAAGGAAGAGGGAACTGGAATAGAGGTCTAGGTTTGACATAAATGGAAATTCAAAAAATATTAAAGATTTAAACAATTAGCACGTGAAGAGGGTGCTGATTGGCTCCTGTGCCGATATAATGCTGGCTTTAAATTAACTTCAACTTCTGCCAAGGAGAGCCAATTGGCTGATATATCTTCTGTTCTTCAACTTAGTAATTTATTATGGGATCTACGAGACTTATGGAAATAGGCGTAGACACCTAAGTTGTCCACCCAGCTTAACATTCACGGGCACAACCTGTGGCCTTTTCCTTGCTCCTCTGGGCATTCATAGCATATACCATTGAAGTAAAAAATTAGCATGCCTTTATGAATTGGAGTACTTGCTGGTGGGGGCAATTAAGGAAAACTGGTATATTCCAATTGGTATATCACTATTCTGAGCACTCCAATGGGTGGGAGACTAGAGCCAGTCTCAGGTAGGTTCCATTTGAAACCGACGCCAGGCAGTTACTTCTCACGGGAGCATCCCCAAGTTATAGGGCTTCGCCACTACCTTTAATTATTCAAGGGGCTATTAAAGTGTCCCTAGAATCGACTGACTGCTCCTGAAGAGGGCTCTGCGACCTAGGTCTTCACTTCCCAAGGTAACACTACTGCTGAGGTAAGCCTCCATTTCAGAGTTTCCAGGGCCACCTCCCACCACTGCAGACTCTGTGATCACACCTGAGCCTCCCCACCTATCTGATTTTGGGTGATATCCCTGAGGAGCTCCAGCTCTTCTATGACAAGCTATATACAAAACATCCCATCTCCTTCTCTCTGGAACTCATCCCCAAGTCATTAGGGCCAACTGCTCTACCTCCTAACATGAACATGTTTCCAGGTCCCCGGTGCCTTCTTGAGGAAAATCTCCCATGCCAGGCCATTGGTTGTCACACAGTACCTTTTTGGCCTTAACAGATACTGGATCCCAAGTTACATTGATCCCCAGAAACCCTACTAAATTTAAAGGAAGGACTCTGTTTTTCAGGACATCATCAGACATAAGATGAAAAGCAAGCAAGTCTGCCATACATCAGCCATTTGACAGTAATTTGCCTCATTTTTCTGTGGTCACAGCTCCCACACACAACACACCACCCCCCTTGGCTTTCCCTTTAATGGGATGTAACTTCTAACTAGCTCAGTGGCCTACTAGAATAACATAGCTGAGGCCCATACTATCAGCCTCACCAAATGGGACCCTGTACAGCTGCCCCAACTCCTTACAACTGTTAATGTGACCCAGTATGAATTGAAATGGAACTTTCAAGTACTGGGACCCGTTATACAAGATCTCTGAAGCAAAGGGGTAATTATCCCCACTGTTTCTGTTTCACAGCCCTATTTTGTCTTTTCATAAACCTGAAAAGAATGAATGGTGCCTCACAGTGGAATAACACAACCCTAATGCCACCATCTCACCCATTAAGGTCCTTACACCTAATACAATTGATATGACCAAAGCCATTCCATCTTCCACCCAAGATATTTGCTGCTATAGATTTGGCTAATACATTATATTTTCAATGTCTACTTTAACAGTTTCTAGGCCTCAGTTCACACCCTTGAAATGACAAAATACACCTTTATTCAGTTGTCCATGGGGTGCCTCAATAGCCCAGCCATAGCATACAACCTCTGTTGGCAATTCCTTAACCTGATCGAGTTGTCCTCAGATACCCAGGTTTGGAACTACAACGATGACATACTCCTGTGAGGAGAATCACTCAAGTCTCTCACAGAGGACATAGAAGCACTGACCACTGCGTTTACCAAGAGGAGATGAGCTAATGCCTGCCCGTATGTCTCAGTTATAAATTCTTGGGAATCGCCTAGCCTGCTGAGGGCTGCTCCATTTCCTGATGTAGTTAAACTCCTAAATTTGTCATCCTTATCCACTCTCAAGAAGGCCCAACATCTTTTAGGTTTCTTTGGCTCCTGGAGGCAACATATTCCCCATCTGCATACCTACTACAGCCCATTTATGCAATCTCCCACAAATTGGCCCACTTTGAACTAGGCCCTTTAAAGCAGAATGCTCTAGTATCGATCCAAAGGACCATATAACAGTCACTTTATTTAGTGCTTTCTGGAGATTCCTTTATGGTGAAATCCCTGGCAATGACCTCCTATGCTTTTCAGAGTCTATGGACTACACATGATTGCGACCATGGGCTTCTGCTGCAATAGACTGCCCATTTTAGCTCTGTGTTACATGTCATTAGAGCAACTTCTGCTTGCATACTGAGCCCTCTTGGAAATGGAGGCTCCCACAGAACCTGAACTTGTGGCCCTTTGTACCCAGCTGCCCATTATACCCTGGCTCATGGAAGAAGCACCCCACAAGCTTTGCATTGCAACCAAGTACTCCTTGCTGAAATAAAAACGGCACATACAGAATAGGGCCAAATGTGGCCCTCTAGCCTATCCCACTGGCAGGAGGAGATGGTCTCCCTGTCCTCAGCCCCTTGCCAGATGCCACAGTGCTGGAGGAACTCACCTCTCTCTCAGACCCCTTGGCTACCTGGAATCTTCTTGTGATCAACAGAGTGAACAACAAAGGAAGTTCACTTACTTTATGATGTCAGCACCATCATCAAATGTGATGGAGCTTGTTGGAGGTATGGTGCTCTTTCTCTCTTAACCAAGACACCCCAGACAAAGGATGGCACTGACAATTAACACAACTGACCAAACTCCAGGAAGTTGTATTGGTTTTGGATGATACCCTGACCAATAACTGGCCCAAGTACACGTCTTTACAGACTCTCTGGGGTATTGTCAGTGGTCTAGCCATTTGGTTTGGCCACTGACAACAACAATTTCTCATTCAAGACTACCCACTTTGCAGTAAAGAATATCAGAAAATTCTTTGCCTTTCAGCAATAAAAAGCTACATATTAAGGTGATGGATATCTCTGCCCACACCAAGGGTTAACTTACTGATGCCCAATTTAATGCCCAAGCTGATAGATTAACACAAATTTTAGAGCCTAGGACCAAACATCCTCAGATCCCATTCTCTTAATTTTGACACAATGGGCCCATGAAATAGAGGATCATTTGCTTTTGAGGCTTGGGTTGAATGTACAGAGTATACCTCTCCTCTGCTTTTGCCCACATGGTGACAAGCTAATTCACTCTTTTCAGGAATACTTGGCATTAGCAGTATAATCGCTGGGTACCGCTTCATGGAGATCCTTCCATTATAGTTGTTGACAAATTCATTTTATTGGAACACCATCCCCCTTCACTGTTGCCATTCATTATGTCTTGATCATAGTGAACCCATATACCAATATCTTACCCACCTCACTAGACATGCTACTGTTGAAGATAATAGGGCCCAACTAAAGCATTCCTTATTTCCTTTGGAGTTCCAGACTTTATGACAGTGTCCAGTGCACTGACTTTACTTTCCAAAATACACAACACCAGGCCCTTGAACAAGGCATTCAATAGAACTTTCACCTTCTCTGTGACTCAAGGCTGCCAGTCTTAGAGTATTACAATGACTTGTTTCAAAAAAGTTCACTGAAATAAGAAAGAAAAACTATATGATATCCTAGATGGATTTTTCTCTTCTTCCACTGGCCCTCATTATACTAAATTCCCACCTTTAGGGCCCCCTACACTATGTCAAAATGCTATGAAAACACCTCAGTTGTCTTTCCTTGTCCTCTGTGGTGTCACTTGGCATATCAGGATTTATGAAGCTCACACTAAAGTAGTCATTCTTCCCCAACTCTCCTCCTCTCTCATCTACCCCTTTTTTGTTCTTTCCCCCATCCAAATTGAGATGGAAAGTAGAACAGGAATCAATTGTTAGTTGTGTTCTATTATTATTAAATAAATGCCCCTCTGGCTATATTTTAGAGCTATTCTGGCATGAAGGAGAAGAAGGAGGAGAAGACGGAAGGGAAGGAGAAGAAATAATGATGGTGATGATGATATGCCTAAATCACAAGCTTTGTCAAAATTTTGTGCTTACTAAAGATATTTAATAATCTCAATAGTGAGGTCACTCACAAAGTAGAGATCATAGCTCCAGGACCCACACCTAGAGCTGTGTGGATAGTAGAAACAGGCAATAATGATTAAATTGCTATTGTCGAGAAGCTTCCTTCACTAAGGAACGCATGCTCTGCCTATCACATAGATATGATAGATTCTGGAATGGACGCAGCAATCAGTCCCCACTATGTCTATCGGGTCAGTTGCTCCTCAGTGCATCAGGTTCTATCACCCACATAGCATGCATATTTTTGTTACACTTCTGTCTTATCCTAGCATGACTATGCCTACTTTGGGAAGTAACCTGGGTCTGGGAAACTGCAGGTTATTGGGAGGACCCCACCTGGAAATAAAAAACGTACTGGACTATATTTTGGCCATGCTGTCACCGATACTTACTTGGCTTTTTCAACAACACTGCTATAGCCAACCACTAATTGGTAATTTCATTCCCACTCCACTGGCAACATTTTCTAGTGTTTAAAGCAGTCTCTATTGGCTACTTGAAATTCACAAAGAAGTCGCACTGCAAAGGAGTCCACACGTACACTTGTGGAATGTCTCACTGTTAAGCCTCTTGAGTTAATGCCCTAATGCCCAGATATTGCCTCTGAAAGTACATGTCAGACCATTAAAGAAAGGGAAATGGAAAGCTTCATGTGGGGATTATTATATCCCCTATGTGATGATAAAACCGTAGCCTAATTTTTTAGCTCATTTATCCAACTACATTTATCCTCTTTATCCAACTACATTTATACATTTCTGTGACTTTGTGACCAACAAAGCATTATGACTTAAGGTCCTAAATTCAGCCCAAAATTATTACAAAAACATTGAGGACCATGGTCCCACTGTCACCCAAATATGTTAAGGCCTAATGGTCTAACCCAGCAGCTGAACTCATCCCTAACAATGACATCAGAATTGCAGCTGGACCTATTCCCTATGATGATCTCAGCCTCTCAAACGGAATTGGACTCATTCATCATGTTGACTCCTGTCAACTGTTGGGCTCATCCCAGGTGACATCTTCCATGACCCCAAGTCCTCATACTCCCATATCACATTTCTCCTCCAATGTTTTATGCTTTTGCCTGTTGTTTTAGGGTTTCTAGTATACATTTTTATCTTATTACTGTCTACCTTCAGATAACATAAACTTCACATATGTAATAACAACATTACACTAGTATACTTTATTTCTCCCCTACTGGCCTTTGTGTTATTGTTGTCATACATATGTTAAAACAGCACATGCATTATTATTTTTAAAACAGTCAACAGTATTTGAAAGATACTTAAATAATTAGAAAAATCTTATGTATTTACCCATGCATTTACCATTTCCTGTGTTCTTTATTCCCTTGAATAAATCCATTTTTCCATCTGGTAACATTTTGCTCTGCCTGAGGACTTTCTTTAATTTTTTTTTTTTTGGTAGCCTTCTGGTAATAAATTCTTGGAGATTTTGAATGGTAAAAAAGACATTATTCTGCCTTCCCTTTTGAAAGCTCTTATTGCCCAGTGCAGATTTTGTGTATAAACATATTCCTTCATTGCTTTAAGATGTTGTTTCTCTCTCTTTCCATGTCCACTATTTTGACAGGTAATTTGCTGCCATCCTTATCTGTGTTTCTCTTAATGTACTTTGGCTTTTTTCTCACTGTTTAAGATTACTCTACAAATGCTCTTGAGCAATTTGATTTTGATGAGTATTGATAGTTTTCTTCATGTTTCTTATAAGTGGACTTTGTTAAGCCTCCTATGTTCTGTGAGTATATAATTTTCAGCAAGTTTGGGACACCATTATTTTTATGCCCCCCCTTTAGGAATCTTAATTACACATATATTAGGAAATTTGAAGTTGTTCTGCAGCTTCCAGGTAATCTGTTCATTTTTTTACTTATTTATTTCTGTGTTTTATAGTTATATAGTTTATTGCTGTGTTTTTGAGCTTACTATTCTTTTCTTCTATAAGGTCTGATCTGCTCATTCTATCCATTTATTTTCCATTTTATTTTTCATCTCACATACTGTAGTTTTCATCTCTTGAAGCCCAATTTTGGTCTTTTTCTATGTCTTCTATGATTCAATTAAAATTTTTGAAATATACAGAATATTGTTATTTTAAATGTCCTAACCTACTAATTTTAATATCTTTGTCAGTTTGGGTTCATTTCTAATTGACTGATTATAAGGGATTATTATACAGGAGTATTTTCCTGTATGTTTGTATGCCTGGTTTGATTGGATGCCATACATTGTGAATTTTACCTTGTTGGGTGCTAGATGCTTTTTATGCCTACAAATACCCTGGAATTTGGGGGGGGCAAAGTAAGGTTATTGTATTTTGGATTTTTCTATTTCTATGTCTTCAAATTCACTACTTGTTTTTTTTTTCTGCAATGTCTAATATGCCCTTGAGCCCATGCAGTTAAATTTGTAGCTTATATATAATTCTTCTGTAATTGGCATAGAGGAGACATCCAGTAAACATTTGTTGAAAGAAAGTATAAACGAATAATTTTGCCACTTAACTTTTTAGATTTGGTTAATCCTAGTAGAATTGTTTTTTCATCACCACTTCATCTAATGAGTCCCATTGTTTAAGACATTTTTATGTTTACAGAAATGTTTCACGTCTTTCTTCTTCTATCTGCCCTTAGCACATTTATTGGTTTTGCTTTTTTGCGCTCTGGTGGTAGGGTGTCTGAATGATCACTGGGACAATCTTGCCAACCTCTATTGTGAGCTTCACTATCATCATATTTTTTTGGAACACTTCCATAATTCTTCACAATCTCATAGAAGGACTGTACTAGGCTTTTTAAAAACAGATCATGATGTGAGATAAAGATAAAACATATTCAACTACCCCTCTTGTACTGTTGCTTTCCAACATTTTGTCTTCTATTTATTTGTTAAGGGTTGGAGAGAAGAGTTACTTGCACATAATCCAGAAGATCATCAAATACTTACATGATCAACAACACACTACCTACATGTGCATTCCACAACAATTTGCTAAACACCAAATACATACCAAAATTATATGCTGTGTAAGATGCCATGAGACAAACACACATGAGACAAGAGACCCTGCTTTCAAGAACCTTACTGAGACAGCCACAGAACCAGATAAGTAAATGCAGTGTAGGAAGAGTAATACAACAGATGCATACAAGGCATATGTCTGGCATAAGAATATGCCAGTGAGAGTCTCCAGATCACTTGGATGTGGAAGTGGATGGTAGGTATCTCCATGTGGTGAGACTTGTAGCTTCTCTTCATTTTTATTAATTATGCTGATGAAAAATTAGAGATCTAATACCATATCAAAAATAAATATTTTCTGGAAGAAATTGTATAACATTAGTGATATTTGATCCTTTTTAAAAATATTTTATTTATTAGAGAGAGAGAGAGAGCACAAGCAGGAGGAGTGGCAGACAGAGGGAGAAGGAGGCTCCCCACTGAGCAAGGAGCCCGACGTGGAACTCGATCCCAGGACCCTGGGATCATGACCTGAGCTGAAGGCAGACGCTTAACTGACTGAGCCACCCAGGCATCCCGTGATATTTGATCCTTAAATATTTGTTAGAATTCCCCAGTAAAACCATCTAGGCTAGATATTTTCATCTTTTAAAAAAATAACTTCTAAATTACTTAATTCAATGTATTTCATAGATATAGGACTAATCAGGTGATCTATATATCCTTGAGTGAATTTTCGTAATAGTGTCTTTCAAGGAATTGGTCCATTTTATTGAACATATCAAATTTGTGAACATAGAGTTGTTCATAGCATCCTTGTTATAATTTTAATGTCTGTAGAATCAGTAGTGATAATGCCTCCTTTACTTCTAACATAGGTATTTGGTTTTTTTTTACTTTTAAAGGCTACTTTATGTAGAATATCAACTAAGCCAAGAGATCTCACTGCCAATATTGAGAAATGTGCAACAGAGGCACTTTATTTTTTTTTTAGGTTTTCTTTTTTTTTAAATCTTTTTATTAACATATAATGTATTATTTGTTTCAGGGGTACAGGTCAGTGATTCCTCAGTCTTACATAATTCACAGCACTCTTCATAGTACATACCCTCCCCAATGTCCATCACTGAGCCACCCCATCCCTCCCACCCCCCTCCACTCCAGCAACCCTCAGTTTGTTTCCTGAGATTAAGAGCCTCTTATGGTTTGTCTCCCTCTTTGGTTTTGTCTTGTTTCATTTCTCCCTCCCTTCCCCTATGATCCTCTGTCTTAGTTCTCAAATTCCTCATATCAGTGAGATCATATGATACTTGTCTTTCTCTGACTTATTTCACTTAGCATAATACCATCTAGTTCCATCCACGTCGTTGCAAATGGCAAGATTTCGATTTTTGATGGCTGCATAATATTCCATTGTAGATATATACCACATCTTCTTTATCCATTCATCTGTTGATGGACATTTAGGCTCTTTCCATAGTTTGAGAAACACTTTATTTTTCTTAACATACTGTGGTTTATTAGTTTCAGATGTACAATATAGTGATTCAAGAATTCCATACATAATCTTGTGCTCATCATGACAGGTGCACTCCTTAACCCCCTTCACCTATTTAACTCAACCTCTCACATCCATTCCCTCTGGTACACATCAGTTTGTTCTCTATAATTAATAGTCTGTTTCTTGATTTCTCTCTCTCCTTTACCCCTTTGCTCATTTGTTTTGTTTCTTAAATTCCACATGTAAGTGAAATCATATTGTATTTGTCTTTCTCTGACTTATTTTGCTTAGCATTATACTTTTAGCTCCCTCCATGTTATTACAAATGGCAAAATTTCATTCCTTTTCATGACTCAATTATATTCCATTGTATATGTATACCGGATCTTTTTTTAAGATTTATTTATTTATTTTAGAGAAAGAGAGTGCATGAGTGGGGGGAGGGGCAGAGGGAGAGGGAGAGAGAATCCTCAGGCAGACTCCCGCTGACCATGGAGCCCAAGGCAGGGCTCAATCCCTGGACCCTGATGTCATGATTTGAGCAAAACCAAGAGTTGGCCACTTAACCGACTGAGCCACCCAGGTGCCCCTGTATACCACATCTTTATCCATTCATCAGTTGATGGACACTTGGGCTATTTCCATGATTTGGCTATTGTAAATAATTCTGCTATGAACATATGGGAGCAAATAACCCTTTGAATTAGTGTTTTGTAATCTTTGGGTAAATAGTTGGCAGTGGGATTTCTAGATCATAGGGTAGTTCTATTTGTAACTTTTGAAGAACCTCCATACTGTTTTCCATGGTGACTGCACCAGTTTGCATTCCCACCAAAAGTGCAAGAGGGTTCCCATTTCTCCACATCCTCGCCAACACCTGTTGTTTCTTGTGTTGTTGATTTTAGCCATTCTGACAGGTGTGAGACGATATCTTATCATGGTTTTGATTTGCATTTCCCTGATGGCAAGTGATGATGAACATCTTTTCATCTGTCTGTTGGCCGTCTGGAGTCTCTTTGGAGAAATGTCTGTTCATGTCTTCTGACCATATTTTAATTGGATTATTTGTTTTTGGGGTGTTGAGTTGTATAAATTCTTTATATATTTTGGATACTAACCCTTTATCAGATACGTCATTTGCAAATATTTTCTTCCATTCCATAGGTTGCCTTTTAGTTTTGTTGATTGTTTTCCTCGCTGTGCAGAAGCTTTTTATCTTGAATGTAGTCCCAATAGTTTATTTTTGCTTTTATTTCCCTTGCCTCAGGAAACATATCTAGAAAAAAGTTCCTACAGCCAATGTCAAAGAAGTTACTGCCTGTGTTCCCTTCTAAGATTTTTATGGTTTCAAGTCTCACATTTATGTCTTTAATCCACTTTGAATTTATTTTTGTGTATGTTGTAAGAAAGTGGTCCAATTTCATTCTTTTGCATGTTACTGTCCAGTTACCCCAACACCATTTGTTGAAGATACTTTTTCCCATTGGGTATTCTTTCCTGTTTTGTTGAAGATTAATTGACCATATAGTTGTGGGGTCATTTCTGGGTTTTCTGTTCTGTTCCATTGATCTGTGTGTCTATTTTTGTGCCAGTACACGGCTTTCATTATTACAGCTTTGTAATATAACTTGAAGTCTGGAATTATGATTCCTCCTTCTCTTTTGCCTCTCCTTTTCAAGATTGCTTTGGCTATTCAGGATCTTTTGTGGTTCCATACAAATTTTAGGATTGTTTGTTCTAGTTCTGTGAAACATGCTGCTGGTATTTTTTTTATTTTATTATGTTAGTCACCATACAGTACATCATTAGTTTTTGATGTAGTGTTCCATTTTGACAGAGATTGCATTGAATGTGTAGATTGTTTTGGGTAGTATAGACATTTTAACAATATTTGTTCTTCCAGATTGTCCCCTTTATTATTGTATAATGCCCTTCTTTGTCTCTTGTTACAGTCTTTGTTTTAAAGTCATTTTGTCCAATACAAGTGTTGGTACTCAGCTTTCTTTTGACATCTATTTGCATGATATATGTTTCTCCATCCCCTCACTTTCAATCTATAGGTGTCTTTAGGTCTAAAATGAGTATCTTGTAGGCAGTATATAGATAGGTCCTGTTTTTTTAACCCATTCTGTCACCCCATGTCTTTTGATTGGAGTGTTTAGTCCATTTACATTCAAAATAATTATTGATAGATATGTATTTATTGTCATTTATTATTTGATTGGTGGTTGTTTCTGATTATCTCTGATTCTTTTTTGTCTTTCTCTCTTTCATGGTTTGCTGATTTTCTTCAGTGATATATTTGGATATCTTTCTATTTTTTCTTTGCATAGTTATTTGTGGTTTGTGATATATGGTTATCATTAGGTTTATACATAACCTTTTCTGCATATAGCAGTCTATATTAAGTTGATTGTCACTTGAGTTTGAACCCACTTTTTTTCTCTCTTCCCCACGTTTTAGGTATACGTTGTCATATTTTACACTCTTTTATTTTGTGAGTTCCTTGACTGATTATTTACAGAAATATTCATTTTTATTGTTTTTGTGTTTCCTATCTTCATACTGTCAATTTTGGTCTCTCTTTTCCACTCAAATTGTCCCCTTTAATATTTCTTGCATAGCTGGTTTAGTGGTCACAAACTTCTTCAGTTTTTGTTTGTCTGGGAAACTTTGTCTCTCCTATTCTGAAAGACAGCCTTGCTAGATAGGATATTCTTGGCTGTAGATTTTCCCAAATAGCACTTTGAATGGATCATGTCACTCCCTTCTGGCTTGAAATGTTTCTGCTGCAAAATCCCTTGGTAGCCTTACAGGGTTTCACTTGTATTTTACTGTCTTCTGTTGTCTTGCTGCTTTTAAAATTTTTTATCACTATATTTTTCCAATTTATTTTTATTTATATTTTGGCATTAATTTTAAGAATAATTTTTTTAAATTGTATTATGTTAGTCACCATACAATACATCATTAGTTTTTGATGTGGTGATCCACGATCCATTGTTTTCATATAACACCCAGTGCTCCATGCAGTACATGCCCTCCTTAATACCCATCACCAGGCTAACCCATCCCCCCTCTCCCTTCCCGCCTAAAACCATTTCTCAGAGTCCATAGTCTCTCATGGTTCATCTCTCCCTCCGATTCCCCCCCTTCATTTTTCCCTTCCTTCTCCTAATGTCCTCCATACTATTCCTTATGTTCCACCAATAAGTGAAACCATATGATAATTGACTTTCTCTGCTTGACTTAGTTCACTTAGCATAATCTCCTCCAGTCCCATCCATGTTGATGTAAAAGTTGGGTATTCATCCTTTCTGATGGCTGAGTAATATTCCATTCTATATATGGACCACATTTTCTTTATCCATTCAACTTTTGAAGGGCATCTTGGCTCTTTCCAGTTTTGCTATTGCGGACATTGCTGCTATGAACACTGGGGTGCATATGGCCCTTCTTTTCACTACATCTGTGTCTTTGGGGTAAATACCCAGGAGTACAATTGCTGGGTCATAGGGTATCTCTATTTTTAACCTTTTGAGGAACCTCCACACTGTTTTCCAAAGTGGCTGTATCAACTTGCATTCCCACCAACAGTGTAAGAGGGTTCCCCTTTCTCCACAACCTCTCCAACATTTGTTGTTTCTTGCCCTGTCAATTTTTGCCATTCTTACTGGTGCAAGATGGTATCTCAATGTGGTTTTGATTTGAATTTCCCTGGTGGCTAATGATGATGAACATTTTTTCATGTGTCTGATAGCCATTTGTATGTCATTTTCAGACAAGTGTCTGTTCGTGTCTTCTGCCCATTTTCTGACTTGACTATTTGTTTTTTGGGGTGTTGAGTTTGAGAAGTTCTTTATAGATCTTGGATACCAGCCCTTTATCTGTAGTGTCATTTGCAAATATCTTCGCCCATTCTGTGGGTTGCCTCTTTGTTTTGTTGACTGTTTCTTTTGCTGTGCAGAAGCTTTTTATCTTGATGAAGTCCCAAAAGTTCATTTTTGCTTTTGTTTCACTAGCTTTTGGAGATGTATCTTTTTTTTTAAAGATTTTATTTATTTATTTGAGAGAGAGAATGAGATGGGGGGGAGAGAGCATGAGAGGGGGGAGGGTCCGAGGGAGAAGCAGACTCACTGCTGAGCAGGGAGCCCGCTGTGGGACTCGATCCCAGGACTCGAGGATCATGACCTGAGCCAAAGGCAGTTGCTTAACCAACTGAGCCACCGAGGCACCCAGAGATGTATCTTGAAAGAAGTTGCTGTGGCCGATGTCAAGAGGTTACTGCCTATGTTTTCCTCTAGGATTTTGATGGATTCCTGTCTCACACTGAGGTCTTTCATCCACTTTGAGTTTATCTTTGTGTATGGTGTTAGAGAATGGTTGAGTTTCATTCTTCTGCATGTGGCTGTCCAATTTTCCCAGCACCATTTGTTGAAGAGACTGTCTTTTTTCCATTGCATGTTTTTTCCTGCTTTGTCAGAGATTATTTGACCATAAAGTTGAGGGTCCATATCTGGGTCCTCTATTCTGTTCCATTGGTCTATATGTCTGTCTTTGTGCCAGTACCATGCTGTCTTGGTGATTACAGCTTTGGAATATAGCTTGAAATTGGGCAACGTGATGCCCCCAGCTTTGATTTTCTTTTTCAACATTTCTTTGGCAATTCGGGGTCTTTTCTGATTCCATACAAATTTTAAGATTGTTTGTTCCAGCACTTTGAAAAACATCATTGGAATTTTGATTGGGATAGCATTGAAGGTATAGATTGCTCTGGGTAGCACAGACATTTTAACAATGTTTATTCTTCCGATCCATGACATTGGAATATTTTTCCATCTTTTTGTGTCTTCTTCAATTTCTTTCATGAAACACTCAGAGTATAGATTCTTTACCTCTTTGGTTAGGTTTATTCTGAGGTATCTTATGGTTTTTGGTGCTATTGTAAATGGAATCGTTTCTCTAATTTCTCTTTCTACTGTTGCATTGTTAGTGTATAAGAAAGCAACTGATTTCTGTACATTGATTTTGTATCCTGCCACATTACTGAATTGCTGTATGAGTTCTAGTAATTTGGGGGTGGAGTCTTGAATTAGAAACCAGAAACACAGTAGATCAGATCAACGAAACTAGAACTTGGTTCTTTGAAAGAATTAATAAGATTGATAAACCACTGGCCAGACTTATCCACAAGAAAAGAGCAAGGACCCAAATTAATAAAATTATGAATGAAAGGGAAGAGATCATGACTAACAACAAGGAAATAGAAACAATTATTAAAATTATTATCAACAACTATATGCCAATAAACTGAGCAATCTGGATGAAATGGAGGCCTTCCTGGAAACCTATAAGCTGCCAAAACTGAAACAGGAAGAAACTGACAACCTGAATAGGCCAATAACCTGTAACGAGATTGAAGCAGTGATCAAAAACCTCCCAAAAAACAAGAGTCCAGGGCCTGATGGATTCCCTGGGGAATTCTACCAAACATTCAAAGAAGAAATAATACCTATTCTACTGAAGCTGTTTCAAAAAATAGAAACAGAAGGAAAGCTTCCAGACTCATTCTATGAGGCCAGCATTACCTTAATCCCCAAACCAGGCAAAGACCCTATCAAAAAGGAGAATTTTGGACTGATATCCCTGATGATTATAGATTCCAAAATCCTCAACAAAATCCTACCTAATAGGATCTAACAATACATTAAAAGGATCATCCACCACGACCAAGTGGGATTTATCCCCGGGATCCAAGGGCGGTTCTACATTCGCAAATCAATCAGTGTGATAGAACACATTAATAAGAGGAGGGAGAAGAACCATATGGTCCTCTCAGTTGATGCAGAAAAGGTATTTGACAAAATACAGCATCCTTTCCTGATTTAAACTCTTCAGAGTATAGGGATAGAGGGAATGTTCCTCAAGTTCATAAAATCCATCTATGAAAAACCCACAGCGAATATCATCCTCAATGGGGAAAAGCTAAGAGCCTTTCCCTTAAGATCAGGAACACGTCAAAGATGCCCACTTTCGCCACTATTGTTCAACATAGTACTAGAAGTCCTAGCAACAGCAATCAGACAACAAAAAGAAATAAATGTATTCAAATTGGCAAAGAAGTCAAACTCTCTCTTTTCACAGATGACATGATACTTTATGTGGAAAATCCGGAAGATTCCACCCCAGATTATATTTTTCCAATTTAGTTCCTGTATGTTTTGGTGTGGATCTGCTTTTGTTGATTTTGTTGGCGGTTCTCTGTGCCTCCTGAATCTAGATATCTGTTTCCCTCTCCAGAGAGGGAAGTTTGTAGCTATTATTTCTTCAAATAAATTCTCTGCCCCCTTTGCTCTCTTCTTGTGGGACTCCTGTAACACGAATGTTATTACATTTGATGGAGTCATTGAGTTCCCTAAGTCTATTCTTGTTTTGCATAATTATTTTTTCTCTTTCGTTCAGCTTTATTACTTTCCATTACTCTTGTCTTCTAGGCCATTATTTCATTCCTCTGCTTCTTCTGGCCTTCTGTTCATTCCATCAAGCATGTTTCTCATTTTATTTATTGACCCTTTCTCTCTGCTATTTTATTCCTTATCTCCGTGTTTAGGGTCTCACGCACTCTTTTCTCAAGTCCAGTGAGTATCCTTATGATCATTGCTTTAAATACTCTGTGAGGTATGTTACCTATATTTGTTTCACTTAGATCTCTGGCCAAGGCCTTATCCTGTTCTTTCATTTGGGATAAATTCCTCTGTCTTATTTTGTCTAAGTCTCTGTGCCCATTTCTCTGTGTTAGGAAAATCAGCTAAGTATCCTGATTTTGAGGTTACTGACCTTATGAAGAAGAGGTCCTGTAATGCCCTGCCATGTAGTGTCCTCTGTTCTCCAGGGCCTGGTGCTTCCCAGAGTGTCCCCAGTGTGTGTTGCATGTGCTCTGCTTTTTTGTCCTGGCCACTTTATCCTTCATGCTAGGTGTCTGCAGGGGCTTTCTTTGCCTGTTGTGGGCGGTGATTGGACCCTGGCCTGAATGTGGTGCATTTTAAATAGGTGTGCTCTGGTCTGCTCATGAAATGAGACCTGTTGCCACCACAGCTGGAACTGTGGCTCTGCAAAACTCCCACATTGGTAGATTCACTGTGAGCAAGGGTTTGGGCCAGTCTTCTGATGGAGGGGACCCCCCCACCCCAGGACTGAGGCAAGCCAGGCTGGGAAGGGCAGTTCCACCAGTGTGTGGGGATGGGATGCTGGCTTCTTGTAAATAAGTTAGCTAGCTAGTGTCAGTGCTGTGCTGGCATCCACAGGTGGCCCTGTGCTTATGCTGAGGGGCAGGAGAGGGAAATGACGCTGGCCAGTTCCTTTGTTCCTGGAGAGGGTCTTTTCGTGAAAGCTACCTCTCTGGGACATGCTCCAAAATGGGCAAATAACCTCCCCACTGTGTGCTCCAGGTGCTCTTCAGATGGCTGTTTCCATGCTGTATGTTTGTGGGTTGTTTGCCTGCCTTCTCTCCAAAACAGTGTGATGCCCTTCAGGCTCTATCCCAGCCATGCTCACTGACCTTTAAAACTCCAGGATTTAAGCCCCACTGGTTGCCAGAAGTCATGAAACTTGGCCCCTCTTGCTTTCCTAGCCAATTGCTATGGGGATTCTTTTCTCCCCATGTGCTCCACTCTGTGCTAGTCTGTCTCTCACCCTTCTCTGCGACCACAGCTTTCTCCCCACCACAGTGGCAACAATCCATTTCTCTCCCAAACCTCTCCACACTTCCTACATTCTTGGATGTGGTCTCTTCTCTGCCTTTAGTTGTGGAGTGCATTCTGCCAATCTTAAGGTTAATTTCTGGAGTATTTAGGATTTGATAGTTATCTAGTTGTATACAAGGGGTAAGGTGAGCCTCGAGTCCTCCCACTTTGCTGCCATCTTCCAAATCCTTAACAGGTATTTTGTGTCCTCTCTGTCTTTTCTTCTTTTTCTCATTGTTAGCCTGGATAGAAGTTTATCAATTTTGTTGATTGTTTCAAAGAACCAGCTTTTGGTTTCATTGATTTTTTTTGTATCATTTCCTGTATTCAATTTCATTGATTTTTGTACCATTTTTAAATTATTTATTTTCTTCTGTTTTAGGTTTAATTATTAGTTATTTCTCTAGTTTATTAAGAGGGAAGCTTATTCATGTTAGATCTTCTTTTCTAATATATTTAATGCTATATATTACCCTCTAGCTGCTGTTTATTTATTTTTTTTAGATTTTATTTATTTTGAGAGAGAGAGAGAGAGAATGAGCAGGGGGCAGAGGCAGAGGGAAAAGGAGAAGCAGACTCCCTGTGGAGCAGGGAGCCTGAGACGGGGCTCGATCCCAGGACCCTGAGATCATGACCTGAGCCCAAGGCAGACACTTAACCGACTGAGCCACCCAGGTGCACCCTAGCCACTGTTTATATGCGGTACACATATTTTGATCAAATACATTTTCATTTTCATTTAGTTAAAAATATTTAAAATATTTCTCTTGAGATTCTTCTTTGACCTATGGGTCATTTAGAAGTCTCTTATTTAATTTCTGATTTTTTGGGTATTTTTCAGCTGTCTTTCTGTTTTGATTTATAGTTTAATTCTGTTGCTGTCCAAGAATATACATTGTATGATTTCTATCATTTAAAATTTCTCCAAGTGTGTTTGGTGGCCCAGAATATCATCTATCCTGGTGAATGTTCCATGTGCATGGAAGAGGAATGTGTATTCAGCTGTTGATGGATGGAGTATTCTACAAGTGTGAAATAGGTCAAGTTGATTGATAGTGCTCTTCAGGATACGAATATTCTTGATTTTCTGCTTCCTTAATTTATCAACCACTAACAGAGGGATGCTAATGTCTCTGGCTGTAATAGTAGATTTGTCTGATTTTTTTTCAGTCCTGAGTTTTTGCCTCATGTTTTTTGATGCTCCCTTGTTAGATGAATACATATTTAGGATTGACATGTCTTCTTGGAGAATGACCTCTTTATCATTATGCAATGTCCCTCTTTCCCCCTGGTAAAATTCCTTGTTCTGAACTTTGCTATGTTTGAAATTAATATAGCTATTAAAGCTTCCTTTGGAGTAGTGACAGCATGGAGTATCTTTTGCCATCCCTTTATTTTTTCCTATTTCTCAAAATTGTGGTAAAATACACAACATATAATTTACCATCTTAACCATTTTTAAGTGCACAGGTCAGTGATAATACATTCATAATGTTGTGTGATCATCATCACTATCCATCTCCACAACCCTTTTGATATTATAAAACTGAAATTCTATACCCATTAAACAATAACTCTCCATTCTCCCCTCTCCCCAGCCCCTGACAACCACCATTCTACTTTTATCTCTATAATTCTGACTACTCTAATTACCTCATGTAAATGAAATCATACAGTATTTGTCTTTTTGTGACAGGCTTATTTCACTTAGCATAATGTTGCTAAGATTCATCCATGGTGTAGCATATGTCAGAATCTCCTCCTTTGTAAGACTGCTAAATAGTATTCCATCATATGTATATACCTATACCACATTTTGCTTATCCGTTCACTGATGGACACTTAGGTTGTTTCCAAACTTCAGCTATTATGAATAATGCTGCTATAAGCAGGGGTGTACTCATATCTCTTTGAAAGCCTGCTTTGAATCCTTTGGGGGTATATAACCAGAAGTTGAATTTCTGGATCATATGATAATTCTATTTTTAATTTTTTGAGGAACCGCCATATTTTTCATAGTAGCAACACCATTTCACATTCCCACCAACAGTGTACAAGTATTCCAATTTCTCTATATTCTTACTGACACTTGTTTTCTACTTTTTTTATAGTAAGCCATCCTAACGGGTGTGTGGTGGCATCTCATTGTAGTTTTGATTTGCATTTTCCTTATTATTAGTGAACTTCGAGCATCTTTTTATGTACTTACTGGTTATTTATAAATCTTCTTTGGAAAAATGTCTATTCAAGTACTCTGCCCATTTTTGAATTGGGTTGTTTGGGGTTTTCTGTTGTTAAGTTTTAGGAGTTCTCTATGTATTATGGATATTAATCTGTTATAAGATGTATGACTTGCAAATATATTCTCTCATTCTGTGGGTTGTCTTTTTACTCTGTTGATATTGTCTTTTGATGCACAGTTTTTCAAAAAAATTTCATGAAGTCCAGTTTGTCTGTTTTTGTTTTTTTTCTGAGCCTTTGGTGTTATACCCATGAAATCATTGCCAAATCCAATGTTGTAAAGCTTTTGTCATGTTTTCTTCTGAGAGTTTTATAGTTTTAGGTCTTACAGTTAGGTCTTTGATCCATTTTGAGTTATTTTTGCATACGGTGTTAGGTAAAAGTCCAATTTTTTTTTTCGTGTGGATATCCAGTTTTTCAGCACCATTTGTTGAAGACTGTCATTGTCCCCCATTGAACAGTCTTGATAAACTTGTCTAAAATCATTTGACCATATATGTAAGATTCATTTCTGGGACTTTAATTCCATTGATCTATATATCTGAGTTTATACCAGTACCACAGTGTTTTGATTACTGTCGATTTGCAGTAAGTTTTGAAATCAAGAAGCATGACTCCTAACTTTGTTCTTTTTCAAGATTTTTTTCTAGGCTATTCAGGGTTCCTGAAGATTCCATATTAATTTTAGGGTGGGTTTTCTATTTATGCGAAGAACATTACTGGGATTTTAAGAATTGCATTTAATCTGTAGATCCTTTAGGGTAGTGTTGACATCTTAATAATATTAAGTCTTCCAAATGGAATTGTTTTCATTATTTCCTTCTCAGATTGTTCATTATTAAAGTATAGAAATGCAACTGATTTTTTTGTGTGTTGACTTTGTATCCTAATACTTTTGTTGATTTGTTAGTTCTTTTTTATTTTTTTTATTTATTAGTTCTAACAGGTGTGTGTGCGTGTGTGTGTGTAATCTTTAAGGGTTTTTACATATAAGACCATATCATCTGTGGACAAAGTTAATTTTCTTCTTCCTTTTCAGTTTGGATGCCTTTCATTCGATCCATTTACTTCTCACCTACCTGAGTCCTTCTGTTTAAAATGGCTTTCTCTTAATCTCAGGAAACAAACTGAGGGTTGCTGGAGTGGAGGGGAGTGGGAGGGATGGGGTGGCTGGGTGATGGACGTTGGGGAGGGTATGTGCTATGGTGAGCACTGTGAATTGTGTAAGACTGATGAATCACAGAGCTGTACCCCTGAAACAATACATTATATGTTAATATAATAACCATGAGAGACTATGGACTTCGAGAAATAAACTGAGGGTTTTAGAGGGGAGGGGGGAGGGGGATGGGTTAACCCGGTGATGCGTATTAAGGAGGGCATGTGTTGCACGGAGCACTGGTTGTTATACGCCAACAATGAATCATGGAACACTACATCAAAAACTAATGATGTACTGTATGGTGACTAACATAACACAATAAAAAAATAAAATAAATGGGTTTCTTTGAAACAGCATAGAATTGAGGCTTATTCTTTTGTGTTGAAGTTGACAATATCTTTTAGTTTGTTTAGACCATTCAAACTTAAAGTGATTATTGACGTTTTTGGTATAAAATCAATCATGCTGTATCTGTTTTTTTTATTATGTTCAGTTAGCCAACATATAGTACATCATAAGTTTTTGTTGTCATGGTCAATGATTCATTAGTTGCTTATAACACCCAGTGTTCATGCCAACATGTGCCCTCCCTAATACCCAACACCCAGGTACCCCATCCCCCGACCCACCTCCCTTCTGTAACCCTGTTTATTTCCTGGGCTCCAGTCTCTCATGCTTTGTGCTGTATCTGTTCTTATTCATTGCATTTGTTCTTTATTTTTTATTGTCTTATCTGCTTTTAATTGAACATTTGATATGATTTCATTCTATCTTCTCTTGGTATGTCATTTATACTTCTTTAAAAACATTTTTAGTGGTTTGCATTAGGGTTTACAGTAAGTATTTTGAATAAGCCCTCCTTCAAATAACACTGTATACACCTCTTCACATGTAATGCAGTACCCTTATCACAGGGTATTCCTAATTCTAATTGTCCCTTGTGATATTGTTGTCATTCATTTTTATTTATCCATATGCTATAATCATTGTTTGTATTTATTACTATTTTAAAGAAGTTTTTAGATTAGAAATAAGAAAAATAAAAGATTTTTATTTTTCCTTCATTTATTCCTTCATTGATGTTCATTTCTCATTTATGTAATCCAAGCTACTGAGTGTTTTGTAGTACCCCTAGAGAAAAGGATCAACCTCCAGCCACCTAATCCATTGGTTTGGATGTCAACACTGATGACACAACAAACAGGCCAAGCAGGTATAAATAGGTTTATTATTCATATAATGGGCCTTTCTGAGGACAGAAAGGCAGGCATCTAATCTGGTTCAGAAAGACTTTAGTAAAGGGAGGGGGAAATTATTGTTTTTATTGTGTTTAGAGGGTGGGGCCAAATGAGGGTTTCCATATATGGGCCAGGAGTTTGCATGGTTTGAATTTACCCATAGGCACCAAGGCACAGAACAATCAGGCTTTCTTCTCTGCTTCTGCAGATGTGAGGGAGAGGTGAGTGGCGAGGTATGAAGCCTGTAAGCTCTCAGCAGTCAAACAACAAAAATGTACTCATGCTCCTTACTACAATTTACTTTTGATATTTTACTGCTGACTGAAATGTGTTGTGTTCTATTTAATTAAATTTTATTTTGTTTATGGCACTCTAAGGGGCTTGTGGCCTGAAACTGATAAGGAAGATGGAAGTTCAATTGGATGCCTATTCAAAAACCTGGTGTTGTGTATTTTAAGTGAAATGGGTGTCTTAGTCTTATCTGGAATGTCAAAAGGGATAAGATTTTTGGTGTAAATTTGTACAGTAGCTTTTCTATATTGTTAAGGACTGAGTTATGTATCTCCAAAATTTATATATTGAAGCCTAATCTACAATGTGACTGTATTTGGAAATAGGGCCTTTTTTTAAATTTTATTTTATTATGTTTTGTTAGTCACCATATGTTACATCATTAGTTTTTGACGTAGTTTTCCACAATTCATTGCTTGCTTATAACACCCAGTGTTCTATTCAACACATGCCCTCCTTAATACCCATCACCAGGCTAACCCATCCCCCACCCCCTCCCCTCTAAAACTCTCAGTTTGTTTCTCAGAGTCCATAGTCTCTCATGGTTCATCTCTCCCTCTGATTCACCGCCCCCTTCATTTTTCCCTTCCTACTATCTTCTCTTTTTTTAAACATATAATGTATTATTTGTTTCAGAGGTACAGGTCTGTAATTCATCAGTCTTACACAATTCACAGCGCTCACCATAGCACATACCCTCTCCAGTGTCCATCACCCAGTCATCCACTCCCTCCCACCCCCCACCACTCCAGCAGCCCTCAGTTTGTTTCCTAAGATTAAGAATTCCTCATATCAGTGAGATCATATGATACTTGTTTTTCTCTGATTGACTTATTTCACTTAGCATAATACCCTCTAGTTCCAACCATGTCATTGCAAATGGCAAGATTTTGTTTTTTTAATGGCTGCATAATATTCCAGTGTGTGTGTGTGTGTGTGTGTGTGTGTGTGTGTGTGTGTGTGTATACCACATCTTCTTCATCCATTCATCTGTAGATGGACATCTTGGCTCTTCCCACAGTTTGGCTATTGTGGACATTGCTGCTATAAACATCGGGGTGCATGCACCCCTTTGGATCACATTTGTATCTTTGGGGTAAATACCCAGTAGTGTAACTGGGTCGTAGGGTAGCTCTATTTTCAACTTTTTGAGGAACCTCCACACTGTTTTCCAGAGTGGCTGCACCAGCTTACAATCCCACCAACAATGTAGGAGGGTTCCTCTTTCTCCACATCCTCGCCAACATCTGTCATTTCCTGACTTGTTAATGTTAGCCACTCTGACTGGTGTGAGGTGGTATCTCATTGAGGTTTTGATTTGGATGTCTTCTTTGCAGAAATGTCTGTTCATGTCTTCTGCCCATTTCTTGATTGGATTATTTGTTCTTTGGGTGTTGAGTTTGATAAGTTCTTTATAGATTTTGGATACTAGCCCTTTATCTGATATGTCATTTGTGAATATCTTCTCCCATTCTGTCGGTTGTCTTTTGGTTTTGTTGACTGTTTCTTTTGCTGTGCAAAAGCTTTTTATTCTGATGAAGTCCCAATAGTTCATTTTTGCCCTTGCTTCCCTTGCCTTCAGCAATGTTTCTAGGAAGAATTTGCTGTGGCTGAGGTCGAAGAGGTTGCTGCCTGTGTTCTCCTCCAGGATTTTGATGGATTCCTGTCTCACATCTAGGTCTTTCATCCATTTTGAGTCTATTTATGTGTGTGGTGTAAGGAAATGGTCTGGTTTCATTCTTCTGCATGTGGCTGTCCAATTGGAAATAGGGCCTTTAAGGATATGATATTCAAAGTTAAAAGAGGTTATACTCCTAGAGCCCTGATTTCGTAGGTTTGGTGTTCTTATAAGAGGAAAACACATCAGAAGTGCATATGAACAGAGAAAAGGCCATGTAATTTCCTTCTATTTTTAAGTTTGAATAATATTCAATTGTGTGTGTGTGTGTGTGACATTTTCTTTATCCATTCATCTGTCAACAGACACTTGGGTCGTTTGCATATCTTGGCTACCATTCTCAACACACACACACACACACACACACACACACACACACACAAGGTAACTATATGAAGTGATAGATAGGTTTAAAAAATGGCTATGTGATAACATAGTGAGGGGGTAGCCATTTGCAAACCAAGGAGAGAAGCTTCCTCAAAAACCAACCTTGATGGCACCTGGATTTTAGACATCAAGCCTCCAGAACTGTAAAATATAAATTTCTGTTGTTTAAACCACCAAGTCTGTGGTATTTTGTTATGAAAACCCAGGCAAACTAAAACATACATGCAGAGAAATATGTGACACTGAATTATATTTTGGGGTATCTGTGAGGTAAAAAATTTGCAGGATACTTTATCCCAAAGTGGGAAACCTTGGACAAGAAATTTTTGTTGTTGTCATTGCTCAAACCTGATGGCTAAAAAATTGGCAGTGGCTAAGTGTCCTAATAATGACACTAATGTAGGGCTAACTGTTGGCCAGGGAATCCTCTACTGCAAAAATGGTTGTCTGAAGTTCAGCCAATGCTAGAGGGTTCAGGTTTGGCTCTTTAAGTATCACTTTATTTCAATAAGAGGGCCTCTGTGGCTGTGCCAAGCCACAAGTCTTGTTTCTTTGATTCAAGGCATAATGGGCAGCTAAGTACAGGGAGTTACAAGTTCAGACCTTTGAGAGCCACATTTTCCAGAAGGGCTCAGTATGAAGCCAGCAGTTCTCATGATAATGGTGTGTAGAAGGGGGACAAGGAAATCAGTTTTTTTGTACCAGACACCCATGGGCAACTTGTGGCTATCATAGGTGGTCCAGAGACTCCAAGAGACATGACAGGAGATTGCTAAAGCCTCTACAGTGACAACAGCTTGGTGGGAACTAATGGAAGTGCCTATTGTATTATAACTTGGACAGTCTAGAACCTTTTGTTACAGGGGACCCCATTCATCAAAGTCAGCTGATTTGTGAGTAACAACATAAACAGGCTTAAGTAAAATTTGTACATAAGCAATATGTTACCTCCAGAAACCAAAATGGACTAAAAGCTTTTGGACTTGTGGTAACACTTGGTTTCAGTAGTTGTTGCTTTACAGTTTCAGGGTTGGAGCAGCCCTCAACTATTCCAAATATTACCCAGAAATTTTACTGAGGTTGTGGGGCCTTATATTTTATGTGAGGCAGTGGCTCGTGGGCTCCTTTATGAATATTGTTATGAATATATGTATCAAATGAATTTTCTTAGAGGCTGTCTCAATAAACAATCTTATCTGTGGTCTTGGGGAAATTTGGACAAGGTAAATATCTTGCCTGAAAATACTGTGTGGTATGGGAGGGCTATTGGGATTCCTCATGGATACCTGAGTAAATGTGTATTGTGTTTCCTTAAAGGTGAAGGCAAACTGTGACAGGCTACTGAAATGTAACTAAATAGAACATATTAATCAAACTGACAAAATTAAGATGGTTTCAAGCTTTTTATTTGAGGAAGTCAATAATTTTAATAATATTGGACATGGCCAGCTTTAATCAGGAGTACCATAACATTAAGATTGTAATAATCTACTGTTCAGTGATATTCTTTTTCTTTTCTTTTTTTCCTGTTTTGGGCATTGGCCAAATTAGGATATAAAACTGAAAGACAGTAGAAATAATGGCCTAATAGAGAAGTAATATAATTAATGGGTCTTAATTCTTATATACCTTGTCTTAACCTGGGGAAAGGTTCATAGGGTCCCATTTGCTCAAGCTTATGCTAAATGGCAAAGACTTAAATTTTAACTTATTGTTCTTTGAGTCAGAGCATCAATGCCTACTGTGGGATGTCTTAAGTCACTGGGTGATATAACTATAGGGAATTTAGACAAGGCAATTATTTCTGTTGTTAAGATGAGGCATACCTATTTGGAATATCCTCTAAGAATATAGGAGATACTTTGTTTAAATGTAGTGGGATCTCCATGTATAACTATAACTTAAATCACAGTACCCATTAAGGCCATAAAAATTGGACAATCTGTCCATCATATTATATGTTAAAGTTAATTTAAAGCCTATGTTCCAGAGGCACAAAAGGAAATCATGACCCTTTTTATCTTTCTATTGAATATTCTTTTAGTAAATGATGGCTCTTCATTGGTATAAACATATAGCTGTCTCATAGCATTTTAAAAAAATCTATTGTATAGGGCGCCTGGGTGGCTCAGTTGGTTAAGCAACTGCCTTCGGCTCAGGTCATGATCCTGGAGTCCCTGGATCAAGTCCCGCATCGGACTCCCTGCTTGGCAGGGAGTCTGCTTCTCCCTCTGACCCTCTTCCCTCTCATGTGCTCTCTCTCTCTCTCTCATTCTGTCTCAAATAAATAAATAAAATCGTTTAAAAAATAAAAAATCTATTGTATAGATGGGCCATAATTTATATAAACAATCTCTTACCAAGGGACTTGAAATTTTCCCCATTGTTTTGGTATAACAATGCTACAATAAGTATCCTTGAGCATGCCATTTTGCAGAAGTATATTTGTAGGATAAATTCCTAAGTTATAGCAGTCACATTCACTAAGACAGATATTGATTAATATATTATTGAGCATCTACCCTGTACCAGGCACCTTACCTTGCCGGATTTTTTGATCCCCAGTTATAAAAGAAGAAATCCCCCTTTTAGTCCCAACTTTTGCTAGTTGCATTATGTCTACATTGACCATGTTCTTAACATTTAAATTGTTCAGTGTTTAACCATAATACATATGTTTGTTTTGGTCTTACTCCTACAGTTAAGTTTATTTAATGCTTACCATTGGTACATTCACGCTAGACCTTCCATACATTTTTTTTTTGGCCTGAAATTTATCATCCTCCTAAAAAGGCTTAAGAGAGCTCTATTTCTCAAGTCCTGCATGTTCAAAAAGTGTGTAAAATTATGATATATTTTTTGATGCAGGGAGAAGGTAAAAAATTCATTATACATTTTGAGCAGAAAAATACCATCTCCAAGGTTTATGAGTACATTTGGTAATGACCAAGTTACATTCTAGTGACTATATTTCTCATTGAAACCCTGGCTAGGGGCACCTGGGTGGCTCAGTCATTAAGCATCTGCCTTTGGCTCGGGTCGTGATCCCAGAGTGCTGGGATCGAGCCCCGTGTCGGGAAGCCGGCCTCTTCCTCTCCCACTCCCCCTGCTTGTGTTCCCTCTCCCGCTGTGTCTCTCTCTGTCAAATAAATAAATAAAATCGTTTTTAAAAAATGAAACCTGGGGCACCTGGGTGTCTCAGTCGGTTAAGCGTCTGCCTTTGGCTCAGGTCATGATCCCGGGGATCCTGGAATCGAGCCCCACATCGGGCTCCCTGCTCGGCGGGAAGCCTACTTCTCCCTCTCCCACTCCCCCTGCTGGTGTTCCTGCTCTCGCTAACACTCTCTCTCTCTCTCTCTCTCTCTCTCTCTCTCTGTCAAATAAATAAATAAATAAAATCTTTATTAAAAAAATAAAAATAAAAAAATGAAACCCTGGCTAATTACTGATATGACTCCTGCTTCTAACTTTCCATTTAGCTCTTTATAGAGTTTGCCTAAGCCTTGGAGGTTAAAGTTAAAAAAAAGAAACTTGAATGAAAAGTCTTAATATTAAAAGGCAGAACATTTGCCTACTTAAATATGTAAATTAGAAACTAATAACAAATATTAAAATAATAAATTGTGTGCCCATATACTGGAATACTACATGATTATTAATAATTATACCTTTTTAGAAATCACAAGTGTTGGCAAGGATGTGGAGAAAAAGGAACCCTGGTGTACTGTTGGTGGGAATGCAAATTGGGGCAGGCACTGCAGAGAACAGTATGGAGGTTGCTCAAAAAATTAAAAATAGAATCACCATATGATCCAGTAATTCTACTATTGGGTACCAACCCAAAGTAAATGAAAACACTCATTCAAAAAGATATGTGCATGCCTATGTTTATTGCAGCATTATTTACAATAGCCATGATATGAAAGCAGCCCGTGTCCATTGATAGATGAATGCATAAAGATGTGGTATATATATACAATGGAATATTACTCAGCCTTAGAAAAGAATGAAATCTTACCATTTGCAACAATATGGATGGACCTAGAGGGTATAATGCTACGTGAAATAAATCAAATAAAGACAAATACCATATGATGTCATTTATATGTGGAATTTAAGAAACAAAACAATCAAAGAAAAACAGAAACAAAAAAAGACTTAAATACAGAGAACTGGTGGTTGCCAGAATGGTGGTGGTGGGGGATGGGTGAAATAGATAAAAGGATTAAAAGTACATTTGTGATGAGCACTGAGTAATGTATACAATTGTTGAATCATTATATTGTATGCCTAATACTAATATAATATTGTATGTTAATTATACTTCCATAAAATTGTTTTTAAATATGCTTTTAAATATAAATTAAATTACAGGAAAACACTAATGCTATAACGGTAAGTTTCTTTTTATAAAATCAGGATACAAAAATATATGCTTACTAGCAGTTAAAGTGGGGTTTGGAGGGAAGTATTAGTTGATATTATAATTAATTCTGCCTTGTTGGAGCCTCCCGTCCTGCATTTACTACTTTTATGCAAACTGGTGCAGCCACTCTGGAAAACAGTTTGGAGGTTCCTCAAAAAGTTAAAAATATCACTACCCTATGATCCAACAATTGCACTACTAGGTACAAAGAATACAAGAATACTAATTCAAAGGGATACATGCACCCTGATGTTTACAGCAGCATTATCGACAATAGCCCATTTATGGAAAGAGCCCAATGTCCATCAACTGATGAATGTATAAAGATGTGGTATATTTATACAATGGAATATTACTCAGCCATAGAAGAGAATGAAATCTTGCCATTTGCAACATGATGGAACTAGAGAGTATTATGCTATGTGAAGTAAGTCAGAGAAAGACAAATACCATATGATTTCACTCATATGTGGAATTTAAGGCACAAAACAAATGAGCATTGGGGAAAAAAAAAGAGAGAGGCAAACTAAGAGGCTCTTAACTATAGAAAACAAACTGATGGTTACCAGAGGGTAGGTGGGCAGGGGATGGTTTAAGTAGGTGATGGGAATTAAGGAGTACACTTATTATGATGAGCACTGGCTTTTGTAAGTGTTGAATCACTGAATTCTACACCTGAAACTAATATTACACTGTATGTTAACTAACTGGAATTCAAATAAAAACTTTTTAAAAAAGAAAATGACTATTTTTTCAATTATAAAATTAATATTAATCAATATTAATAAATTATAAATATTATGGATATGTAAAGTACTTAGAACAGTGTCTGGCACATAGAAATAGTACAATATAAAGTGTTTGTTGTATAAAGACAATGAATTAATTCATATATAGATAGATATAGATATCTCCATTTTGGCAATGAAAGAACATGATTAAAGGTTACTTACAATAGACCAATGCTTCTCTAGTTCCTCTTCGGATTCCTCTTCCTGGACAGGGTACTGTTTTTGCAAAATGTATGAATTATAAAACCTGAAATTCAGTAATCTCTAACCAAGGAATGCTCTTTCATCTTTAATAAAGCTTCTCCCTTTCATCCACTGGTTCTCTGCTCTCTAGACCTCTCACCCACCTTCTTAACTCTCTTTCTCCCTCCTCTATTCTCTCCCCTCCTTTTTTTCTCCCTAGCAAAGCTCCAACTTCTCCCAGGCCAGGCCCCACCTGGGCTTTGCTCCCACCCCTCCCTCTCCAGCATTCTATTAACCCTCTCCCCTCTTGCCAGTCAGGCCATTCACTGTCTCCTAGAGCCTAGAGGCCATCCATTACCCATTCCCTGATAAACCCATCTCTGCTTGTCCCTCTTTCCTTCCTCCCCTCCCTCTTTTTTTCTCCTGTCACATCAACATCCGCCTCAGCCACTCTACCTCCTTGCTCTTTCACTCCCTTCTCATGAGTTTCATGGAATCTGGCAGCTTTACCTTCCCTGGCCCTTTCCTCTATGATATTCTTATATACATGAATAAATATTATTTTACATCTCTTTTGGTATAAGATAAGATAAGATATATTATATATATATATAATATAATAATCCAGGCTGGATTAATTATGTATACATTATTATAATTACATTTATTTTCCTTCTGATTTTAAGAGAAATTAAAACATTTTTGTGGACTCTTAAAAACGTAGTGGGCATATTGTACCCAAAGGATAAGTCTGACCTGCCAATACCTTCCACCCAAATCTTCCACCTGGCACTTGAAGGGGCAAGGCCATATCCTTTACTCCAACACCCTCAGAAGAAACAGTGTTTAACACTCATATTAATTTTACTTTGGAATAAGCATGAGGAAAAAAGCTTAACTAATTATATAACTAATTTCCATGGAAGACAGAAACATTACAGAAAAGAAAATGCACACTTTAACCCTATTTTGCAGAAGTACATGGTACAATTTACGGCAGGCTTTAGGAAAAGTGGTTTTAACTATACCTCACTGATAAGCAATAATGCAACTGGTTTCTGAGTCAATCACCATATCATATAAAATATAGGAACCTATAAACAAGCTAACAGTTAATTACAATAAATGTGGATTTGCTACAAATGTTTATTCTTATGCTAGTAGTTTCTCAAATTATAAATCAAATGAATTTTCGTTAGTATTAACTTGCTGCATTTGTATAACAATGATGAGAGGAAGGCATAGCTAGTGCAAACAGAATAAATCCCATTTATTGACAGGGCTGGAAGCAGGGTAATCTTGCTTTGCTTTTTCCAAGAAAAAACATCTCTAAACAGATATGTCTCAGTTACCAATTCTGGTAATTTTCCATGGCTAGAAACCAATAGTAACATGACAAAAGCCATGGAGTCACAATAGCAAGGTATTCATATGCTTAGAGAATTCACTACCTTCTACATTTCTTGAAAAAGTTTATACCACCAGAGGGGTAGGTGGAATGCATTGTTAAATATATTTGAAGATAGTTTTATTCTGAGACTACCAGGAAGAGACACACACATTATGACCATATGTAACTTATGGTTAAATTTTGGTTATTGTAAATGTAGGCTCTTAATGTGGAGACCCACATACAACAACCACCCTGCTTCAGAAGTTAGTATCTTATGCTTGGGAGTTCAGGCCTTGGCCTTTAGCACCCTCAACAACAGCCACCCTGTTCTCATAAGTGACTCTGTCAGAAACCAAGTTTGTTTTGTTCCCTCTTATTTGACCTCAAGTGCTTCTCCTGTAAAGTATAACACGGCTCTTGGGATGACAAAGGTGCAGTAAGGTATGAGCTATGAAAACATCTTCCTTATCTTCATTGGCATCCAGGCCCCACTGATAGGTACTGAAGAAGTTGAAAAAGGACTCTCAGGGAAATTCCTGGGTCACTGTGTGCATCCATCACTAAAACCTGTGCTTTTTCGGGACTTTTTGCACAGTGACGTTCTTTCCCTCCTTCTGATCTGTCTTATTTTTTTTTAAGATTTTATTTGTTTGACAGAGAGAGACACAGCGAGAGAGGGAACACAAGCAGGGAGAGTGGGAGAGGGAGAAGCGGGCTTCCCGCCAAGCAGGGAGCCCGATGCCGGCTCAATCCCAGGACCCTGGGATTATGACCTGAGCCGAAGGCAGACACTTAACTACTGAGGCACCCAGTCGCCCAGTTGCCCCCTTCTGATTTGTGTTATAAACAATGCAATGCTCCACCCCAGATCCCTTAAAGGGATGGGAGTCAAGAGTAAAGGAACTTAGACTTGAGTGTATAAGTTTTGGTCAACACCTCATTTGTGAAGTAGTTGCTGGGTTCAAAGAGAAATTTCAGAGTGAAGGTGAGGGGCTCATCAGGTTTTAAAAACCTGATTTGAAGAACTCTCAAGTGCTTCAGAATGGGCTTGTCATATTTTTGAATCAAGGGAGTGACCTCTTCAACGTTCTTTAGAACCGTGAGCCAGAAATTGGGGGTCCCTGTAGGATCCTCTGTCTCCTCATCCATATTTTGTCCCTCTATTCCTCCATACTCCCCAAACACTTTCTTCACATTTTCGAAAGCTTCTTAACAATACTTGTTCAAGTCCTCATACTCTGTATTCTCCTCCACACCCTGCATCTGAGCATCAGAATCATCTTCCACCCTAATATAACCATAGTCCTTGGCCTTGGACTTTACCTAACACTCCTCTTTTGTGGGTTAGTACAGTGTATTGATGATCTGGCATCTCTTTTCCAAAAAGGGCCTGTAGATATCAGGATATTTCCTCTCAATGGGATGAAAATCCTTCAGGATCTTGGCCTCTAGGCCTGCAGATTTGGCCAGAAGTTTTTGAGAGCATACACTCGGTACTTTACTGCCAGAGGCTCTCAATAAAGTCCTCATCTAAGGAGTATCCCATCAAAGGCTATCGAGAGGCTGTGGCTGCCCCAGGGCCAATTGGTGGGCTCACTTCACTGGCTGTGCCAGGTTCCCCAAGACCTTCCATTGTTACTTTCTAATAGGAAAAGATTCACAGAGTGGAAGAGATGACTGTAGCCCAGGCAGTGGGCACTAGCAGAGTCTAAGATGGAGGCAGAAGTTGAAGTGGAAATGGCTTCAGCTGTGGCTGCTGTGGAAACTGGCCTGAGGTGGATGAAGAGGTGGAAGGGCAGGCGAGCACACTACCAGAGCAGGCCTAAAGCTGCAGCAGGAACAACTGATTAAACGGCCTTCCCCTCTAGCTGCCTTGGCAAAAGGAGGTGGTGCCACAAGCCCCTTGTGCAGATGACATAATCACCTTATTTGTTGAGCAGCTGTCATTGGCAAATCTTTGTTCAATGAATGATTAGATCTAGCAAACCTCCAGTGCCACCCATCTTCCCTGTGGTAGCAGATCCAAAACTTCTAGACCAGAGGGGTTTACTGAGGACTGATCTAGAGGGGAGATCTTAAGTAAGCCTGAGAAAATTTGAGCCTGTAAGAGCAAAGAATGCAGGCGAGGGGACTTTTTAGAGGCTAGAAATGTGACTTCCAAGCCTCTCTTATGTAGAAGATTAATAATCTAATACAGATGACCACTAGTAGAGTGTTGTTCAAGAATCTCTTCAATAACATCTATGCTTTCCTTTTATCTATGTTTAACAAATATTGCGGTTAAAAAAATTCAAAAAGAGGGGTGCCTGGGTGGTTTGGTTGGTTGAGCGTCTGCCTTCAGCTCAGGTCATGATCTCAGGGTCCTGGGATTGAGCCCCACATCAGGCTCTCTGCTCAGCGGGGAGTTTGCTTCTCCCTCTCACTCTCCCTCTGTGCTCTCTCTCTCTCTCTCAAATAAATAAATAAAATCTTTAAAAAGATTTCAAAAAGAGCTTAAGGGTGCAGCTATAATGTCAGCTCTAATTTACCAAAAGAAAAAAAATGCACAAAAAAAAACCCGCAAAAAAAGAATGCCCTCAGCTCATTCACCTCATTATTTTTGCTCCAATGCAAGGACATGTGCAAAAAACAAAACACAAGCATTTTTACATTCAAATATATAAACAAAAGAGAAGGGGGTAAAACACTAAAATATCTTTCCCTGCTTGACTTATTTCACTTAGCATAATACCTCATATGTGGAACATAAGGAATAGCACAGAAGACCACGGGGGAAGGGAGGGAAAACTGAACGGGAAGAAATCAGAGAGAGAGACAAACTATGAGAGACTCTGGACTCCAGGAAACAAACTGAAGGTTACAGAAGGGGGGAGTGAGAGAGTGGGGTAACCAGGTGGTGGGAATTAAGGAGGGCACGTTATGTGATGAGCACTGGGTGTTATACGCAACTAATGAATCACTGAACACTACATCAAAAATTAATGATGTACTATATGTTGGCTAATTGAACATAATAAAAACACTTAAATATCAACAGTGAAGATCTGATGATGTTACTCCTTACGGATTGTTTATTTTTTAGTTCTGGATTTTCAAAATCTCTATGAAGAATGTGCATTGTCTTAAAATTCGATCAATTCTGACATTTCCTGGGGAAGAATGAGATGAGATGGAATGGGGTGGGAGTAAAGAAGGGCCTATGGTGATCAGGGTACAATTTTATGTATGACTAGTTAATACTATACACCTGGATTATCAATATCCCAGAGTACTGCTGATGAATTGCAAATTATCCTTTCTCCATGTAGGCTCTTTTGGAAATAAAATGAGGATACTCAAATATGAAGTAATATTCCTGAAAGCAAAACATTTGCACTGATATTCTGAATAAATTGGAAATACTCAATGACTCAGCACTAGGGAAAAGGTTAAAAATGTGATAATGTCTTAACAAGATGGAATGCCATGCAGCATTAAAAAAATGCCTAGGGTGGGGAATACAGCTAGTTTTTTTCTTGTCCACATTTCAGTAAAGTTCACATATAACTTAAAGACTTTATTTTTAAATAGGGTTTGTTATATTCCAGACCTAACAGTTCACTGTTTAGTGTGATAATCACATAAATAATCAGACTGTTAGTGTATTTCTTTCCAGGTTTTTAGGTGTATGTGTGTATTTTAGTTTTAGAAAACCACAAACACAGTATTATTTCAATGCTTCTTCTTGCCTCCTTTTTAGATGATAGGTGTCTAGGGATGTTTGATTAGTTGTTTTATATTTGATGCAGTGGCTCTGCTACTTTCCACACCTCCAAATTTCCACATAATAAACCTTCTTGAAGATAATGAGTAAAAGGAAGAGGAAGAGGAGAGAAGAAATGAGAGTAGAAAAAGGAAGAGAAAGAGAACAGGGATGAAAATCTTCTCATTAGGCTAAAAGACACCTGTTAAGGAGTCATAAAAATGAAAGGTTCTAGAGGCAGTCTTGTGTGGAGGATGGAGAAAGGAGCTTAAGTAGCATATAAAGAAAAGATGTTTTTCCCTCAGTGAATATCATGTAAATATTTAACCACTCCAATTATGTCTGTGTATGTGCATGTGCACACTGTGTTTGATTAAAACCTATCTCATTTAAAATAGACTGAAAAAAGAAAACTCAATGATATATGCAGTCTCAGGCTTACATGTCAGTCCTATAGTTCCATAGCTGAATGTACGGCTTTATCCTACACACTCTAAGAATTTCTAAACACTCACTGCCATCATCTAATTTCTAGAGGACAAGAAGAAAAAATTTTGGATGTCAGCTTTGAGAAACAAAACTGGTTTCTGTAGGATTAAGAAGGCTAAGACCGACACAAATTCTTTTTTTTTTTTTAAATAGTCACCATGCCCAGCACAGAGCCCAACAAGGGGCTTGAACTCACAACTCTGAGATCAAGACCTATGTTGAGATCAAGGGTCGGATGCTCAATTGACCAAGCCACCCAGGTACCCCAAGACTGACACAAATTCTGAGATCCAAATACAATGACAGAAACACAAATAACACTTGAACTACTTCTGTTTAAACTTACAATTCCAGTTGCAATTACTATATTGCCCTTAAAATGTGATTTATGCACATTCCAATTATATAAAATACTAGAAAAGTTCTTTTTATTTTGCATGTACTAACAATTCAGTAACTATTGCAAACTCTTTCTTCCAAATTTTTTACCCTAAATCTCCATAAGCACAAATATAAATTACCAATTTCCAAACAGTGCACTCTGCTTTAGTGTGTCTTTCACTTAACTATGGAAATTGTTGCCTCTATTATAATACCACAGAACTTTAATTAGCTAATAATAAAAATCCTACATAGCCCTATGATAATTCCAATTTTAAAACAATGGAATAAAATCAGAAAAGCAGGTTGGCCTTCTAAATCAGAACAGTGACACAAGTATTGGATGTACACTTTCTGGCAGGTTATTTTTATCTGCCTGTCTATGTATCCAGACACACCCTTCAGCTGTATAGTACATGAAAGTAGTCCTTCCAAACATAGGGCAACTTAAATCACCTGGGTTTATTTCAAAATATTAAGTTTAGAGAAACTAATCCATGGGTTTCCAAAAAAACATAAAATCTCTAATGAATTGACTGAATTGTCTTCTGTTAACAGTGTAGCTGATACAAAAATTCTCCTTTGGAACTTGTATAATAGCATGAAGAAAACAAGTCAGTGTGGCTGTAGGTTTGACTTCTTTATGGATAGCTGCCAAGTGCTTTCACTGGGCTTTAATTTTTTTATTTATTTTAGAGAGAGAGCACAAGTGGGAGGGGCAGAGGGAGAGGAAGCCCACAGCAGGGCTAGATCTCAGGACCATGAGATCACAACCATGAGATCACAACCTGAGCTGAAACCAAGAGTCAGATGCTTAACCAACTATACCACCCAGGTGCCCTTTCCCTGGGCTTTTAAATCCCCAGTATAATAACTCCACTTCACTACCAAAAACAACTATCCCAGTGACTGACCTCCCAATAACATCCCTTAAAAATAAACAATGAGTTTTTATAAAGTCACACCATTCTTACATCTTACATAGACTATGCTTAATGGTTGTTCTTATTTGTTAACCACATAAGGATAAATAATAAAAATAAAAATCCTACCTACAACTTCAGCTATTTTTGTCATGTTATAACTTCCCTGACCTTTACAGCTTTGCTATTATTTGAACTAAAAATGAACTTTGGGAAAATAAAAGGCTATATAAGCTTACAGGTAGAAATCACTTATTTTTCTAAAAGCACTCCTAATCCTTTTCAAAGTGTGTTTTATGAATGCCTTTTTGTTTGGATCTTAAGAGTTCTATTATGAAATCTTCACAAAATATATCCCCCTCTAGCTTCTCCACCTGGAAAATAATGCTTTGGGTCATACAGCTAATTAGCAGTAATGTTGGAAATAAATTGCAGCTCTCCTAAGTCCCTTCCCACATTCTATCCCACATTAAATTTATAAAAATCATCTAGGAAAAATTATCAATATTCTTCCAACAACAGGAAAAACTGCTACATATCACAATCTTGAGGAAAAGAAAACAATCTACTGACATTGGGAGTTGGTCTGGCACACAAATAGCCCTTGGTACTCTCCTGTTGCATATAAACAGTCTCACAACACCAACATAAGAGAAGGCCACTCTGTGACAGTGATGGACTAAGATAAAAAAAGACACTACTCTGTAATTATGTCTGAACACAGAAAAATACACGGACATTGTCCAAAGCACAAAAATGACCAAACATACTCCTATCCTGGCCAGTATGAGTAAATGATGTTACTTTACCAGTTTTAGCTTTATTTTGAGATAACACATTTTAAAAGATACCTAAGTCGATCATCTTTACCTTTGTCTTTTGTCCATCTGTATGTCTTCTTTGGAAAAATGTCTATTCAGGTCCTCTGCCCATTTTCAAATCAAATTGGTTTTTTGGTGTTGCGTTGTTTATATTCTTTATATATTTTGGATATTAATCCCTTATCTGATATATCATTTGTAAATATCTTCTCTCCTTCAGGGGGCTGTCTTTTTCTTTTGTTGATGGTTTCCTTTGTGTGCAAAAACTTTTTATTTAGATGTAGTCCCAGTAGTTTATTTTTGCTTTTGTTTCCCTTGCCTCAGGAGACATGTAGAAAAAAAGTTGCTACAGCTGGGGTGTCTGGGTGGCTCAGTCAGTTAGGTGTCCAACTCTTGATTTTGGCTTAGGCCATGATCTCAGGGTCGTGAGATCAAGCCCCACATAGGGCTCCACACTCAGTTGGGAGTCTGCTTGAGATTCTTTCCTCTGCACCTCCCCCACCTCACTCACGTGCACACACTCTCAAATAAATAAATCTTTTTTTAAAAAGGTTGCTACAGCCAATGTAAAAAAAGTTACTGCTTATGTACTCTTCTAGGATTTTTATAGTTTCAGGTCTCATAGTTATATCTTTAATACATTTTGAGTTTATTTTTGTGTATGGTGTTAAAAAGCAGTCCAGTTTCATTCTTCTACATGTAGCTGTCCAGTTTTCCCAACACTATTTATTAGACTGTCTTTTTCTCGTTGGATATTCTTGAGTCCTTTATCATAGATTAATTGACCATATAAAGTGTGGGTTTATTTCTGGGCTGTCTATTCTGTTCTATTGATCTATGTGTCTATCTTTGTGCCAGTATCATCCTGTATTGATTACTACAGCTTTATAGTATATCTTGAAATCTGAAATTGTGATACCTCCTGCTTTATTTGTTTGTTTCTCAAGATTGCTTTGGCTATTCAGGGTCTTTTGTGGTTCCATACAAATTTTAGTATTACTCATTCTAGTTTTGTGAAAAATATTGTTGGTATTTTGATAGGGATTGCATTGAATCTGCAGATTGCTTAGGCTTAGGGTGACATGGACATTTTAACAATATCAATTCTTCCAACCCATGAGCTCGGAATATCTTTCCATTTTTTTGTGTCATCTTCAATTTCTTTCATCAGTGATTGATAGTTTTCAGATTACAGATCTTTCACTTCTTTGGTTAAGTTTATTCCTAGGTATTTTATTATTTTTGATGCAACTGCAATTGGTGTTTTCTTAATTTCTTTCTGATACTTAGTTATTAGTGTCCACTGAAAGAAGAACGGATAAGGAAGATGTGGTCTGTGTGTGTGTGTGTGTGTGTGTATACACATATATACATGTGTATATATATATGTATATTTACATTTACACTATATATGTATATATATGTGTGTGCGTGTATACATGTACACACATTTACACAATAGAACATTATGCACCAATAAAAAAGGATGAGATTGTGCCATTTGAGACAACATGGATGGACCTAGAGGGTATTATGCTAAGTTGAATAAGTCAGACTGAGAAAGAGAAATACCATATGATTTCACTCACATGTGGAATCTTAAAAAATGAATAAACAAAAAGCAGAATCAGAGCTATAAATACAGAGAACAAGCTGATGGTTGCCGGAGGGGATGGGGTGGGGGATAGGCAAAATGGGTGAAGAGGAGTGGGAAATACAGGCTTCTAGTTATGGAATGAATAAGTCACGGGAATAAAAGGCACAGTATAAGGGATATAGTTAATGATAATATCAATGTATGGTGACAGATGATAGCTACACATGTGGTGAACATCACATAATGTATAAGCTTGTCAAATCACTGTTGTACACCTGAAACTAATGTAATATTGTGTGTTATGTATACTTAAATTTAAAAAGAAATTTTTAAAAAGATACAAAGTCAAATTGTCCCCACCTTCTGACGTCACCCAATCCAGAACAAAGCCTAGTTTGCTTAAATTCTTTACCCTAATCACCTAATACAAATAATATAATAATAATACAGTGTAACAATATAATACTTCCTTTTGAACATCCACTGTATGGGGGTGCCCAAGACCACCCCCAAATTCAGAGATGCACAACTGATCACAGGACTCAGCGTACAGTCATACTGATAGCCAAGATTGATTATGGTAAAAGGATACAAAGAAAAATAAGCAAAGTGAAAAGGCTCATGGGTCAAGGCCACAGGAAACTGGGTGCAAGCGTCCAAGAGTCTTCTCTGAGAGATATCACACTGCACACATTTCCTACAGCACTGAGTTGTGACAATACCTGTGAAGTGCTGTCTACCAGGAATTTCATTAGAGACTGAGTACCCAAGGTTCTTACTGGGGCTGGTTACATAGGCTCCCAAAGTGGCTTCCTACCAGGGGAACTTCTGCCCCAGTGTTTCCAGTCTGGTCCAATTAATTCAGTTTAGCCCTTGTTTTTTTATTTTTTATTTTTTTAAAGATTTTATTTATTGATTCATGAGAGACAGAGAGAGAGAGGCAGAGGCAGAGGGAGAAGCAGGTGCCCCGCCGAGCAAGGAGCCCAATGTGGGACTCGATCCCAGGACCCTGGGATCATGACCTGAGCTGAAGGCAGACGCTTAACCGACTGAGCCACTCAGGTGCCCTAGCCCTTGTTTTTTAGAGACTGCTAGAAGATAATAAGTTCCAAACAGTTTTGCTTGTCCATGTCACCAGATCATCTGCTTTGTGAGTGCAGATGACATCTGGAGGTTCTCTACATGGAAAGTACAACAAGACAACCCCCGCTGTTAGTCAGCATGGTCTGATGTGATCTTAGGGCCAGGAGTCAGTTTGAATTCAAAGCACTCTCAGAAGCTTGAAAGATAACACTGGTACTTTTACTGGGGAGAAGGGGGAAGCTTCCAGGAGTTGTTCTGAAAAACAAAGGTCTCTAATGCCTTACCACCCCCCTCCATACCTCCCCAAGTGCCCGTTTTTTTTTCTCTTAGTTGTTACAAAACCAGTGTGTCTTACTCAGTAATCATAATTTATGTCTTTCTGGGTTTTTTTTTTTTGGTCTCATCCAGACCATTCATTTGAATGAGTTTTATGAAAGAGGGACCAAAGCATTTTCAAAGAAAAACAATTTTACATGACTTACAAAATCACGTTCTAACCAAATCAAAAAAATTCAAAATATGTTTATATAACCCTTACTCATTTTGTTCTAATCATTTCTCCAGTGAGAACTCACACACACACACAAAACAAACCAATGCTATTCTGGAAATATCTGTATTTATTAAACAAAATATCTTACTAAGGTGTGGGTACCAGGAGAAAGGTGAGGGAAGTGCAGTCAGGCTATCAGTCTATTGTTGCAAAGTGCAACTAATCCAAAGAGCTAAACACAGCAAGTCAACAGCATCCAGCCATCTCCAAAAATGGGTCAAGTGTCCAATTTGTCATGACTAGGTAGAGGAGTCATAGTCCTATGCTGTGCCCTCCTCCAACTTGCAGCTTTAGCTAGAATCACAAGAATGCAATTATTCTCTGTGTGTGTGTGTGTGTGTGTGTGTGTGTGTGACAAGAACATATCCCAATAAAGTGGTTTCTTTAAAAAAAATAAAATTAGTCTCTGTGTGAAAAATAAAGAGCCATTCAACAGCTCAATTTTAGAAGGTCCCATTATAAAATAAGCCCTTTTCCGTGGGCATCTGTATGTGACCCAGATGGTCCAGCCAATATCCAGAATATGTTCATAGTTTATGATCCCACAGAGGGATATCCTAAATCTGCAACCCTCTCAGAGTCTGTGTTCTGCTTGCTGAGTGAAGCAATTTCATTAGTTTCAGTATAGCATAGTTAATGCTGGGGCTAAAACAGTTCACAGCAAACAATATTAAGGTTTCAGATTAGAGTCAGGTACAGGTAATCACCACCTGTGAATTCAGAATTTGAACCAAGCAAGCAGCGTTTCTTTTTTAAGATTTTATTTATTTGAGAGAGAGAGAGAGAGCATGAAGGGGGGAGGGTCAGAGGGAGAAGCACACTCCCCGCTGAGCAGGGAGCCCAATGCAGGACTCGATCCCAGGACTCCAGGATTACGACCCAAGCCGAAGGCAGTCGCCCAACCTACTGAGCCACCCAGGCGTCCCATAAGCAGCATTTCTAAGGCATTAGAAAAGATGATATATTGTAAGGCCACGGGATTGTGTTCCAAGTTCAAGGACAAGTAAGGCTTTCCTACGCCCTTTTTATCTTGTCAGTTTTAGAGTCCAACTTCACCGCACAAAAATATGCACATCAAGACAAAAATGCAATACTTCTAATGGTTAGACATTTGGTTTCAACAAGGGCTCATTAGCAGATTAAAAACATATTTTTTCAAGTTTTTATTTATGGGGCATCTGGGTGCCTCAGTCGATTAAGTGTTCGACTCTTGATTTTGGCTTAGGTCTTGATCTCAGGGTCGTGAGATTGAGCCCCACATCGGGCTCCATCCTGGAGCCTGCTTAAAATTCTCTCTCTTCCTGTGCCCCACCCCCACTCCTGCTCTCTTTCTGTAAATAAATAAATAAATAAATAAATAAATAAATAAATAAATAAATAATTCCAGCTAGTTAACATACAGTGTAATATTAGCTTCAGGTGTAGAATTTATTGATCACTTACATACAACACCCAGTGCTCATCATGAGTGCCCTCCTTAATCTCCATTGCCAATTTCACACAACCCCCACCCACCTCTCCTCCAGTAACCATCAGTTTGTTCTCTATAGTTATGAGTCTGTTTTTTGGCTTGCCTCTCTCCCCCTCACAACCATGTTCATTTGTTTTGTTTCCTAAATTCCAAATATGAGTGAAATCATATAGTATCTGTCTTTCTCTGACTGACTTATTTTGTGTAACGTAATACTGTCTAGCTCCATCCATGTTGTTGCAAATGGCAAGATTTCATTCTTTTTGATGGTAATATTCCATTGTATATATAACCCACATCTTCTCTTTCCATTCATCAGTTGATGGGCATTTGGACTCTTTCCATAAATGGGCTATTGTTGATAATGTTGCTATAAACATCAGGATGCATGTATTCTTTTGAATTAATATTTTTGTATTCTTCGGGTAAATACTTAGTAGTGCAATTGCTGGATCATAGGGTAGTTGTGCTTTTAACTTTTTGAGGAACCTCCAAATTGTTTTCCAGAGTGGCTGCACAAGTTTGCCTTACCATCAACAGTGTAAGAGGCTTGCCCTTTCTCCACATCCTTGCCAATACCTGTTGTTTCTTGTGCTGTTACTTTTAGCCATTCTGGCAGGTGTGAGGTGACATCTCATTGTAGTTTTGATTTGTATTTCCCTGATGATGAATGATGCTGAGTTTCTTTGCATGTGTCTGTTGGCCATCTGTATGTCTTCTTTGGAAAAACGTCTATTCATATCTTCTCATTTTTTTAAAGATTTATTTGAGAGAGAGTGTGTGCAAGGGGAGAGGCAGAGCGAGAGGGAGAGTAATCCTCAAGCAAACTCAACAACTGAGCATGGAGCCCGAGTTGGGGTCTGATCCCAGGACCCTGAGATTATGACCTGAGCCAAAATCAAGAGTCAGATGCTTAACTGACTGAGCCACCCAGGCACCCCTCTTCTGCTCATTTTTAAGTGGATTATTTCTTTCTTGGATATTGAGCTTTTTAGTATTTTATTTATTTGACAGAGAGAGACAGAGAAACAGAGAGAGAGAACGAGCAGGGGGAGCAGCGGCGGGAGAGGGAGAAGCAGGCTCTCTGCTGTGTAGGGAGCCTGATGTGGGGCTTGATCCCAGAACCCTGGGATCATGACCTGAGCTGAAGGCAGATGCTTAACTGACTGAGCCACCCAGGTGTCCCTTGGAGTTGAGTTTTATAAGTTCTTTATGTATTTTGAATACTAATTCTTTATCAGATGTGTCATTTGCAAATATCTTTTCCCATTCTGAATGTTGCCCTTTTGTTTTGTTGACTGCTTCCTTCTCTGTGAGAAGCTTTTTACCTTGAAGAAGTCCCAATCGTTCATTTTTGCTTTTGTTTCCCTTGTCTCAGGAGACATACCTAGTAAGAAGTTGCTACAGCTGATGTCAAAAAGATTACTGCCTATGTTCTCCTCCACAATTCTGGTGGTTCCTTGTCTTACATTTAGGTCATTCATCCATTCTGAATTTATTTTTGTGCATGGTGTAACAAAGTAGTCCAGTTTCATTCTTCTGCATGTTGCTGTCCAATTTTCCCAACACCATTTGTTGAAGAGACAGTATTTTTCCATTGTATATTCTTTCCTCCTTTGTTGAAGATTACTTGACCATATAGTTGTTGGTTCATTTATGGGTTTTCTATTCTGTTTCATTCATCTATGTGTCTATTTTTGTTCCAGTACCATACTGTTTTGATCACTACAGCTTTGTAATATAACTTGAAGTCCACAATTGTGTTACCTCCAGCTTTACTTTTCTTTTTCAAGTTTGCTTTGGCTATTCTGAGTCTCTTGTGGTTCCATACAAATCTTAGGATTTGTACTAGTTCTGTGAAAAATGCTGTTGGTATTTTGAAAGAGATTGCATTGAATGTGTAAATTGCTTTGGGTAGTATAGACATTTTAACAACATTTGTCCTTCCAATCCATGAACATGGAATGCTTTTCCATTTCTTTGTGTCCTCTTCAATTTCTTTCATCACTGTTTGATAGTTTTCAGAGTACAAGTCTTTCACTTCTTTGGTTAGGTTTATTGCTAGGTATCTTACTGTTTTTGGTACAATTGTAAATTGGATTGATTCCATGATTTCTCTTTCTGTTGTGTTATTATTGATATATATAGAAATGCAACAGACTTCTGTACATTGATTTTGTATCCTGCCACTTTACTGAATTTGTGTATCCATTCTAGCAATTTTGGTGGACTTTTTGGGTTTTCTATATAATAGAGTATTATGTCATCTTCAAATAGTGAAAGTTTGACTTCTTCCTTGCTGATTTGGATGACTTTCATTTCTTTCTGTTGTCTGATTGCTGTGGGAGTACTTCCAGTACTATGTTAAATAACAGTGGTGAGAATGGACATCCCTGTCTTGTTCCTGACCATAGAGGAAAAGCTCTCAGTTTTTACCCATTGAGGATGATATTAACTGTGGGGTTTTTGTATATGGCCTTTATTATGTTGGGGTATGTTCCCTCTAACCCTACTTTATTGAGGGTTTTATCATGAAAGGATGTTGTACTTTGTCAAATGCTTTTTATCTATTGAAATGGTCATATAGTTCTTATCCTTTTATTAATGTGATGTATCACATTAATTAATTTGTGAGCAGTGAACAACCCTTGCAGCCCAGGATTAAATCCCAACTGATCCTGGTAAAGGATTCTAGCAATGTACTGTTGGATTTGGTTTGCTGGTATTTTATTGAGAATTTTTGCATCTATGTTCATCAGGGATATTAGCCTGTAGTACTATTTTTTTAGTGGAGTCTGTCTGGTTTTGGTATCAAGGTAAGCTGACCTCTTAGAATGAATTTGGAAGTTTTCCTTCTACTTCTATTTTTTGGACTGGTTTGAAAAGAATATGTATTAACTCTTCTTTAAATGTTTGGCTGTGAAGCCATGTGGCCCTGGACTTTTGTTGATGGGATATTTTTGATTACTGATTCAATTTCTTTGCTGGTTATTGGTCTGTTCAAGTTTTCTATTTGTTCCAGTTTCAGTTTAGGTAGTTTACATATTTCTAGGAATTTATCCATTTCTTCAGGTTCTCCAATTTTTGGCACAAACTTTTTCATAATATTTTTATAACTTTGTATTTCTGTGATATTGGTTCTTATTTCTCCTCTCTCATTTGTGATTTTATGTATTTGGGTCTTTTCTCTTTTCTTTTTGATAATTCTGGCCAGAATTTTATCCATTTTATTAATTTTTCCAAGGAACCAGGTTCTGGTTTCATTGATCTGTTCTATTGTTTTTTTCAGTTTCTGTATCATTTATTTTTACTCTAACCATTACTATTCCCTCTTTTGGCTGGCTTTAGGCTTTGCTTATTGTTGCTTCTTAGTTCCTTTAGGTGTAAGGTTAGGTTGTTTATTTGAGAATTTTCTTGCTTCTTAAGGTAGGCCTGTATTGCTATATACTTTCCTCTTAACACTGATTTTGCTGCATCCCAAAGGTTTGGGACTGTTGTGTTTTCATTTTCACTTGTTTCCATGCATTTTTTTATAGAATAATTATTGTTTTATTATTTGTATTTTTTAAATTTTATTATGCTATGTTAGTTACCATACAACACATCATTAGTTTTTGATGTAGTGATCCACGATCCATTGTTTTCATATAACACTCAGTGCTCCATGCAATACATGCCCTCCTTAATACCCATCACCGGGCTAACCCATCCCCCCACCCCCCTCCCCTCTAAAACCCTGTTTGTTTCTCAGAGTCCATAGTCTTTCATGGTTCATCTCTCCCTCCGATTTCCCTCCCTTCATTTTTCCCTTCCTTCTCCTAATGTCCTCCATGCTATTCCTTATGCTCCACAAATAAGTGAAACCATATGATAATTGACTTTCTCTGCTTGACTTAGTTCACTTAGCACAATCTCCTCCAGTCCCATCCATGTTGATGTAAAAGTTGGGTATTCATCCTTTCTGATGGCTGAGTCATATTCCATTGTATATATGGACCACATCTTCTTTATCCATTCATCTGCTGAAGGGCATCTTGGCTCTTTCCACAGTTTGGCTATTGCAGACATTGCTACTATGAACATTGGGGTGCATATGGCCCTTCTTTTCACCACATCTGTGTCTTTGGGGTAAATACCCAGGAGTGCAATTGCTGGGTCATAGGGTATCTCTATTTTTAACTTTTTGAGGAACCTCCACACTGTTCTCCAAAGTGGCTGTACCAACTTGCATTCCCACCAACAGTGTAAGAGGGTTCCCCTTTCTCCACAACCTCTCCATTTGTTATTTCTTGCCTTGTCAATTTTTGCCATTCTAATTGGTGTAAGATGGTATCTCAATGTGGTTTTGATTTGAATTTCCCTGATGGTTAATGATGATGAACATTTTTTTCATGTGTCTGTTAGCCATTTGTATGTCTTCTTCAGAGAAGTGTCTTTTCATATCTTCTGCCCATTTTTTGACTTGATTATTTGTTTTTTGGGTGTTGAGTTTGAGAAGTTCTTTATAGATCTTGTTTACATGTATTTTTTTTAAATTTCTTCTTTGATTTCCTGGTTGAACCATTCATTATTTAGTAGCATGTTGTTTAACCTCCATATTATCTGTGGTCTTTCCAAGTTTTTTCTTGTGGTTGACTTCAAGTTTCATAGCATTGTAGTCAGAAAATATACATGGTATGACCGCAATCCTTTTGTACTTGTTGAGAGCTGATCTGTGACCTAGTATGTGATCCATTCTGGAGAATGTCCCAGGGACATTTGAAAAGAATGTGTATTATGCTGCTTTGGGATGAAATGTTTGAAATATATCTGTTAAGTCCATCTGTTCAAGTGTATCATTCAAAGCCACTGTTTCCATGTTGATTTTAGATAATCTGTCTATTGATGTAATTGGGATGTTAAAGTTCCCTACTATTATTGTATTATTATGAATGAGTTTCTTTATGTTTGTTATTAATTGTTTTATATATTTGGGTGCTCCCGTGTTAACTATTTACCATTGTTAGATCTTCCTGTTGGATTGTCCTCTTTATTATGATATAGTGTCCTTCTTCATTTCTTATTACAGTCTTTGTTTTAAAGTCTGGTTTCTCTGATATAAGTATTGATACTTTGGCTTTCTTTTGATGTCCATTTGCATAATATATGTTTCTTCATCCACTCACTTTCAGTCTGCAGGTGTCTTTAGTTCTAAAATGAGCCTCTTTTAGGCAGTGTATAGATGGGTCTTCTTTTCTTATCCATTCTGACACCCTATGTCTTTTGATTGGCACATTTAGTCCAATCACATTCAGAGTAATTATTGATAGATATGTATTTAGTGCCATTTTATTACTTGTTTTGTCATTGTGTCTGGAGATTTTCTCTGTCCCTTTCTTGTCTTTACCACTTTTGGTCCTTCCTTTCCATTCAAAGAGTCCTCCTTAATGTTTCTTGTAGGACTGCTTTAGGGATCATGAACTCCTTTAGTTTTTGTTTGTCTGGAAACCCTTTCTCTCTCCTTCTATTCTGAATGATAGCCTTGCTGGATGGAGGATTCTTGGCTGCAGATTTTTCCCATTTAGCACATTGAATATATTATGCCACTTTCTTCTGGCTTGCCAAGTTTATGTTGAGATATCTGTGGCTAGCCTTATGGGTCTTCCCTTGTAAGTTAGGGATTTCTTTTGTCTTGCTGATTTTAAGATATTTTTCTTTATCACTATATTTTGCCCACTTAATTACAATATGTCTTGGTGTTGGCTTGCTTTTTGATGGGAGTTCTCTGTACCTCCAGGATCTGGGTGTCTGTTTCCTTCCCCAGATTAGGGAAGTTTTCAGCTATTATTTTCTCAAATAGATTTCCCCCCACTTCTCTCTTCTTCTTTTGGGAATCTTATAATACAAATGTTATTACATTTCATGGAGTGACTGAGTTCCCTAAGTCTATTCTTGTCTTCCATAATTCTTATTACTCTCTTTTGTTCAGCATTATTTTCCATTATTTTATCTTTGTGTCACTTATTCATTCCTTCACTTCTTCCATCCTTGTTTTCATTGCATCCAGCCTATTTTGAATATCAGTTATTGCATTTTTCGTTTCTGACTCATTGTTTTTTAACTCTTTTATCTCTGTGGTAAGGGCCTCCCTGAAGTCTTCCATTCTTTTCTCAAGCCTAGTGAGTATCCTTATGATACTTTGTTGCCTAAATTCTCCATCAGGCATATCACTTATATCTGTTTGGCTTAGATCTCTGGCCATGACCTTGTTCTTTCATTTGGAATGAATTCCTCCATCTTGGCATTTTGTCTAAGTCTCTGCCTTCTCTGTTTCAGAAAAGCCCATTATGTTTCCTGGTCTTGCAAGTAATGGCTTTATGAAGAAAAGGTCATATAGTGTCCAGGGTCTGGTGCTCCGAGGAGAGTCTCTGGTGTGTGCTGTGTACACCCTGCTGTTGTGTTTTAGGTGTTCTATCCTTTAGGCCAGTCATCTGCAGAAGTTCTCCTTGCCTGCACAGGGCAATGTTTGGTCCTTGGCCAGAATATGGCATGTTTTAACTAGGTGTGCTCTGGTCTGCTTGTTAAATGAGACCTGATACTACTTCCACTAGAACTGAAGGTCTGCAGAATTCTCTAGTCAGGACATGTGGTATGGGCACAGGTTTCTTCTGGTCTTCTGGGGAAGGGGCCCATTTTATTGGGACTAATGCAAGCTTGACCAAGAAGGGCAGCATTGCCAGAGCACAGTGATGTGGTTCTTGGTGTAAGCAGGTTAGGCAGCCAGTGTCAGTGTTATACTCCTTACTACAGGAGGCTCTGTGTTTATGCTGAGGGGCAGGGGAGGGAAATGGTACTAGCCAGCTCCTTTGTCCCTAGATAGGAGTCCCTGTTCATGCTGCCTCTCAGGCCTGCACTCTGAGAAGAGCAAATAATCACCTTGTGTGCCCCAGCTTTTCTTCAGATCACTGTTTCTAAGCTGTCTACCTCTGGATTGTTGCCTGCCTTCTCTCCAGGAGTAGGGCAACACCCTCAGGGCTCTATCCAAGCCAAGATCCCTTACCTTTACAACTCCAGTCTTTATGCCCCGCTGGTTGCAAGAACTCATGGAATTCAGCCCCTCTCGTTTTCCCAGCCAATGGCTTTGGGGAAGTGTTCTCCTTGTGAGTTCCCCTGTGTGCTCCTCTCTCTCACCTTCCTGTGTGACAAAAGCTCCCTCCCCTTGGCAGTACCTGAGACCTGTTTCTCCCTGAAATCATGTTCTCCACACTTTCTACTTTCTTCAAAATGGCTTCTTCTCTCCCTTTACTTGTGGAGTTTGTTCTGTCAGTCTTCAGGTTTATTCCTGGGATATTTAGTATGATTTGATAGCTATATAGTTGTGTTTGAGGGATGGGACAAGCCTAGGGTCCTCCTACTATGCCACCATCTTAACTCCCTCTCTAGGTATTTTCTTTTGGTATAGAATACTAGATTGACATATTGATTTTCTTTTTCATCACTTTAAAGATACTGTTCCACTGTGTTCTTCCATTGTTTCATGAGAAATCAGTGATAATTCATCTTTGTTCCCTATGTAACATGACTTATCCCTCTCTACTTGTTTTTAAAGCACTCTGTTTTTCACTGGTTTTCTGTAATTTAATTATGTCATGCTTTGGTGCTGTTTTATTTGTTTTGTTTTACCCTGTTTGAGGTACAATGTAGCCTCAGGTAGTTGAGATTGTAAACAATAGCTGCTGAATCTTTTTGACAATCTCATTGTGGCAATACTAAAGATTTCCTTGTAAGAGAGGTAGAGAGTGCTGGTAGAGAGGCAAGAGGGAATCTTCCATTTTCCCTCCTCCTGATTCCCTCAACCAGGATGATATTGGCAGTACCAAAGGAGGAGCTGATCTTCCGACACAGCCTAGCAGAAGCAAGTAATACACTGATTCTCCTGCTGGGATAGTGGCAATAGGGCCCTGGAAGGAGCCTATCCTCCTCTCCAAACAGGTATCAATAAAGCACTATCAGTCAGGGCCACTTTGCATTCCACTCTTTTCTGTCTGGTGTCAGGGGCTGAGTGATCACATACCTGAACTCCCCCCCACACATTTGGCAGTGATGTGGGAGTACAAGTCAGCTCTGCACTTACCTACACCCCAGTGTTAGTGAGGCCCATTGGGTCACTGAGATTACATCCCCTTTGGCAGCAATGAGGTGGTACAAGTTGGTGCTCCACTTTTACCAAGAAGGTCTCAGTAGGGAACTTGAACTTCTACCTAAGTCATCTGCAATGAGGCATCAAGTCAGCTCTTCACTTCTGTTGGGTTGATGTCAATGGACTCATCAAGGAGCTGAACATCTATCACCACATAAAAATGCATGCTATACCTAAATAGAGTGGCTTCTTGATAAAAAATAAAATTAAAGAGAATCTAGACTGTAACACCCAATACCCAGAATGTCCAGGATACATTTGAAAATAACTCATCTCATAAAAACAACTAGGACAATCAAAACTTCACTAAGAAAGGAAAATCAGCACACATCAACTCTGAGACAATCCAGATGCTGAAATTATCTAACAAGTATTTTAAAGCAGCAATAATAAAAATGCTTCAACAAGCATTTACAAACCCTCTTGAAACAAATGACAAAAAAGAAATCTCACTAAAACAATACAAGATATAAAAAAGAACCAAATGGAAATTATACAGAAAAATAAAAAAAAAAACTAAACAAACAAAAACAAAGAATCCACAGAATACCCCAAATAATTCACCTGACTAGCTCAATAGTAGGTTGAACACTACAGAGGAAAGAATCAGTAAACTAGAAGAAAAATCAATAAAAATTACCCCATCTAAACAGAGCCCTAGAGACATATCAGACAATTTTGAAAGAAGTAATATTCATCTTATCAGAGTCTCAGGAAAGAAGATAGTGTGAGACCGAAAAATATTCTAGGAAATAATGACTGTAATTTTACCATATTTGGTAAAACACAAACCTAGGGATTAAAGAAGCTTGGTGAACCCCAAACACTTGTAACGTGTTACCTTCTGTTACTTTAAAAATCCACAGGAAGACACTCTATAAACTTCTGGAAACAAAGGACAAAGAAAAATTTTGAAAAGGGCTAGAGAAAAACTGCACATTACCTACAGGAGTACAACAGTGTAATTGACAGTGGATTTCTCATGTATAACCAGAATCCAGAAGGAACCATCACAATATTTTTCAAGGGTTGAAAGAAAAGAACTGTCAACCTTGAATTCTATAACCACCAAAAACATCTTTCAGGGATGAAGCAGATAAACATTATCAGAAGAAAGAAAACTAAAAGAATGTGTCAACACCACATCTATAATTAAATAATGGCTACACAAAGTTCCTAAACAGAAAGGGAAGAATAACTAAACTGATCTGGGAATTTATGAAGAAAAAAAGAAAAACAATGAATTGGGTAAATATAGGGGTAAATGTAATAGACCATCTTTCTCCTCATGAGTTTTAAAAAAAATCATTGTAGATAGTTGAGGAAAAAAATATGACACCATTTAAAGTGATGTTGACTGAATGTAAAAGAAGTGGCAGAAATATGTCAATACCAGTAGACTATGATATGCTATGTATGCATACTTTATCTATAGCAACCACAAAATAACCTATGTAAATAAATACGTTTAAAACCTAAAAATAAATCAGTAAAAATGAAATTAAAAAATGCTGAATGTCATATGCAAGATAGGAAAGGGAAAAGAATGAAAAACAGAATGAAAAGACAGAAAATAAATAATAACTTGGCAGACTAAAGCCCTGTTGAGGAGGTGTCCAAGCCCACCTACACATTCAGAAACTTGATAAAAGGATTCATGAGACTTAGCATACACTCATGTTCAATGGCTAAGAGTTACTATGGTGACACAGTAGGGATACACAACTAGATTAGTAATGACAATAGACACAGGTGGTGTCTAGAGGAATCTATGTGCAGACTTCCTATGCTCTTTACTTCTCTTGAGAGTTAACAGAAAGTAACATTCTCCTTCTAGTATAGAAAATGCAGCTTCATATGTGTAATGTTTATGTCCATATGTTAATCAGTTTGAGACTTAAAGACTAGAGCTTTTATAGGGGGCAGTCACTTAGGCATTCTCTACCTAGCAATTCCCCAAATTATAATTTGGTAGAGGAAAGCATGTGTTAATAATAAATCACATTGTTTGAGCAACTACGTACAGCAAAACAATCTTATCTGTTAGAAAATGTTTTAGGGAGACCTGCGTGGCTCAGTCAGTTAAGCATCTGCCTTCAGCTCAGGTCATGATCTCAGGGTCCTGGGATTGAACACTGTGTTGTGCTCCCTGCTCAGCAGAGAGTATGCTTCTTCCTCTCTCTCTGTCCCTCCCCCTCCACTCACACTCACGCTCTCTCTCTCTCAAATAAATACATAAAATCTTTAAAAAATGTTTTAAAGGTTCCAGATGTCAGCTAAGGACCAACCTTACAAGCAAGCCCTTCTAAAGATAGTAGCCTCAGACCTGTTATGTTGACTCTAATCTGTATTGTTCAGCTCACTGGCCCTTGGCCAAGGCAGCTTTACAACAAAATTGTTTTCAGTAGCACCCCATGTGGCAAAGTGAGACCAATCTGTAGTATTACTTTTAGTCATGCCTTTTAGGGGTCCTGGATATAGCCAGGTAAAACAAATCTCATTAATCTGAAAGGTCTATCTTTGAAACCCAGTTGGTTTTCTCCTTCTGTTTTCCTATTAATATATTTTTTAAACTTGGCAACAAAGCACAACAAAACTCTGACCTGAATGTCTTCCAGGGATAATGCAGTGTCATGATAGTCAAGGCACACATATAAGAAGTACAATGCCAAAGGACAAACATGATATCTCTGGAAAAAAAAGAGTATACAATTCCTATGGCCCCCAATGATACATATATTATTTAGGCAGTAAAGGTTAAAAAGGCCTCCCACTTTAATATAAATAATTTCATTCAATCCTTGGTTTTAGAAGGACTACATGAGGCAGTTGCTTTCAAATAATCCTGTTTTGTCCATGGCATGAGCTTATTTGTACCATGGGTGTGAACACCACCTTTGGCATTCTGCCTGGAAAATACAAGGGTTGTGGCCACCCTTTGCTTGTTTTGTTGGTTGGAGCTATCATGGGAGAGAAGCTCAGCTATCAGTTTGCATTCAAAGAGTCCCTAGCAGGTTGATAAAGCAATAAGGGACACTTTTATTTGAGAGGAAGAGAAGGCCTCTGGTAGTTTGAAAAACAAAGATCATAAATGTTCCTCCATCTTGGGGTCTAAAGCGTTTTTCTCCTTGTTGTTTGTTTTGTTTTGTGTCCGGTGTATTAACCATGTTTCCAGCTTTTGGAAACTTGATGCTTTAACATCTACCCTACATGCGTATGTCAGACACATCTTGTTCTGAACAGTCTGATAATATGCTTAAGTCACTTTGCCTTGCTTCTCGCCTCCTTCATTGCCTCGCCTCTCCCCGCCTCTGGAGGAGATCTCCTTCCAGAGGCGTGCTTTTCAGATACAAACTAACCAGTCCATATCCCTAACTATCTCCTTTATCAGGCTCTCACACTGCAGGACACTGTATCTTCCCTAATCACTCCAAGGCCAGACACCAGACAACTAGGGACAGTTCCTATGCCCCAGAATCTGCTAATATTATTCAAACTAGCCAATACTAAGCATGCTTACTCTGACTCACCCCTTCCTTCCCACAGAAACCACAATAAAAGCTCTTGTCTACAGTTCCTCCCTCTCCCTCTGCCTTATCACCTACCTCTGTGCTTCCCAGTATGGCCTATGGCATGCCCCTCCTCTTGGGAACTGTAAATATCAGTGACAATTATCTCCTGGTCCATTGGTCTTACTATACCTCGAATTTTCTTTTAATATACTATTTTTTAAAACAATTGGTGCAGGGAGCAATGCAGTTTGGCCTCAGACTGCCCCTTAGAGCTTAGACATGCTCTTAGACTCCTCTTGGCTTATTAATTGGTTTCGCCAGATGGGCAGCAATAGCAAGGTACTGCTTGCTACAGTGCTTGTGCTCTGGCCACTACTGTTTGTTGCATTTGCCAGGTGTTGGTATAGATTATCACCTTGAATTGTGGAACTCAAAAGCTTAGTCTTCTCCAAGTTCTAGTCTGAGTTAGTTGCCTAGATTCTGAGACAAGACTCTTGGGGTCACTCCTTGATACTGACTAGCTAAGTTTACAAAAATTCCTCTTAAGTAAGCATGGTGCAACTTCCCTACAAGTGCAGTGAGATAAGCCTGATAGACAACTGGGCAACACTAACAAGAGGTGGGGCAAGCTGAGTTGCTATTTCATTTGCCCTGTTGAGTAGAGGAAGATTGCTCTTGAAGGTGCTCCTGTGTTGTGAGCCGGCCACACAGTGTAAGGGCATTCACCTACCTTCCCAGGCTGTTGCTGCCATCTGGTGAAACCAACTAATAAAGCAAAAGCAATCTAGTGGCATACCATTCCAGTCTGAGGCCAAACTACCCTGCCACGGCATCCCACATAATATAAACTGGATATAAACTCTTGTGTTGTTGCTTGTCTTGCTGCTGTTGAAATTTGTCTTCTGTCCCATGGGATATAAAGGATCTTATCCTTACGGATCTGTGATGCCACGTCTAACAAAAAAGGAAGAAGGCAAAGAACATTGCATTCCAGCTCATCCTGGAACACAAGATGGAGTCATACAATTAATTTAGGAGTGCAAAACACTTGCACAGTGTAAATGGGCCCTACTGAGTTCTGTTACATATTAACATGTCAAGGGCCTTACACTCAAGACCTGAAGCCCAAACACTCTGACAAGGCCTCAATAGCTCTCCTAGATGCTGAACCTGATTCCAGTGAGGTTAATAGGGACATCCTAGAGAGGGAGACCACTGCCTATGGATAGAGCCATTTGGGGTCATCAGGAGTTTATTTTGTAAACACCTAAAGGGTAAAAACATTTGGGGACAGACAGGAAACTAAAAATAAATTTACCTGCTTAGAGATACATGCCATTCTAAAGGATGAGACTGATACTTCCAACAAGGGAGCTAACTTCACTGTCTCAAAGACAGGCTGCTATAGCTCTCTAAATACAAACCCCAATCTCTGGGAGGTGGATTAGGAAGCCTTGGAACAAGAAACAACTGCCTATGAGGCAGGCCATGAAGGCCCTTCCTATAAACTCTTAGAAGGTCCACAAGGTTATCAACCAGAAGGTTTTCAACCAGAAACAGGAATTAAAAACCATAGCTTTAGGAGGTTAGAAACCCAAGTGGAAAAAAAAAACAACTCTTAGATACAGGACAGAAAATAAAAGGTAAATACACACACACACACACACACACACACACACACATACACAAAAATAAAAGGTAAATATATATATTTACATATGTATATACACACACATATATACATATATACTATGTTTATATATTTAAATAGTTTAATAATATAAATGTTACATTATAAATATTATGATACATAAATAATAAATATATATTATAAAATGTATATGTAAATATGTAAATATTTACATATATACTCATATATAAGCAAAGGTCCATTATTTGACTCAACTGGAAATCCAAAATTTACTAAAAGGATTTATATAACAAAAATATAAAAATTAAAAAGTCACTGATTGGTTTTTGTGCCTCTACAACCAGATTCTAAATTAATTTTAGCATTTGCTAAAATGCAACAATTGACAAAACTTTATGGACTTAATATTAAGGTTCAAATTACAGCTATAGCTTGGAATCTCACTAAATTTAAATACTGTACCTTTTATATTAGGAAAACAACTAAATTCAAAATAAAAAGGAAATAGGTATACCTCACTTTAACTGGAGACTTGCCAACATTTCCCATAGTTTTAGTACCCACTGCCCTAAAATATTCCAGAGTAGGCACAGAAGCTTTAACACAATAGATTAAGTATATTATTAAATAGTAATATATTAAAATTAAATTAAATCTTTGGCAGTTACAAATTGGCTTGCTAAGACACAGATTCCTAGTTAAAATAGTTAATATGGCCTAATGTAAGTTAAAACAGGGTCTTCAGGGATCAAAAGTTAGTATACAAAACCTAGAGGGATAATTATTCCCACTCCTCTATTTAACAGTCCAGTCTTGCCTGTTTTTACACGTGGAAAAAATAAATGGCCCATGATAGATTACTACAATCCATGGTCATTGTAGTCCCACCCATTAAGTCTGCCATACCCAAATATTAAAATTAGCTAACTCTACCAAAGCAATAATTGGTAAATATTTTGCTATTATATATTTGACTAATACATTCTATTCAAGGCCTTTCAGCTTCAGTTTGACTTTATCTCCAATGATACACAATATACCTTTTCTAGGCTACCCATGGGGTACCCCAACAGCTTTGCCATAACCCAAAATATTTTTGGACAAGATCTTGACTGCATCCACCTTTCTCCAGGAGTACAGGTACAAATGACATTACATTGATGACATCCTTCTCCAAGGAGAATCATTTGGCACAATCATTAATGACATACAAGCCCAACATCTTTTACTTTTGGGTTCTGGTGGCAACATATTCTTCATTTGCAAATTTGACTTTATCTCACTTATGCTGTTGCTTTCAAATTAGTTCAGCTTAAATGGATCCCCCTCCAACAAAAGTCTCTAAGATCTGTCCAAATTAAAATTAACAAGCCCTCCCATTTAGTGCCCTTCAGGAGATTCCTTCACTGTAGAGGTTTAGTGCCCTTCAGGAGATTCCTTCACTGTAGAGGTTCTGGCAACCTCTCCTCATGCCTCCTGGTGTCTCTGGACCACCTCTGATGGCTGTAAATTGTCCAAGGGCTTCTGATGTAAAACTTACCTCTTTCTGCCCCATGCTATATACCATTAAAACAAAAATTTCCAGATACATAGTAGGATATTCTGGAAATAAAAGCTTTCACATACACTGAGCCTGTGACTCTCCATACCCAGTGGTTTATTGTGCTTTGGGTCATGGAAACAACATGCATAAGCTCAGCACAACTACTGAGATCTCCTTAGTACAGGATGAGGACTTAATACAGGATTGGGCCCTCTGGAATATTCCACATTGTAGGAGAGGGTGGCTTCCCCTGTCCTCAGTTTGTTGCCGATGCCATGGTGTTAGAGGAGGTCACCCTTCCCCCAGTCACTCAGCTACCTGGAAAGTCTCTTACGATAAACTGAGTGAATAGCAATGGGAGTTTGTAGACTGTATGAATGGCATTGTCACCATCAAAAATAATGAAGCTCAATGGAATGTTTCTGTTTTCCTTCCTTAGCCAGGATGTCCCTGATAAAAGACAGAACCCAAGGGTCAACACAAATGCCCATACTTCAGGTAGTCATCTTAGCACCATATGCCCTGGTCAACAAATGGCCTCATTTCACATTTATTACAAATGATTGGGCCATTGCCTAAGAGTTGCTCCCTTCAGGGTAAATAACTCTGAAATCCTTTGCCTCAGAGATACCCAAAATATAAATAAAAATTACACATCTCTACTTACACTAAGTCTTCCAAAACAAGGTCTTGCCAGGACTCCTTATCACCTTTGTAATCAAATGATGCTGAAAGTAACCAAGGCACACATCTCAAAATACACAATACTGGCCCCTCAAAAAAGGCATTCAATAAAACTTTCATGTCCCTGAGGTACCAGACAGTGGTTTGAGAGATATAATGGGCTTTGAAAACAACTCCTTTACAAATTTGAGTCCAATACATGGACCCCTAAATGATATTTGATCTTACTCTAGGCCTTAATTTCTCTTAACTCAAGGCCACTTGGCTGACTCATATCTCATATTTTTTTTAAAACTGTTCCATCCATGGAGGTTCCTCAAAAAATTAAAAATAGGAGGTGGAAAAAATGGCAGAGGAGTAGGGGACCCTATTCCAACTGGTTCCAGAAATGAGCTGGATATCTACCAGACCACTCTGAACACCCATGAAATCAGTGTGAGATGTAGGAAGATAAATCTAGATCTCTACAAACAGAATATCGCAGGCATTTGGTTGCGAGGTACGAAGCGGGCAGCTGTGATTCTGCGGGCAGATATTGGAGGATAAATGGAAGTGGGAGGGAGCCTGGCCATAGGGATCCTACACCACCGGTGAGCGAGAGCCTCCTGTGCTGGGGAGAGGGTACAGACTTGCAGACCAGTAGCAGCGGGGAAAGGACTTTAGGGCAGTCCCCCGGACAGAAACTGCATGTGTGAAGTGGGGGCAGCTGGAAGTTTCAGAAGCACAAAGAGCAGAGACGAGTTCCGACCCGGAGGTGAGGACTGGGAGCACTGCGGAGGGGCGCACAACCCAGGACGCTGCAGTTTCTAGCATCACGCAGAGAAACGGAGATAGTGTGGCCTGGAGAGCTCACTGAAGAACAGATTGCAATCTCTATGCTCTGAGGCAGAGCATTGGAAATGGTCTCTTCTACTCTGACTCTTGGGAGAGATGCAAAAACCCACTGGGGAAAGCCGCCAGAGAACAAAAGCCCTAAAAAACTGGTTTTCACTGAGCCCATCCCCGGCCACAGGGGTCAGAACAACTCTGCCTAAACAGGGTTGCCTGAGTAAAAGTGCAGCAGGCCCCTGCCCCAGAAGACAGACTGGGAAAACAAGAGTCCAGCAACCATAAGGTCCCAAGAGAACAGGTGTATCTTTCTTGGGCTGTGGTCAATAATTTGGACTCTATACATTCCCTCAACCACCCCTCAACAGAATGACTAGGAGGAGGAACCCCCAAAATAGGAAAGACTCAGAGACTATGATTTATGCCACAGATTTACAAATGGATTCAGATATAACCAAGATGTCAGAGATGGAATTCAGGCTAGCAACTGTGAAGACAATAGTTAGAAAGGAGAAATCAATTAATGGCAACATAGAGTCTCTAAGGACAGAAATGAAAGCCGAATTGGCAGAACTTAAAAATGCTATCAATGAGATCCAATCTAATCTAGATAATCTAACAGCTAGAGTAAGCGAGGCAGAAGAATGAATTAGTAATCTAGAAGACCATTTATTAGACAAAAAGGGAAAAGAGGAGGCCAGGGAAAAACAATGCAGAATCCATGAAAATAGAATCAGAGAAATAAGTGACACCATGAAGTGTTCCAATGTCAGAATTATTAGAATCCCAGAGAGAGTGGAGAGAGAGAGAGGACTAGAAGATATATTTGAGCAAATCATAGCCAAGAACTTCCCTAATATGGGGAATGAAACAAACATTCATGTCCTAGAGGCAGAGAGGACCTCTCCCAAGATTAAGGAAAACAAGCCAGCTTCCCAACATGTAATAGTAAAACTTGCAAATCTTAGAACCAAGGAAACCATCTTAAGGGCAGTTAGGGGGAAGAGATTCCTTATGTACAAAGGGAGAATATCAGAATAACATCAGATCTATCCACAGAGACCTGGCAAGCCAGAAAGGGCTGGCAAGACATATTCAGGATACTAAACGAAAAGAACATGCAGCCAAGAATACTTTATCTGGCAAGGCTGTCATTTAGAATGGATGGAGAGATGTAGAGCTTCCAAGACTGGCAGAAACTGAAAGAATATGTGACCACTAAGCCGGCCCTGCAAGAAATATTAAGGGGGGTTTTATAAAGGAGAAAGACCCGAAGAGTGATATACAACAGAAATTTACAGGGACAATCTATAAAAACAACGTCTTGAAAGGCAACATGATGACAATTAAATCATATCTTTCAATAATCACTCTCAATGTGAATGCTCTAAATGCTCCCATAAAACGGCACAGGGTTGCAGATTGGATAAAAAGACAGGACCCATCCATATGCTGTCTACAAGAGACTCATTTTGAACCTAAAGATCCATCCAGACTGAAAGTGAAGGGATGGAGATCCATCTTCCATGCCAGCGGACCTCAAAAGAAATCTGGGGTAGCAATTCTTATATCAGACAAATTAGATTTTAAACTAAAGTCTATAGTTAGAGACACAGAAGGACACTATATCATTCTTAAAGGGTCTATCCAACAAGAAGATCTAACAATTGTAAATAGCTATGACCCCAGCATAGGAGCAGCAATCTACATAAGCCAGCTGTTAACCAAAATAAAGAGTCATATTCATAACAATACATTAATTGTAGGAGACCTCAGTACTCCACTCTCAGCAATAGACAGATCATCTAAGCAGAAAATCAACAAAGAAACAAGAGCTTTGAATGATACCCTGGACCAGATGAACCTCATAGATATATACAGAACATTCCACCCTAAAACAAAAGAATACTCATTCTTCTCGAGTGCACATGGAACTTTCTCCAGAAGAGACCACATACTGGGTCACAAATCAGGTCTCAACCGATACCAAAAGATTGAGATTATTCCCTGCATATTCTCAGACCACAATGCTTTAAAACTGGAACTCAATCACAAGAAAAAATTTGGCAGAAATTCAAACACTTAAAGCTAAAGACCACTCTGCTCAAGAATGTTTGGGTCAACCAGGAAATCAAAGAAAAACTTAAACAATTCATAGAAACCAATGAGAACGAAAACACATTGGTCCAAAACCTATGGGATACTACAAAGACGGTCCTAAGGGGGAAATACATAGCCATCCAAGCCTCACTCAAAAAAATAGAAAAATCCCGAATTCACCAGCTAACTCTACACCTTAAAGAACCAGAGAAAAAGGAACAAACGATGCCTAAGCCATGCATTAGAAGAGAAATAATTAAGATTAGAGGAGAGATCAATGAATTAGAAACCAGAAACACAGTAGATCAGATCAATGAAACTAGAACTTGGTTCTTTGAAAGAATTAATAAAATCGATAAACCACTGGCCAGACTTATCCAAAAGAAAAGAGAAAGGACCCACATTAATAAAATTATGAATGAAAGGGAAGAGATCACGACTACACCAAGGAAATAGAAACAATTACTGGAAACTATTATTGACAACTATATGCAAATAAACTGAGCAATCTGGATGAAATGGAGGCCTTCCTGGAAACCTATAGACTGCCAAGACTGAAACAGGAAGAAATTGACAACCTGAATAGGCCAATAACCAGTAACGAGATCGAAGCAGTGATCAAAAACCTCCCAAAAAACAAGAGTCCAGGGCCTGATGGATTCCCTGGGGAATTCTACCAAATATTCAAAGAAGAAATAATACCTATTCTACTGAAGCTGTTTCAAAAAATAGAAACAGAAGGAAAGCTTCCAGACTCATTCTATGAGGCCAGCATTACCTTAATCCCCAAACCAGGCAAAGACCCCATCAAAAAGGAGAATTTCAGACCAATATCCCTGATGATTATAGATTCCAAAATCCTCAACAAAATCCTACCTAATAGGATGCAACAATACATTAAAAGGATCATCCACCACGACCAAGTGGGATTTATCCCCGGGATGCAAGGGTGGTTCCACATTTGTAAATCAATCAGTGTGATAGAAAACATTAAAAAGAGGAGAGAGAAGAACCACATGGTCCTCTCAATTGATGCAGAAAAAGCATTTGACAAAATAAAGCATACTTTCCTGATTAAAACTTCAGAGTATAGGGATAGAGGGAACGTTCCTCAAGTTCATAAAATCCATCTATGAAAAACCCACAGCGAATATCATCTTCAATGGGGAAGAGCTGAGACCCCTTCCCTTAAGATCAAGAACACGTCAAGGATGCCCTCTCTCGCCACTATTGTTCAACATAGTACTAGAAGTCCTAGCAACAACAATCAGACAACAAAAAGAAATACAGAGTATTCAAATTGGCAAAGAAGAAGTCAAACTTTCTCTTTTCGCAGATGACATGATACTTTATGAGGAAAACCCAAAAGAGTCCACCCCCAAATTACTAGAACTCATACAGCAATTCAGTAATGTGGCAGGATACAAAATCAATGCACAGAAATCAGTTGCTTTCTTATACACTAACAATGTAACTGTAGAAAGAGAAATTAGAGAAACGATTCCATTTACAATAGCACCAAAAACCATAAGATACCTCAGAAAAAACCTAACCAAAGAGGTAAAGGATCTATACTCTAGGAACTACAGAACACTCCTGAAGGAAATTGAAGAAGACACAAAAGGATGGAAAAGCATTCCATGCTCATGGATCAGAAGAATAAACATTGTTAAAATGTCTATGCTACCCAGAGCAATATATATCTTCAATGCTATCCCAATCAAAATTCCAATGACATTTTTCAAAGTGCTGGAAAAAACAATCCTAAAATTTGTATGGAATCAGAAAAGACCCGAATTGCCAAGGAAATGTTGAAAAAGCAAAACAAAGCTGGGGGCATCACGTTGCCCAATTTCAAGCTATATTACAAAGCTGTGATCACCAAGACAGCATGATACTGGCACAAAAACAGACATATAGACAATGGAACAGAATAGAGAGCCCAGATATGGACCCTCAACTCTATGGTCAAATAATCTTTGACAAAGCAGGAAAAAAACATGCAATGGAAAAAAGACAGTCTCTTCAATAAATGGTGCTGGGAAAATTGGACAGCCACATGCAGAAGAATGAAACTCAACCATTCTCTAACACCATACACAAAGATAAACTCAAAATGGATGAAAGACCTCAATGTGAGACAGGAAGCCATCAAAATCCTAGAGGAGAACATAGGCAGTAACCTCTTCGACATCGGCCACAGCAACTTCTTTCAAGATACACCTCCAAAAGCTAGTGAAACAAAAGCAAAAATGAACTTTTGGGACTTCATCAAGATAAAAAGCTTCTACACAGCAAACAGTCAACAAAACAAAGAGGGAACCCACAGAATGGGAGAAGACATTTGCAAATGACACTACAGATAAAGGGCTGGTATCCAAGATCTATAAAGAACTTCTCAAACTCAACACCCCAAAAAACAAATAATCAAGTCAAAAAATGGGCAGAAGACATGAACAGACACTTGTCTGAAGAAGACATACAAATGGCTATCAGACATATGAAAAAATGTTCATCATCATTAGCTATCAGGGAAATTCAAATCAAAACCACATTGAAAGGGCGCCTGGGTGGCTCAGTCGTTAAGCGTCTGCCTTCGGCTCAGGTCATGATCCCAGGGTCCTGGGATCGAGTCCCACATCCGGTTCCCTGCTCTGTGGGAAGCCTGCTTCTCCCTCTCCCACTGCCCCTGCTTGTGTATCCTCTCTCACTGTGTCTCTCTCTGTCAAATAAATAAAATCTTTTAAAAAAAAAAACACATTGAGATACCATGTTATACCAGTAAGAATGGCAAAAATGGACAGGGCAAGAAACAACAAATGTTGGAGAAGTTGTGGAGAAAGGGGAACCCTCTTACACTATTTGTGGGAATGCAAGTTGGTACAGCCTTTTGGAAAACAGTGTGGAGGTGCCTCAAAAAATTAAATATAGAGCTACCCTATGACCCAGCAATTGCACTCCTGGGTATTTACCCCAAAGACAAAGATGTAGTGAAAAGAAGGGCCATATGTATCCCAATATTCATAGCAGCACTGTCCGCAATAGCCAAACTGTGGAAAGAGCTGAGATACCCTTCAACAGTTGAATGGATAAAGAAGATGTGGTCCATATATACAATGGAATATAACTCAGCCATCAGAAAGGATGAATACCCAACTTTTACATCAACGTGGATGGGACTGGAGGAGATTAGGCTAAGTGAAATAAGTCAAGCAGAGAAAGTCAATTATCATATGGTTTCACTTATTTGTGGAACATAAGGAATAGCATGGAGGACATTAGGTGAGGGAAGGGAAAAATGAAGGGGGGGGAAGTCGGGAGGGAGAGATGAACCACGAGATACTATGGACTCTGAGAAACAAACAGGGTTTGGGGGTGGGGGGGGGGGGGGATTGATTAGCCCGGTGATGGGTATTAAGGAGGGTATGTACTGCATGGAGCACTGGGTGTTATATGAAAAAAATGGATCGTGGATCACCACATCAAAAACTAATGATGTATGGTGACTAACATAACAGAATAAAATAAAATTTTATTTTTAAAAAATTTATTTTAAAATTTTATTTTATTTAAAATAAAATAAAACTGTTCATTCACCCTTTTCTATATTTTTAAAGGTTAAATGTCTCACATATATATATGAGGCCTTTAATAACATCTGTCTTTATAAATGTTTAATTTTGCCTCCATCTCATAAGGGCTAGAGGTCACATCCAGGGCACATAACTCACCTGGAATCCATTAACCACAGATTGTCCCACAGGCCAAGCAGCTGCCCATCTGATATCAAACTCATTTGAACCTAAACTTCAACCACCTACAATGCCTTCCTGAATATTTGGGTTATAAGGAGTGGATAATTAATCTGGGCTCTCCCTCTGATCCTCTCTAGGAAATTAAAGTTAGTACTCCACAGCCATTCCCACAGACAGTGTGGACCACCAAAAAGACAATGAGAAAACTCTGCTTAGTAATAAAAGTCACATTCAGAAATAATAAAATCAATACCATATGTCATAATGATGAAAGCAGATAACCCTTTCGTGGTAATAATATATGTCAGAGGAGAATCAACATCAGACAACAAAAGCCTGTCAGGTGCAACTATGCATCATTCTATTCACTGTTGGCCTCATTACTATTGGTCTGGGTACTTTCACTGGTCTGCAATTCAGATGCTAAAAATCCCCTGTGTAAGCCACTGTTTTAACCAAACATGGAAAAATCTGAGGCCCACATGCCATTGAATTTGGCTAATACAAACTCAACAACCCAAAAACTTCACTGGCTTGCTTGTCATCAACCAAACCAAGAACTGAGGTAAAGGGCCCAAAGTAATTGGCCACATTAGAGGGTCTGCCTACAGGTTAATGCTGGAGCTCTAACCACAGCCACGATATTTTAAATGGCAATCAACCTGACACTCTATTAACCCCAAACACCCAAAATAGGCCATAAAATTTAAAACATATTTGTAAAAGAACCCCTCTCATCACCCTTCTGGACAAAACCTTGGACTGCTGAAAACTTTTAGATTTGGCTACCCTTAACAGGAACTTTAATTGTGCAAGTCAGGTCCTGGTGTGTTGGTCTGTTACAATAGCATTGCAGAATGCCAACATTACTATTGCTAGCTGTGTACACACAAGTCCCTTGACTTAAGAGATATTTACAAGTCAAATTCCCAAGCCCAACACTGCTTTCAAGTTACACAAGTGGTTCAGCCTTGTTATAATACCATAGAGCCACAAAAACAAGACTGACATTAACCTGAATGGGTATTCACTTGGAAAAGATACCTCAGTCTGACATCTAGGCAACATCTCTCAGGCCCAGGGGCTCACCTCCAGAGATGATTATCACCTCAGACAACATCGTTCCAGTCTACAGTCTCACTGTTGGAGATAACTTTGCCTCTTGTGATGGAGACAAATGCATTCCAGATGCTAAAACCTCTGCCTCAGTAGTGCTCATGGACTCTCATTCCTAAAGCATTGACCAAACTGGATATAGGACATACACTGCCTTTTTCCTTTGGTATATATAAATTTTCCTTTCCATATATAAATAAATAAATAGGGATTTTATTATGTTTCCTGAGCTCACTGTCTGCTTAACCCATATCCTGGCATATTCATTACTCTCTGCCAAAATGTATACCCTTATACTCCCATACCTAAAGGAAAATCTGGTAGGAGTTACTACTATCTGTGCTATTATAAAGATTAATGGGGATTACTGCTTTCCCCAGGAAGCAACTGTTTCATATTAGTCAACCCATCAACCCCCTGGTGACAGATTCAATATTCCATAGTGCCTTTTCCTACTCTCCCCTTCCAACTTTCCACTATGACCACCACAACCACTCCTCCTCCTTAATTATAAACAAATATCACTAATCTTAACTTAAACCATCAGTTCATATCCTTCAAAAACACAGATGCCAGACCTGCCACCTTTACCCAAAAAATACATCAAAATGTTACTGTCAAATACATACATATATATATACATATATGTATGTATATATACATACATATACAATTCATAGTTTTTAACACACTTTACATCTCCACAAAGATATTTTGGAGACTCCAGAAAATTCAGATTTATTTTCTTTACTAATGCCATATAAATGGGTAACCCAGTTACAGGCTAGCCTAGAAAGACTCCTTATACTACTTGTGTTCCTCTTTTTTATTCTCATAACTGTTTTCTGTGCTGTTTAGTATACCCTCTCTAAAAGGCTGCTCTCTCTTCAACCCAAAGATTCCTTAATTTGATGTTAAGGCATCACAGGATCAATTGCATTAACCATATTTCTAGCTTCTTTAAATATGATGCTTTGACATCTACCCTACATATATATATGCTGAACACAACTTGTTCTGGCTAACCTGATAATATGCTTAAGTCACCTTGCCTTGAACTTCTACCTCCCTCACCAACCCTCAGAGTCTTTCTTCTGGGGGCACATGTTTCAAATACAAAACCAAACAATCCAGAGTCCACATCCCCAAACATCTCCTTTATCAAGCTCTCACACTCTGGATCACTATACGCCTGCCCTAATTATTCCAGAGGCAGGTACCAAACAACAAGGGACAACCCCTAGGCCTCAAAGCCTGTTGAAATTTTCAAACTAGCCAATCCTAAGCATGTTTACCCTGCATTGCTTGTTCCTTGGCCCCCCATAGCACAGCATGTCCCCTTCTCTTGGGATCTGTGAATAATAAACCATCTTTTCAATGGCAATCATCTGCTAATCTGTTGGATTTATTATACCTCAAATTTTCTCTTAAGGCACTATATTTTAAAACACCTGGGTTTTTCTTTTATTCCCATTGATCTAAATAAACACTTTTAAGCCCAGTGTTTAGTAATCTAAACACTGATTACAAAATCAGTGTTCCCCATTAGGTAATCATAACTTTGCATTTTTCCAATCATCACTTACTCTCATCCAGACCTTTTATCTGAAAGGGCTGTGTCTTCACAGGACAAAAACATTTTTACAAGAAAATATTTTAATAAAATAATAAAAAATTAAGGATCTCTTAGGCACTCTTTTGGATATGTATGTCAGCCTAGGGTTTCTGCTGGAGGAACTAAAGACACATAATGTCCAGAGAAATGGTCAGGACAAAATAATGAATCTTCAAAATTGAAAAAAAAAACAGTGTTCCATTACTGTGCAACCCTTTAGTCCTGATTATTTACTTAGTAAGTTGCCTTATATTACATACTATCCCTTGTGACAACAGCTGCATTTAAAAATTAAACTATCTTATTAAAGTGTGTACCATCAGGAGAATGGTAAGGAAAGTAGTCAAGTTATCAGTTCATTGCTGTAAATAGCAAACCATCCAGGAAGCCAAACACAAGTCAACTGAGGTGAAACATTTCCAAGATGAGGTCTAGAGTCCAATTTGTCAGGAGTAGGTATAGGGGCCAGACTATATTTCATGTGCCCTTCTACACCTTGTAGCAATTCATAGAAAGTCAGGAATTTTATCTCTGTATCAGAAATATACAGCTGATTATCAGCTGGATTTCAGATAGTCCCGTCAGAGAGCAAGCCCTATACATGGGCATCTGCATGTGAAGTAGATGGTTCAGTCAGTATCCAGGATGTTTTCATAGTTTACAGGCTCACAGAGGGTTGTCCTAATCCCAGAGTCTGAGTTAGGTTCACTGAGTCTGTACCTGCTTTCAGTTTGGCAGAATGGGTTTCAGTTTGGCAGAGCTCATGTTGAGGCTGGAACAATCTATAGCAGACAATATCATGTTTAAACTTAGCATCATGTTCAGATAATTAGGATCTGTAAATTCAGGATTCAAAAAAAAAAAAAGCCAGTGTTACAGGCAATAGGAAAGACAAGATGCTGCAAGACCAGACAGTTGTGTGTACCAGCCCAGCTGATAAGATAGGGCTTTTAAAGCCCTTTCTTCTACTCAGTCTTAGAGTCCAAATTGAGCCAATCAAAAACTTGCCCATATTAGAATGAAAAATCAATAGCCTCTAAAGATTAGATATTTGATTTTTACAATAATTGAACAGGGAGCTATAGAAACTGCTTTTTTAATAAAGTATTATATTAGTAACTTTGTCAAAATTCCAAAAGTTTGTCTTCATCTGGAGATAGCTTCCTTTTTTTTTCCAGAGGCTTCAGTTCACAGAAGTCATTAGTCATGAAAACTTGTTTTGTTTCCAGTACTTGAAGTGTTTAAATTTCAGCCCATCCACCAGCAGCAAAAAAGGAATAGACTCATATCGCACTTATACTTTTATTTTGGCAACTTTCTCTGATCTAGATGATTCCTCTAGCTTCTGTGAAATGAAAAGCATATTAACATTTTACATTAATTTTTCATACATCCAGATACAGTACCCACAAAACAACACAAAGCAGATTCTTATCTCCTTTTACTTCTGATTTGAAATTTACCTAAACCTCTGGCAGTAAAGTTCAGCATTATAACATTAACAGCACAATGGCTGCATACCTGCTGGGGGTGCTAATGGAACTGCAGATAGACTATACAAATGGCTGACAGGAATTGTTCTAGCCCTGGAAAGAGATTTAACCCTTTCAAACGGAGGAGAGAGCAACTAACAAAATAAATTTTTACTATCTTCAGCTCACCTAAAGCTCAAATTCTTGGGCCCTTTTCCCTACAACCTGGAAGACACAGCCAAAACAAAAGGCACAACCAGGGCTACATTTTCTTCCACTTAAGCAAGCACAGTCTATAGCAGCCAGAGAATCCAATGTGTCAACTTTCCTGAAGTTGACTTATCACTTTAAAATCCCATTGATAGGGGTACCTGGGTGGCTCAGTCATTAAGCGTCTGCCTTCAGCCTAGGTCATGATCCCAGGGTCCTGGGATTGAGCCCCACATTGTGCTCCCTGCTCAGCGGGGAGCCTGCTTCTCCCTCTCCCACTCCCCATGTTTGTGTTCACTCTCTCACTGTGTCTCTCTCTGTCAAATAAATAAACAAAATCTTTAAAAAATAAATAAATAAAATCCCATTGATAATTTTTACCTCTAATAATACATTGTGGGTCAGCTACCATTTCATAACACAGGTTATGAAATATACTCCATAACCACCCAGGCATCAGATTTTGTCATCTTTGACCCATTCCTCCTTATTTTTCTCAATTAACAACATGGCCATATTTTATTGAGTTTGAGTCATTACACTGATTCGGGGCTCACCAAGCCTACCCACACACTTGGTGATTCAGTGAAAGGACTCATGTGACTCACATATAATCACACTCATGGCTAAGATTTATCACAGTGACAGAGAAAAGAAACACAGCCAAACCAGTGAGAGAAAAAGACACAAGTGGAATTGTCTTAGTCTGTTTGGGCTACTATAACAAAATACCATAGACAGGGTGGCTTATAAACAACATAAATTTATTTCTCATAGTTCTGGAGGATGGACATCTGAGATTAGAATACCAACATGGTTGGGTGAAAGCCCTCTTTCAGCTTGCAAAATTCTCATTGTATCCTTACATAGTGGAAGGAGCTAGGGAACTCTGTGGGATATTTTTCATAAAAGCACTACTCCCATTCATTAGTTCTTCACCTTCATGACCTGCTCACCTCTCAAAGGCCCCACCTTCTAACACCATCACATTGGGTGTTATGATTCCAAATTTAAATTTTGAGGGGACATAAACATTTAGACCATAACAATGGTGGGCACAGAGGCATTCTCCATGTTACTAATAAAACTCTAGACTTCCAGAAGGAAGATGCTTACCATAAATCACATGATTTGTATAAACAGCCTAGGAACAACAATGAGACAACTTTTTCAGTTTGAGAACATATTAGAGGTCAAGATCCTAGACACCAGGCAAGGGTCAAACCTGAAAGCTCTGAAGCATTTTCACATACGCTTTCCCCATTGCAGTGGTGGTCTCAAAGGGATGGTATCCCAAATTTTCATAATAGAACCATGGGCCCTGGCTCCAGAGAGAGTAGAGACAACCTTATTAACAAATTATTGTTTGTGTCTGTTCAAAACCATCTTAGAGCTACCTGAAGGACTAACATGAGATGCTCATCTCTGTTCTGTATAGCTGGAAACTCAAGTCAGAAAAGCATCAGGCACTGCTCAAAAACCCTGCAAGCTAAACTAACTACTTTCAGATACCTGAGATAAAAGATTATACTTGAAACACAATTGACCAGCTAAGGCCTAGGAACAAAAGCTGGGAAGAGTTCTTTGGGAAAAAGGAATATTCAAAAGCACCCATCTATACAGGGGAATTTAAAAGGCTACACAGATGCCTAAGGGAAGGAAGATTCATGGCCAGGGCAAGACATATGCTCAGAAAAGACCTGAGAATACCCTAAGCTTTCACTGTAGGCTAATCCCTAGGGTCACTACAAACCTAGCTAAGTGTTGAAGGAGTGCCTCACAAAAATGCAATCTGTAAAGACTTGGAAAGGTTTTGTTTACATACATATTTTTTTCCTTTCCAGCTTCTGGCATTCAAGAAATTCTCTGTCAAAACATAAGCTGAACACAATCTAGGGACTAGAGAGTTCAGTGACCACAAATAACAATGAGTACAGTCTTCAAAACTAGGGAAGGTTATGAAGCAAACCCTTGGGAACGGGGAGAAACTGATTTCAGAGTTACCACTTCATAATACTCAAATATCCACTTTCATGAACAAAAGATCACAAAGCATACAAAGATGCAGAAGAGTATGGCCTATTCACAACAACAACAAAAAAGATAGAAACTTTCCCTAAAGATATCCAGACATTGGATTCACTAGATGAAGGCTTTAAAAAAACTTCCTTTAATATGTTCAAAGGAACATAAAACCTAAACCAAGAACTACAGAAAATCAGGGAAATTATGTATGAACAAAATGAGATTATTTATAAAAAGATACATATTAGAAAAAGTCACTAGACACAAATTTTGGAGCTGAAAAGTAAAATAACTGAAAATAGAAGTTCACTAGAAGAGTTCAACAACAGATCTGAGTGAGCAGAAGAAAGGCTCAGTGAATATGAATGTAGAACCACTGAAAATATCAAGTCTAAAATCAGAAAGTAAAAAGATAGAAGAAAAGTGACCATAGCCTAACGGATGTATGGGAGAGCATAAAAGCAGGCCAATAGTATACATTATGGAAGTCTCAGAAGGGGAAGAGAGTGAAAGTAACAGAAAGAATATTTGAGGAAATAATGGCAGAAACTTTCCAAATATGATGAAAGTTATTAATCCACAAGTCTAAGAAGTTCAATGACCTTCAAATATACAAAAATTTAAATAGATCCCCAATAAGACATATTATAATCAAACTATTCAAAGCCAAAGCCAAACAGAGAAACTTGAAAGCAGCAACAGAGAAACAATTTATCATGCACAAGAGATCTTCAGTGCAATTAATGCCAATTTCCCATCAGGAACCATGGAGGCTAGAAGACAGTGGGATGGAATATTCAAAGTGTTGAAAGAAAAAATGTCAACCAAGAATTCTATATATCCCAAAACTATCTTTCAAAATTAGGGTGATATTAAGACATCATCAGAAAAACAAAAGCGAAAGGAGTTTGATACCACTAGACCTTCTGACAAAACATGCTAAAGAGTCCTTCAAATTGAAATGAAAAGACATTAGATAGTAGCTCAATTCCATAGGAAGAAATGAAGATCTTGGTTAAAGGTAAATACACTGGCATAAGTAAAAGCCAATATTATTGTATTTTGGGTTTGGAATACCACATTTATTTCCTATAGGATTTAAAAGACAAATGAGTAAAAAATAATACATTTATGTTATTGGGCATAAAATGTTTAAAGATATAATTGTGATGAGAACAAAATAAAGGGAATGGGGACAGGGCTATATAGAAACAAAGTCTGTGTACACTATTAAGACTCTATCAATTTGAATTAGACTGTTATACATTTAGGATATTAAATCACAATGGAAACCACAGATTAAACATATAAAATATATAACATACCTGTAAATAAGATAATTAAAGTGGTTTACTACAAAAAAATTAAACACAATAGAAGGCAGAAATGAAGAAAATGAGAGAGAAAAAGCTATAAGTTAGGATAGAAAGCAAAGAGAAAATGGCAGAAGTCCATCATTGTCTGTAATTACTGGAAATGTAAATGGATTTTACTGTCCAATCAAAAACAGAGAACTGCCAAATGGATAAATAAATATGATCCTACTATATGGTGTCTACACAGATTCATTTTTAGACCCAAAGACATAAATAGGTTGAAAGTGAATTGATGGTAAAAAGACATTCCGTTTAAATGGTAACCAGAAGAGAGCTGGGATGGCTATATGAATATCAGACAAAATAAACTTTAAGTCCAAAACTATTACAAGAGACATAGAAGGACATTGTATATTGATATGAAGTCAATATATCAAGAAGATAAAATAATTATAAATATATAAGTACCAAGCATCAGAATTACAAAATATATGAAGCAATAATTGAAGAGTTCAATACTCCACTTTCAATTATGACTAGAACAACCAAACAGAAGATCAATATGGAAATAGAAACCCTGAACAACTCTATAAAACAATGAGTTCTAAAAGACATATAAAGAAAACTATACTCAACAACAGCAGAAAACACATATTTCTCAAGTGCAGATAGAACATTCTTCAGGAAAAACCGTATGTTAAACCACAGAACAAGTCTTAATAAATTTATAAGGACTAAAACCATAGAGTATTATTTCCAATCACAAGGGAGATTGGAAAATTTGAAATCAATGAAAAAAGAAAAACTGGAAAATTTATGTAAATGTGAAAATTAAATAACACACTTTAAAAAAATCAATTGGTCAAAGAAGAAATCACAAGAAAATTAGAAAATACTTAAATAGATGAATGAAAATGAAACCTCAAAATACAAACTTATAGGATGCAGCAAAAGCAGTACTCTGTAGTAAATTTAGAGCTGTAACAGTTTATATTAAAAAAGAAGTGGGGTGCCTGGGTGGCTCAGTCAGTTAGGCATCTGCCTTCAGCTCAGGTCATGATCCCAGGGTCCTGGGATCGAGCCCCACATCAGAGTTCCCTGCTCAGTGGGGAGCCTGCTTCTTCCTCTCCCTCTGTACTTCCCTCTGTTCATGCTCACTCGCTCTCTCTCATGCTCTCTCTCTAATAAATAAATAAAATCTTTTTAAAAAAAAGAAAGGTCTCAAATCATTAACTTCATTTTACAACTTGAGGAACTCTCAAAAGAAGAGTCAAGTAAACCCAAAACTAGCAGAAGCAAGGAAATAATAAAGATTAGAGATAACGTATAGAAAATCAATAGAATCAACAAAACCAAAAGTTGGAGGAGAAAGATCCAGATCATAGCATAGGAAAATATTAAGCTCACCTCCTCCCAGAGATACAACAAATCTACAACTATATATGGAATAATTCCTTCTGAAGGGGACCTAAAAACTGGACAAACAAAGCCTCCACAAGGGACAGCACCAAGATGGTTAGAAGAGGCAAAGATACGGTCTTGAAAAGGAAAAAGTCACACATTTTAGACACAGCATTCCATGGTAAGGAAGTATCTCAAAGGTATGAGAGATTCGAGTTCCACATCAGGCAAACCCATAGATCTTGGACAGAAGAGACAACGCCCCAAATATCTGGTTTTGAAAACCCATAGGAAATACATCCAGGAAAACTATACAACTGTGGGGAAAAGAAAATCTGCTCTTAGGGGGCGCCTGGGTGGCTTAGTTGGTTAAGCGACTGCCTTCGGCTCAGGTCATGATCCTGGAGTCCCGGGATTCAGTCCCGCATCGGGCTCCCTGCTCAGCGGGGAGTCTACTTCTCCCTCTGACCCTCCCCCCTCTCATGTGCTCTCTCTCATTCTCGCTCTCTCAAATAAATAAATAAATAAATAATCTTAAAAAAAATCTGCTCTTAAAAGGTTGTGTGCAGACTCACTTGATGCAGAAACCAGTGCTAAAATACCACATGGAAAAGGACATAGAACATAGGTGAAGGAGACCAACTACTTAATCTGGGAGTGCCTGCTGGAGAGGCAGGAGACAGCAGAGACCCTCCCCAGGGACTTGAGACAGTGGTGGCAGCCACTTTTGCAATCACATTCTGTTCTGTTGATCTCAGCACTGGTGGGCACCATTTTGGAATCATTCCTCTAGACTGTTAATGCCAACAGTCATGCTCCATTTGGAGCCCTGCATAACACTGCACCTCAGCTGGACCTCACAACCAACAGGAAAATGAATCCACTCACCAGCATGCCCACAGTATTGGTCAGGCCTCGTGGACAGCTGGCTGGGCTTATACCCACTCAACAGCACAGCAGCTGAAGTCATGAACAGGCCTTGAAGCCAGCCAGACTGGGGTTGCTGAGCCTGCCCACCAGAGTGCCTACCGCAGTCACGACCCCACCACAACAGAAGGGTGCATACAGCCTCCATAGGGGACACCTCTGGAGCACCTGGACTGGGTGGTAACGGGGATTGTACTCCTGGGCTCCAAAGAATATCTCATACATAAGGCCACTTCTTCAAGACTGGGACATGTAATAGAACTACCTAATACATAGAAATGAACACAGTTAGCAAAATAAGGAGACAGAAAAATATGTTCCAAATGAAAGAACAAGAGAAAAAAACTCAGAAAAAAAGTAAAATAGAGATAAGCAATCTATGCAATGGTCAAAAGATGCTTACCAAACTTGGGAGAAAAAAATGGATAAGCACAGTAAGAACTTCAACAAGAGAAAGTATAAGAAGTTCCCATAAGAGCTGAAAAACACAATAATAACAGAAATGAAAAATACACTAGGGGAAGTGAAAAGCAGATTAGATGACACAGAAGAATGGATCAACAATCTGAAAGACACCATAGTGGAAATCAACCAAACTGAACAGCAAAAAGGAAAAAAAAGAATTTTTAAAAATCAGGATAGTTTAAGGGACACGTGAAACAAAACAAGCCTACCAGCATTCATATGGTCCCAAAAAAAAGAAGAAAGAGAAAGGGTCAGATAACTTACTTAAAAAATAGCTTAAAAATATTCATAACCTGGTAAATGAAGCAGACAGAAATCAGAGTCCCAAACAAGATGAACCCAAAGAAATCCACACCAAGACACATTATAATTAGAATGTCAAATAGAAAAAATAAAGAGAGACTATAAAAGCAGGAAGATAAAAACAATTTGCTATATACAAAAGTATCTCCATAAGACTCTCAGCTGTTTTTTCAGCAGAAACTCTGCAAGTCAGAAAAGAGGGGCATGAGATATTCCAAGTGCTGAAACACAAAAATATATACAGCCAAGAATTCTCTACCCTGCAATGTTATTATTCAGAATTGTAGGGAAGATAGAGTTTTCCAGACAAGCAAAACCTTAAAAGAGTTCAACACCACTAAACTGACTTTATAAGAAATATTGAGGAAACTTACTTAAGTGGAAAAGAATAGGTTATAAGTAGAAATAATAAAATATATGAAAGAAAAATATCTCTGGTAAAGGCAAATATAGTAAAGATAGTGGATCAACCACTTATAAAACTAGTATGAGGATTAAAATGCAAAATTAGTAAAATCAAGTATATCTACAATAATTAGTTAAGGGGTATACAAAAAGGTGTAAAACATGACATCAAAAATATAAAGCATAGTGAGAAGGAATAAAGATGTAGTGCCTTTGGAATGCATTCAAACTTAAGTAACTGCCAACTAAAAATAGACTGCTATATACATAGTTTGTTGCATATGAACCTCATGGTAAACACAAACCAAAAATATATAATAGATACACAAACACAAAGAGAAAGGAATCCAAACATAACAATAAAGAAAGTCATCATTAACAAGAGAAGTGAGAAAGAGAAGAAGAAAGGAATGGAGAACTATAAAAATAACAGAAAACAATTAACAAAATGGCAATAAATATATGCCTAACAATAATTACTTTAAATGTAAGTGGACTAAATGCTCCAATCAAATGACATAGGGTAGTTAAATGGATGAAAAAATAAAATCTAAATGCTGCCTACAAGAGACTCACTTCCAATCTAAAGACACACAACAACTGAGAATGAAGGAATGGAAAAAGATATTTCATGCAAATGGAAACAAAAAGAAAGCTGGAGGAGGAATACTTATATCAGACAAAATATATAGAAAACTAAGGCTGCAGTAAGAGGCAGATAAGGGCATTACATAATGATAAAGGGATTAATCCAACAAGAAGATTGCAGAAGTACAATAATAATAGGGGACTTTAACACCCCACTTACATCAATGGATAGACCATCAATACAGAAAATTAATAAGGAAATACTGCCCTTAAATGACACATAAAACCAGATGGCCTTAATATATATGGAACAATCTGTCCAAAAACAGCAGAATACACATTCTTCTCAAGGGCACATGGAAAATTCTCCAAGACAGATCATATGTCAGGCCACAAAACAAGTCTCAATGAATTTAAGAAGACTGAAATCTTATCAAGCATCTTTCTGACCACAGCTGTATGAAATTTGACTTCAATTACAAGAAGAAAACTGGAAAAAAAAATACGAGACAGGTGAAAATGAAAACACAACATTCCAAAATCTATGGGACACAGCAAAAGCGGTCTTAAGAGGGAAGTTTGTACCAATATAGGCCTACCTCAAGAAATAAAAAAAAGTCCCAAATATACAATCTAAACTTACACTAAAGGAACTAGAAAAAGAAGAACAAAAGCCTAAGTTTAGTAGAAGGAAGGAAATAATAAAGATCAGAACAGGAATTAAAAAATAGAGACAAGGGGCACCTGGGTGGCTCAGTCGGTTAGGCATCTGCCTTCAGCTCAGGTCATGATCCCAGGGTCTTGGGATTGAGCCCCCACATCAGGCTCTCTGCTGAGCAGGAGCCTGCTTCTCCCTCTCCCTGCTGCTCCCCCTGCTTGTACTCTCTCTCTGTCAAATAATTAAATAAAATCTTTTTAAAAATAAAACAAAATAGAGACAAAAAAATAGAAAAGTTCAAAGAAACTAAAACCTGGTCCTTTGAAAAAAAAGGATAAAATTTTAGCCAGACTAATCAAGGAAAAATAAAGAGCCTAAATAAATAAAATGAAAAATGAAAAAGAAGTTACAACTGATACCCCAGAATACAAAAAAATTATAAGACAATAATACAAATGATTATATGCCAACTAATTGGACAACTTAGAAGAAACAGATTAATTGCATAGAAACATATAATCTTCTAAGACTAAATCATGAAGAAATAGAATATCTGAACAGACTAATTACTAGTAATGAAATTGAACCAGTAATCAAAAACCTCCCAACAAACCAAAGGCCAGGACCAGATGGCATCACAGGCAAATTCTACCAAACATTTAAAGAAGACTGAATACCTATCATTCTCAAACTATTCCAAAATATTGGAGAGAAAGGGACATTTCCAAACTTATTCTTCAAGGCTGGCAATACCCTGTCCAAATCCAGACAAAGACACTACAAAAGAAGACAATTACAGGCCAACATCCCTCTTGAACATAAATGTGAAAATCCTCAACAAAATATTAGCAAACCAAATTCAACAATACATTAAAAAGATCACATAATATGATCAAGTGCAATTTATTCCAGGGATGCAAGGATAGTTCGACATCCACAAATCAATTGATGTGATACACCACATTAACAAAACAAAGGATAAAAATCATATGGTCATCTCAGCAGATGCATAAAAAGTATTTGACAAAATTCAACATCCACTTCTGATAAAAACTCCTAACAAAGTGGATATAGAGGGAATGATATAGAGGGACTGTACCTCAATATAATAAAGGTCATGTATGATAAAACAATAGCTAACGTAAAGCTAAAGCTTTTCCTCTAAGATCAGGAATAAGACAAGTATGCCCACTCTTGCCACTTTTTTTTAACATAGTATTGGAAGTCCTGGCAATAGCAGTTAGGCCAGAAAGAGAAATAAAAGTCATTCATATTGGAAAGGAATTAGTAAAACTAGAAAAAAAAAAAGAAGTAAAACTGGCCCTATTTCCAGATGACATGACACTATATGTAAAAAACACTAAGGCATCTACTAAAAAACTATTAGAATAAGTGAATCCTGTAAAGTCGCAAAATACAAATTAAGTAATTAAATATGCAAAAATCTGTTGCTTTTCTATGCAATAATAATGATCTATCAAAAACAATCCAATTTATGATTACATCAGATATAAAATACCTAGGAATCAATTTAACCAAGGAGGTAGAAGACTTGTACTCTGGAAACTAAGACACTGATGAAAGAAATTGAGGATAACACAACAAGTAAATGGAAAGATAAACCATGCTCATAGATTGGAAAAATTAGTATTATTAAAATGTCCATACTACCCAAAGCAATCTACAGATTCAATGCAAGACCTACCAAAATTGGTAAATGGCAGTTTTCACAGAACTAGAACAAGTAATCCTAAAATTTGTATGCAACCACACAAGACCCAAAGAGACAAAGCAACCTTCAGAAAAATGCTGTATTATGTTCCCAGATTACTTTCTTACATCATGTGCTAAAATAAACATAATTTTAAAGACTTAAGGGCCAAACCTGAAACCATAAACGTCATAGAAGAAAACATAGAAAATTACCTCTTTGACATCAGTCTTAGTGATACTTTTTAATGTCTCCTCAGGAAAGTACAACAAAAGCAACAATAAACAAACGGGACTACATCACACTAGAAAGCTTTTGCAGAGGAAAAAAAACTTAAAGAAAAATAAAAAGACAACCTAATGAATGAGAGAAGATGTTCACAGATGATATATCTGGTAAGGGGTTAATATCCAAAATATATGAAGAATTCATATAACTCAGTATCAAAAAATCATCCAATCCAATTTTTTTTAAAAAAATGGGCACTAGATCTGAAGAGACGTTTTCCCAAATAATCACAGATATGGCCAACAGGTACATGTAAAAATGCTCAACATCACTAATCATCAGGGAAATACAAATCAAAACTAAAATGAGAAATAACCTCATACCTGCCAGATTGGTTATTAAGAAAAAGATAAGCAATAACAAGTATTGGTGAGGATATAGAGAAAAGGGAACCTGTGCATTGTTTTTGGGAATGTAAACTGGTGTAGCAACTATGGAAAATAGAATGAATGTTCCTCAAAAAATTAAAAATTAAAAAACTACCATACAATCCAGCAAGTCCACTTCTAGATATTGTAGAAAACAAAAACACTAATTCAAAAAGACATATGCACCCCTTTGTTCATCACAGCATTATTTATAATAGTTATGATATGGAAGCAACCTAAATGTCCATTGGCAGATGAATGGATAAAGAAGATGTGGTATAGATATATGACAGAATATTACACAGCCATAAAATGGAATGAAACCTTGTTGTTTGTGACAACATGGATGGACCTAGAGGGTATTATGTTAAGTGACATAAGTCAGACAAAGACAAATACCACATGATTTCACTTATACATGGAATTTAAAAGACAGAACAAACAAAATGAAACAGAAACAGACTCATAGATATAGAGAACAAACTAACATTTGCCAGAAGAGGAGAGAGAGGAGATGGATGATATAGGTGAAAAGAGTAAAAGGTACAATCTTCCAGTTAGAAAGTCAATATGACATGGGATATGATCCATAGCAAAGAAAATATCATCAATAATATCCTAACAATTTTGTATTTTGATGGATGATAACTAGACTTATTATGGTGACCATTTCATAATGTATATAAACACTGAATCACTATTGTTGGACACCTGAAACTAATGCAATACTGTATGTCAATTATTCTTTAATGAGAGCCAACTTGTTTCTTGGAAAAGATAAACAAAATTGACAAACCTTTAGGTAGACTGACCACATTAAAAAAAAAGAATTAAATGAGAAATAAAGTGGGGACTTCACTACTAATTATATAGAAATATACTAATTATAAGAAAGTATGATTAGCAATTATACACCAACAAATTAAATAAACTAGATGAAATGGACAAATTCCTAGGAACAAATAAATTACCTAACCTGACTCAAAAAGAAATACAAAACTCAATAGAGTTCAGCAATTATACCTCACCAAACAAAGAAAACTCCATGGCCAGATGGCTTCACTGGTGATTTCTACCACTATATTCTAAGAAAAACTAAAACCAACTCTCAAACAACTCTTAGGGGAAAAAAAGTAGAGGAGGAAAGACCACTTGCTAACTCCAAGAGGTCAGCATTACCTGTTAACAAAGTCAAATAAAGACATGAAAAGATATTATAGGCAAATATCCTTCAACAAGATACTAACAAACAAATTAAATAACATATGGAAAGTTTATATACCATGACCAAGTAGGATTTAACTGATGAATGCCATGGTGGTTCACCATCAGAAAATCAATCAAAGCATTGTGGTCTGAAAACATACAAGGAATAATCTCAATCTTTTTGTACCAGTTGAGACCTGATTTGTGACCCAGTATGTGATCAATTTTGGAGTATGTTCCAAGTGCATTTGAGAAGAATGTGTATTCTGCTGCTTTAGGATGAAATACTCTGAATATATCTGTTAAGTCCATCTGGCCCAGTGTGTCATTAAAAGCCCTTGTTTCCTTGTTAATCTACTTACATGATCTGTCCATTCCTTAAATTTGTATGGAACCAGAAAAGACCCCGAATAACCAAAGGAATGTTGAAAAAGAAAACCAAACCTGGAGGCATCACAATTCCAGACTTCAAGCTGTATTACAAAGCTGTAATCATCAAGACAGTACGGTACTGGCACAAAAACAGACACATAAATCAGTGGAACAGAATAGAGAACCCAGAAATGGACCCTCAACTCCATGGTCAACTAATCTTTGACAAAGCAGGAAAGGATATCCAATGGAAAAAAGACAGTCTCTTCAACAAATGGTTTTGGGAAAATTGGACAGCCACATAACAGAAGAATGAAACTGGATCACTTTCTTACACCCATACACAAAAACAAACTCAAAATGGATGAAAGACCTAAATATGAGACAGGAATCCATCAAAATCGTAGAGAATAACACAGGCAGAAACCTCTTTGACCTCAGCCACATCCTAGAGAAGAATACAGGCAGCAACCTCTTTGACCTCATCTACAGCAATTTCTTGCTAGACATGTCTCCAAAGGCAAGAGAAACAAAAGCAAAAATAAACTATTAGGACTTCATCAAGATAAAAAGTTTTTGCACAGCAAAAGAAACAGTCAAAAAGATTAAAAGGCAACCTACAGAATGGGAGAAGATATTTGCAAATATCTTATCAGATAAAGGGCTAGTATCCAAAATCTATAAAGAACTTATCAAACTCAACCACCAAAAAGCAAATAATCCAGTCAAGAAATGGGCAGAAGACATGAACAGACATTTCTCCAAAGAAGGCAAGCAAATGGCCAAAAGACACATGAAAAAATGCTCAGCATCATTCGGCATCAGGGAAATATAAATCAAAACCACAATGAGATACTACCTCACACCAGACAGAATGGCTAAAAAGTCAGGAAACAACAGATGTTGGCAAGGATGAGGAGAAAGGGGAACCCTCTTAACTGTTGGTGGGAATGCAGATTGGTGCAGCCACTCTGGAAAACAGTATGGAGGTTCCCAAAAAAGTTAAAAATAGAGCAACCCTACAACCCAGCAATTGCACTGCTAGATATTTATCCAAAGGATACAAACATAGTGATTTGAAGGGGCACATGCACTCCAGTGTTTATAGCAGCAATGTTGACAATAGCCAAACTATGAAAAGAGCCCAGATATCCATCAACTGATGAATGGATAAAGATGTGGTGTGTATACACACACAATGGAATATTACTCAGCCATCAAAAAGAATGAAATCTTGTCATTTGTAATGACATGGATGGAACTAGAAGGTATTATGCTAAGTGAAATCAGTCACAGAAAGATAAATACCATATGATTTCACTCATATGTGGAATTTAAGAAACAAAACAGATGAACATAGCAGAAGGAAAGGAAAAATAAAATAACGAAAATTGAGAGGGAGGCAAACCATGAGATGCTAAACTCTAGGGTTTCTGGAGGGGAGGTCGGTGGGGGGAAGGGATAATTGGGTGATGGCCATAAGAAGGGCACTTGATGTAATGAGCACTGGGTGTTATATGCAAGTGATGAATTACTAAATTCTACCTCTGAAAATAATAAAAAATAAACAAAATAAACTTAACCAAGGAGTTGAGAGATTTGTACACTGTAAACTACAAAAAATTTCTAAAAGAATTAAAGACAGAAATAAATGGAAGGACATCCCATGTTCACAGATTGGAAGAATCAATATTGTTAAGATATAAATACTACCCAAAGCAATCTACAGATTTAATGTAATCCCTGTCAAAATCCCAACTACAATTTTGTAGAAATAGAAAAATTCATCCTAAAATTCATATGTAATCTCAAGGGATCTTGAGTAGGCCAACAATCTTGAAAATGAAGAACACTTTTGGAGGACTCATACTTCCTGATACCAAAATTTATTATGAAGCTAGAGTAATCAAAACAGTGTGAAAATGGCATAAAGACAGACATATAGACCAATAAAATAAAATAAAGAGCTCAAAAATACACCTTTGTAAAAATGGTCAAATTTTTCAAATGCTGAAATCATTCAATTGAGAAAGGACAGTCTTCAACAAATGGTATTGGAAAAATTGGATATCCACATGAGAAAGAATAAAGTTGGACCCATATCTTACATCATATACAAAAATTAACACAAAATGGATCAAATACCTAAGTGTAAAAGCTAAAATCCTAAAGTTTGTAGAAGAAAATATAAGGGAAAAGCCACATGACATTGGCTTTGGCAAGGATTTCTTGGCTATGACACCAAATGCACAAGGAAAAAAAGAATATGTAAATAAATTGGATTTCATCAAAATTTAAAATTTTTGTGCATTAAGAATGCCATCAATAGAGTTAAAAGGCAATCCATGGAATGGGAGAAAATATTTGCAAATTATAGATCTGAGGTAAGGGATTAATATACAGAATATACAAAGAACTCCTACAACAACTACCCAATGCAAAAATGGGCAAAGGATTTAAATAAACATTTCTCCAAAGAAGATATACAAATGGTAATGAAGTATATGAAAAGATTCTCAACATCACTAATCATTAGGGAAATTCATATCAAAACCACAGTGAAATACCACTTCACACATTATAATGGCTATTATTTTTAAAAAGCACAGAAAATAATAGGTATTGGTGAGGATGTAGAGAAACTGAAACCCTCATTAAATGGTACAACCACAGTGGAATTGAGGGGTATTCTAAAAAGTACCTGACTGATTCTCCTCCTCAAAACTGTCAAGGTCATCAAAAAACAAAAACACCTGCACATTGAACCTAACCAGGTTGACTGTCTGCTAAAATATAAGATTTAAATAGGAACCAGTGTCTCATAACATAATACTAGAAATGTCCAGGGTATAATAAAAAACCATTCATCATATCAAGAACCAGAAAAATCACAACTTGAATGAGTAAAAACAATCAACATATGCCAACATCAACATGACTCAGATATTGTAATTATCTGGTAAGTATTTGAAAGCAATTATGATTAAATGCTTCAACAAGGAATTATGAAGACTCTTGAAACAAATGAATATGGGAAAATCTCAGCAAAGAAACAGAAGTTATAAAAATGAACCAAATAGAAATAAAGTTGAAAAAATAAAATAAATAAAACAAATACACTGAATGGGTTCAACAGCAAAATGCATATGACAGGAAAGAATCAGTGAACTTGAACACATAAATAGAATTGACCCTATTTGAACAACAAAGAGAAAATAGACTGAAGAAAAATGAACAGAACCATGACATCTATAACAATAATAAAAGATCTAACATCATATCATTCAGGCCCCAGAAAAAGAGGAGAAAGGGTGTGGAACTGAAAAAAATATTCAAGGAAATAAAAGCTGAAAATTTCCAAAATCTGTCAAAAAGCATAAATCTACAGGGCTCATGTAACTCTGTTCTATTTTTGTACCTGCCTGTGAGTCTCATTATTTCAAATAAAAAATTTTAAAAAAGAGAAAATGACAAAAGAAAATGACCTCAAATCCTCTTGTTTGTGATCACCTCAGGGATATAAAGCTATAAAAGAGTAGCTATAATTTATTAAACCCTTACTATGTACCAAACCAATCTTATGATTTTATTTCTCCATGACAATCCTAAGAAGTGAAAATGATTATTATAATAATAACCACCTAATGTTTTAGAGCTTGCTATGTGCCAGACATTGTGCTAAGTGCTGGATAGTCATTATCACAATGAATCATCAAAAGAATCTTATGACCTAGGCACTACTAATTATCTCCATCGTATAGATATGGAAACTGGTGACTCAGATCACAAGTTCCACAATAGGAACAAGAACCAAGATTTAAAACTTGAGGTTTAAAACAGCAATAAATTTAAATTAAACCCATGCAAGAATAGGTCAGATTAGCAAAGTCTAAACTATAGAATATTTAAAGGAAAATGAGATTTCATTCCTGTAATACTTTTACATTGTTAAACTACAGTAGGGAGTTTTCTAAAAAACCTTCAGCCTAGCTGTTACCATATATTCTAAATCAATGAGGTAACACATCTGACAAAGGAATATGTTAATATCTATTCCTATGCTAGTACCAAGCAGCTTTAATATGGGTAGAGGCATTTTGATATTAAGCAAACTAGCAATACATTCATCATCAGTTTCACTGAAGGCAGCATAGCGTGATGAAGAGCATGAGCAATGAGATCAGATATGAACTCTTGCACCACTAACTGAATGGTACTGGCAAATCACGTCTATATCTCAGATTTCTCATCTGAAAAATGGAGATAACCACCCTGATCCAAACTCTAGTGAGAACGTAATTCTGAAATGTTCTAAAATGCCACATTAACATAGAGAAAGAGTATGCAAGTTTAATACTTGACCATGAAATGCAAATATCTTAAATTGGCTAATATGTATCTTAGTAAGTATAAGCACCTTTTCAATTCCTCTAAGCTGTAAAATAGAAAGTACCTCATCACAGTGAGAAAAGGAACTCATCACAAACCACTCACTCTTCCCTTATCCACAGGACTCCTGGCAAACTCTAGGTGATATTTTGGACAACAAAGATTATGGTGTAAATATCATTTCTACTTGTTACTGAAATATTCTGCATTAAAACATGCACATACATGCACAGATGCAAGCATGCACATACATAGACACAATGTCAATATTTATTACCTCCTTTCACCTTGATAGCTGATGTAGAAATATCAAATGATAAAACACTCCATACTGGTTCCACCTGTTGTGAATCCTTCTGACCATGAGCTTCCTCTCACTCTGGATCATCCAGCTGTGTGTGTGTGTGTGTCTGTGTGTGTGTATGAAAGAGTCTGAGAGCATGTTAATGTGAAATAGAAAATGTAAAAATACAGCCATCTTTCACCATTTTCATGAAATTGCCTTGTGAAATTTTTATTTCAACACCAATCTTACCAAATAAGACTGGTTGGAAAGGTTTTTTCTCACGTCAAGTGATACAATCGATTGGAATGCTGAACCTTTTGTATGTTTAAATTAATACACAGATTCTGCACTTTACAGAAGCAGTGAATCGCAAACAGATGATTAACATATTACAGACTGATTTCTTCTACCAAATACGCCTACACTAGTATTGACATTGAAGTATTCAGTAGGTGTCAGAACCAGTAATACTCCTTTTATACACACTACTTCTTGTATAGATGTACATACCTGTATTTATATACGCTTGACCCAAATCTGTCCTGGGCCCAAGGTGCCATTGTACTTCATCAACCAAAAGGATATCTATTCTGCAGGTATTTGAAATCAAAACCTCCCATACTGTCCAATTCTGGGACTCTCCTCTTGTCATCCACTTAAGTTTCCCTTTCCCCCAGGTGTGGGTCAGATCAAATGTTAACCACGCCAGGACCCTCCCTCCACGCTGCCACCTATCATTGCCTTCCCTCTGGGTACCTTCGCTTTAGCAGACAGAAAAGTCGACCTTGACTTCAACGTGGAAGAACGCGCCTCCATTCCCGACCTCCTTCAAAGCCACAGACAGCACCCCACCCGGGTATGCCTCGGCCAGAACTGCCTTTCTTCTTACCGGCACAGGCACTATTACACACACAATATGGTTTCGTAAACCAACGGAGCCGGGAAGACGACTCACCCATTCCTTTTGACCAGCATGCGCGCACACGCGCGCGCGCACATACGCACGCACGCACGACCGCGCGCACAAAGGCCGAAGAGGAGACATACAGTAGCGGCCTCCATGATGATTAAGCCCTGTCTCCCCCGCCCCCATGTGCTCTCGCACACGCCCTGATAGAGAAGTTTCACCGGGGCTAGGGTCCTTTATGACAAATGACCATTCCCCCCTAACTTCCTTCCCACTTTACCCCATCCCATGCGGGACCGCACGTGAACACACACATGCGCGCGCGCACACACAAACCTCTGCAGAGCCAGAAGTGAGGAGGTGTGTGCACATGCAGAATGTAGGGCAGTGATTACCCGTTGGCTGCATGACCTGCAGAGTTTTTATTGTCTTAAAACACCCTGAGAACAGGTCAACAGATGGATCATTAGAGTAGTTTTAAAAAAACAGGCTGAGATTGTTTACTTTGGGACATTCTTTTCTCTTTTACTTGAAAACCTGCATTATTTGGCAAAAAAAAATTTCAGAGAAAATATATTTCAGAAATGTGTTCCATGTAAACTTATTCTTTATAATTATTTTTTAAAGATTATATGCTTTAAAATAATAAGCTACACATTGCACATATCTGTGTAACTAAAAAATAAAATCTGTTATGTACCTATGGATGATATATAATTTCATGATTCTTATTTTCTGTATTCTATTTTTCTCTGGTTTCCAAATATTTTAATTTAATAATGCACCATTGGCCAGTGAACAAATGGCCTGTGGTGAGTGTTGAGTTTGGTGTACACAGCTACGAAGATAATGAATGCATTCAGTGGTGAGGAAGTAACACCATAGTCACTATATTTTCCTCATCATTAACCAGGATTGTCAGTATCTTAAGTACTGCTGCTAAATTTGCCAGTTAGCTTCCTTAATACTTGCAGAAATCCTGGAGATTTTGTTATTAAAATGCAGAGTATATTCTTTCACTTTTTGTAAATTAGAAAACAAATTACAAGGACAATTATTAAGAATTTAATAAAAATTTACTGCACCTTTACTGTATACCAGTTTTGAATATTTCACAGATATAAACTTAGTAATAAAATAACATAGATACACCTATACAGCACTCCCTATGTGCCATGCATATTTCAAGCACTTGATATAAATCAATTAAATCTTCATAATAATCTATGAGGTAGATATGCAATTATTATATTTTTACAGATATGAAAACTAAGACATATAAAGTAACTTGTACAAGGTCACCCGACTAATAAGTTACAAAATTTGGATTTGAACTTAAGCAGCCTGGCTTCAAAGACTAACCACTCTACTATATGATATATAATACTAAATACTACAATTTACACTATAAATTATGTACCCAAAAAATGAATTTTATTGTATTTAGGTATTTCAGTATATTCCCGGGAAATACCAAACTTCTAACAAGGCCCGATAGCCACCTCAACAACCCTTTCAGGACTGTATAAATGATACATTTTTTTAAGAACAATTATAAAAATATTAAGGTAAAAATCCTATTCTTAGTCACACTTGGGCACTAAATCCTAGTATGTGGGCTAAAACTTATGGCCTACCCTCGAAGCCTAAGGTTCCTTTACACTAGTCTAAACCCAAATCAAATGAACATCCATCCCAACACAAGCTAAGGGAGTGATGACAGCCTCAAATTTCATTCCTGAGAAGGGGTGAAAGAGAAGGAAATATAAAAAGCAGTCCCTGACATTAGGAAACTGGCCTGGTCCACACAGCTAGGCCATGCTATTCTTCTATTGGATATAAACCATCTCATAGAATACCAACCTCAAACAAGGTTATCCTGGGACTGTAATAAAATGAGACAAAGTAAGGCCACCTAATTTAGTCTAAGCACAAAAACAAGGTCACTGTGTCACTCACAAAATACCAAACACCACTGCCATTCTAGCTAAAATGAATGGCTATGACCTCCTTACCAATTACAGCTGTATCCTTGTTCTAGTCTCTCCTTCCTATGGATGAGATTTATTGAACTACCAACCATTAAATTGTCCTATAATATAGAGTAAACCCCCACTTCCACAGAACCTCCACCAAATACACAACCAAAGCCCAAATTCTGCAATGTTTTCTAACACTTACTTACTGATAACATACAGTGTCTCCCTAGGATGTGTGCTCTCTCATGGCAATGATGGAGACTATGGGTATGTTCAACTTATTCAACTATGTTCAACTTGGGCATGTCCTTGTTCAACTATGGGTATGTCCTTGATGGTCTTTAGCTAGACACCACTGACATGAGGGATAAAGCAAAGGTCAGAAGCAGTTTTACTGCTCTATCTCATGGAGGCTAGAGAAAGGGACAGAAGGGACTTCAAGATGCCTAGCCCCCTCTGTAAAATAGAGGGAGAGATACACCCATGTTTCTGATTTTTAATGCACAGTAACAGTAACTACAATTAAAAGAGGCCCAATCTTTGTTTTGTTGGGTGTTGGAGGGTCAGGAATTCAAGAGGTCAAGATTGAGGGTGGTGAAGAGTATGAAAATGTTATATTTATCAAGCATATATTGGAAGTATTTCCCAATTTAGTTCCCCTATAATACTAAGTTGTTTCTATTTCCCTATACCCTGTCAACTATTGCAACCCCAGAGAAAAGCAAGTGAGCATTTACCATTGTCCCTGGGAGAAAGACATATTAGAGGAGGGTCCTATCCAGATAGGAAACGGAAAGAAAACGCCCCTATCATCCTCCTCAGTTGATTGTAAAGATGAGACAGGGATAAGAAAATCGGGAGGTGTTATAAACTTACCTCTGTGAGCCAAAATCCGAAGGAGGCATGTTCAATAATGGAGGAATAAGTCACAAGCAGAAGAGCTTTTGTTCCACTTTCATCTTATAATTCTGTGGGATCACATCACAATCACCTGGGATGGAAGAGTGGATAGGCAGCAATAACGAGACACAGTTAGCACTTCCTAGCCGCTCTCAGATCTCACATGGCTTGGAAGGGATTTAAAAATTCCATTTTTCCCAGAGGGATAGATGTGACCTTCAGAGTCTGCCAAAATGGGAAGCCAAACCTCTGGGTTTCCACATGTGAAGAAGGCAGTGTCAGCTCTGAGACAAATCAGCTCTCTAACCAACCACATCCTATTTCCCCAGTCAGTGCACTCCCCCACCAACGTCATAAAACAATATAAGCCCCTCTACATCTAGATGACATTGTGGAAGGGTAGGTAAATCTGAAATATAGACTAACATACAGGAGCCTGTTATTTATAACAGTGTTTAAATTATGAAATAGCAGCAAATTTACTGGATTAAAACTGAGATTTTTGTTTCCCTGAAAACTTGGGGTGTGAAAGTGGACTCAGGATTAAAATTAGATTAGTTAAAAAAAATCTGATAGTTTCTTTGCACATCTAAGTATAGTGCTAGTAAATCTGCATGCATATTTAAACACAGAAAAATAATAGAAAATAAGTCAAGACATTAACAGTGCTTATCTTTGGGGAGTGGGTATGTGGATTTTGGTTTAATTAATGTGTTTTTTAGTATTTTCCAGATGTTTTCCAATGAACATAATACTTTCATGAGAAAAAAAGATCAGTTTTAAAACAGGAAACACTCTGAAATTTTTATTTATTTTATTTTGCAGTGAAAGAACATAAAAAAAAAACTTCAAAATGGTAACATGATTACTTCCAATGAATGATTAAATGTACTATAGGAAGAGAAATTATACACTGTGATTACAGTTTACAAAATTACACAACAATATGTGGCGATCCCTTGAGAGTACTGTGATTAACACTTCACTGATAAACACCAACCTCAATATAACTAAGTTTTATTATTTATCATGGTCACATAAAATACAAAGAACCTATGGACAAGCTGTTATTAACAATAAATGTGGTTTTGCCTGAAACTCTTAACCATATGCAGGCTTCTTAAGCATTCAAATTTTAAATTCTACTGCATTTTTATTGCAAAATGAAGCAGGTACAACAGAATTAAACCCTCTAGATAAAGGACTAAGAAAACACAAATATAAAAAACAAACAACAACAACAGCAGAAAACCTTGAGTTGGTTCTCCAAGATTTTCTTTCCAAATAAATGTTGATCTCATTTAGCAGTTCCAATAATATTCACAGCCACAGACTAATAGCTACATGATAAAAGGACTTTAGAAGGATTCAACTACACAACACTATATTAATATTTTAAATCATCTACCACAGTTTACATTTCTTGAAAGCATTCTACTACTAAAATGCAAGATCAAATGAATTAGTATTTAAATTTCCCTTATACTTCTGAGACCTATGTTTTAAGTGACACTACAAGAAAAAATTCAGAACACAAGACTGTAATTAACTTCTTATATCTTGAGTAACGATCTAGGGCAGTTAATGTTAGGGCCAAGTACACTTTGCTTTTAGCGATCAATGTCTTCCACTATTGCCTCCAGATTTTTGCAACAGGCTTTGACCTCCTCAATTGCAGCCATCCAATTATCATAAATAATTTTGTCATAAATTGCATCATTAACTTCCCTAACTACTCCCTCCTGTTGAGATTCAAGTGCATCACCTGAGAAAAACAAGACTGATCTTGGGATTATGTAAGTACGTAAATTGTGACCAAGTAAAAAATCATCATTTCCATCTTTTCCATTTGAGCTGATTCCATGAGGAGTAAAGAAATTGAAGAATGAAGCCTTGGGAAAATTTTCAGTTACAGTTCGGATTGTTCCCCAGATCCGGTGTTTCTGCTTCTTCCTGATGGTTTTCAAAGTGACATTCTTTCCTTCATTCCAATCTATCTCACAGCCTGTGCAATACTCAATCGCGGTTCCCCTATAGGGATGGGGATCATAATATGCCAGCCTTGACTTCAGCACATAAGTCTTTGTTAACAGCTCATTTTTGAAATATTCATTGGGCTTGAAGTGAAATTCTAGTGTGAAACTGAGAGGCTCACCAGGATCTGAAAATTTCACTTTAATATCTGTTAGGAGTTTCAGAATAGGCTCGTCATATTTCTTAATCAAAGGAGTGAGTGTGTCAACGTTTTTTAAGACAGTCAGCCAAAAATCAGGAATTCCTTTAGGATCCTGCTCTTCTTTATTCTCTTCTCCAGTAGCCTCAATGTCATCATCATCATCATCGTCATCGTCATCGTCACCATCCTCCTCAACAGCATAATCATAATAATCTCCCTCATAACCATCATCCTCATCCATATACTCATGCATCAGGCCCTCCTCATTACCATACATCTCTTCCTCATCATACATCGCATCATCATAGTTCTCAGAGTCTGATTTATATTCACATTCCTCTTTTGTAGGTTCATAGATTGCATTTATGATCTGACGTCTTTTTTCCAATAAGGGTTGATACATTTCAGCAAACTTTCTTTCAATGCCATGAAATTCCCTCAGAAATTTGGATTCTAGATTGGCCACTCTAGTTTGAAGCTTTTTGAGGGCTAACACACGGTACTTAACTTTCAAAGGTAGACTTTCAACGAAGTCTGTATCTAAAAGATAACCAATAAGTCCTTTTGGACGGTCTGAATCCTCATCAGTATCTTCATCTTTTAACCCGCCTTCCCCGGACCCAGCAGCAGCATCTTCACCTTTTCCCCCTTCTTCCCCATGCCCAGCGGCGGCTTCTTCACCGCGCTCCTTATCATCTCCAGGCCCAGCTGCGACATCTTCACTGCGCTCCGGCTGTTCCCCGGGTCCCTCCATCATTACCTTATTACCAGCCTCTTCTTGACTAGATTCTAACAGTTCCTTGTGGTCGGCTGACTCGGCCATTTTTCAAAGGACCGTAACGCGTAAGGTGGCTACCGCCAAGATAAGGAGACCTGGCCTTCGCAGGGAAAGACTCACCGGAATAGCAGAAGCGGCGGTGGCTGGGGCAGAGGTGGAACGGGCAGTAGTGTCTGGGCTGCGGGAGTAACGGTGGAGGCTGCTGCCGGGATGAAGGCTGTGCTGATGCTGTGAGAAGCGGACAGAGGCAACCGTAGCCAGGGCTTGAGTGCAAAGAGTGGCGATGGTCAGTCTTGGAAGAGCGAGCCAGAGACTGCAGAGAGCTGCAGTGGGCGGACCCTTCCCAAGCAGCAGCTGCTGCAAGAAAAAAACGGTGCCGCAATATGATTACGCAGCTGTCTCTTGACTAGATTTTCTCCCGGCAAAGAGTTGGCTGCGTCACTCCCTCCCTCCCCTACGACTCTGCTCTAATCTCATTTGCTGGGCTGGGTGATTGACAAGTCCTGAGCCAATAAATTATTAGATCTAGCAAGTTTTCCAACTCTGCTCACCTTCCCAGGTTCTCTAATATAGCTGATTCATCCACCTCTCACTTATCCTCCAACCCCCTCCCGAGTTTTCAGAAACCTAGGTTTTATTTGTTTAGTCTCTCAATTTGTAACTGGTATTATAATAGCAAAAAAAAAAAAAAGCTAAAAAAACTAACTAAAATGTCGGACAAGGCCAGAGGACAAGACATCCACCCATCCTAAATCTGTCCCTTTGATTTTAGCCCCAGGCTCTGGAAAGAGGAGAGGTGGGGGCGGGGGTATTTATAAAGATAGACTAAAAGGGAAAACACTTTTTAAAAAATTAGCAATCTTGGTCTTAGTAATTGTCAGTGATTTAAATAGTCTATATTTTGTTTTTTACTGTATTTTCCACAAGCTATATGGTAAGTGAGCAGTAATTTTAAATTGGAAATGCCTCCTAACATTTCCTGGGGTGGGAGGGGGGACAAAAGAGGTGGTTAGATGAGGGTTCGGGTGAAATAGGGCCCGTGATGAAGATCCAAAGTGCTGTATCCAACTGACAAGTGAACACACAAGACAATAAACCAGTCTTATCAGTCACTCCTAATACTGACTTGTCTCTTCCTCTTTTTGGATACTGGCTCTCAAGCCATTGGGAATTTTAAAAAGAAATGTTCAAATGTAAAGTAATATTTATTTAAAAAATCATAGCATTTGCTTGACACTTTTGAGTTACTGAAAATAATCTAAATTTCAGCATTAAAGACATGGTTAAGTACATGATACAGGATGGAATGCTATGCAGTCATTTGAAAATATCTTCTGAATAGGAATCATTGATGATATTTATTGTCCATATTTCCAATGCTGATAGTTTATGAATTGAACAACTTTTAAATTTTTAACTATTTCCCAGATTTAAACAATTTGCATTGTGTTATTATCACAGAGATAAACACTGTTTACATATTGTACTTCTTTACAGATTCTTTCAGTATACAGGTAGTTTTCTTTTTACTTATTTTATCTCTGTGTACTGTATACCATCACAGTATTTACAAAATTCAGTTTTCAGTCTTTGGTATCAGTCTGGTAGTTCCCTTGTTATGAGTCCATCTCATTCCAAGTTTCTTTTCTGGTTCTGAAGTTGCAACATTCCTTGTAATTTTCTGACAATAAATTCAACACATGCTCATTTTTAAAAATTTGGAAAATAAGGAAAATTTTAAAGTATAACAGAAATCACTAGTAATCTCACAACCTTGACAGAACCAATGTGAACATTTTGGTCCTTTTCTTTCTAACATGTCTATATATGTGTTGCATTTAGGCTAGAGTTTTCTAAAAACAAAACTGAGATAAACTCTTTCATAAACTTTCCCCTGTCACTACCATATTCCAATGTCCTTTAGTAGTTTCCAAAAATTAATTTTAGAAGAAAATCCTTTGTTATTTAAATATATTATGTAGTTAAACCAAATTATTAAAAGAGAAAATATGTCATCTAATTTTAAGATCGAAGAGTACATCCTAGTCATACATGCAGTCACAGAAACCACAAAGGGAATGATGTATTTCATTGCCTAAAACAAAAGTATATGATGCCAAACGTATAGGCAACAAAAGAAAAAATAGATAAATTGGGCTTCTTTAAATTAGAAACTTTTGTTCATCAAAAAATACTATCAACAGAGTTAAAAGGCAGCCCATGAAATGGGAGAAAATAAATACAAATCATATATCTGATAGAGGATTAATATCCAGAATACATAAGGACTCCTACAACTCAAGAACAACAGAAACAAGCAAATCAGTTTAAAAATGGGCAAAGGACTTGAATAGATATTTCTACAGAGAAGAGATACAAATGGCACCTGAAAAGATGTTCAACATCACTAATTAGGGAAATGCAAATCAAAACCACTATGAGATACCACTTCACACCCATTAAAATAGCTGTTATCAGAAGAATAAAAACAGAAAATAACAAGTGTAGACAAGGATATGGAGTAATTGGAAACTTTGCGCATTGCTAAAGAATGTGAAATGGTGCAACTGCTGTAAAAAGCAATATGGTGGATCCTCAGAAAAATAAACATAGAATTACCACACGACCCAGCAATTCCACGTCTGGATATGTACCCAAAAGAAATGAAAGCAGGGTCTCAGATATTTTTACACTCATATGTTCATAGAAGCATTTTTCACAATAGCCAAAATGTGGAAACAATCCAAATGTCCATTGATGGAAGAATGGATAAACAAAACATAGTACATACATACAAAGGAAATATTATTCATCCATAAAAAGGAATGAAATTCTGACACATGATACAACATGGATTAACCTTGAAGACATTATGCTAAGTGAAATAATCCAGGCACAAAAAGACAAATATTTTATGGTTCCACTTACATGAGGTAACTAAAGCAGTCAAATTCATAGGGTAGAATGGTGGTTGCCAGAGTCTGGAGGCAGGAAGGAATGGGAATTTTTATTGAATGCATACAGAGTTTCAGTTCACAAAAATGAAGATGTTCTGGATGTTGATGATATTTGGACAATAATGTGAATGTACTTAATGCCACTGAACTGTACACCTAAAAATAGTTAAAATGATAAATTTTATGTTATGTACATTTAACCACAATAAAAAAATGTTAAAAAAAACAACAAACAAAAACATAAACAATATTGTCAGTAAGATGAGCACTAAGCAAAAATAGGTGAAATATGTATAACATACACATATATATGCAACACAAATAAGTGATTACTACATAAGGAGAACTGACAATGGCTAAAATTAAAAAGACTAAGAATTCGAAACTTTGGCAAGGATGTAAAGAAATTGGAACTCTTAGATATTACTACTAGGAGTGTAAATTGGTAACAACTTTGGAAAACTAGTTGGCACTATCTGCTAAGTTTATTTATTTTTTTAAAGATTTTATTTATTTATTCATGAGAGACAGAGGCAGAGGGAGAAGCAGGCTCTCCACGGAGCAGAGAGCCCAATGCGGGACTCGATCCCAGGACCCTGGGATCATGACCTGAGCCGAAGGCAGACACTTAACCAACTGAGTTACCCAGGTGTCTCATCTGCTAAGTTTAAACACATGCCTCTCCTAGGACCCAACAATTCCACATTTAGGTATATACACAAAAAGCCATGTACAATAATATTTATGTCAACATTGTTTATTTTTAAAGTAACTCCATGGGGTTATATTTTGTATATCATGTAACTCACCCTTTTCAAGTGCACAATTCAATGATTTCTTAAATTTACCAGCCTCTGCCATGGAAAAGTTTTAGAACATGTCCATCATCCCAATGTGATATTTCATAAACATTTACTGTTAATCCCCACTATACTTCCTAACGTCCCACTCCCATCATAGGCAACTGTTAATTTACATTCTGTCTTTATAACTTTACCTTTTCTAAATATTTCATATAAATTGAATCATATAATATGTAGTCATGTGTGTCTGGCTTATTTCACTGAGAATAAAGATTTTGAGATTCATCTATGCCATAGCATGTATCCATAGTTGGTTCCTTTTTATTGCTGAATAGTATTTAAGTGTATGGATATAACACACCATGTTTATTTTTTCACTAGTCGATAGACATATAGGCTGTTTTCAACTTTGGCTACTACGAATTATGCTACCATGAACATTTGTGTGCAAGTCATTTTTATTTTGGCTGTTCTGGTGCAATATAGAATGGTATCCTGTTGTGGTTTAATTCACATTTCTCTACTGACCTTTTATTGCTTATTGGCTATATATATATATATATATATATTTGGCATAATGCCTTCAAATTCTTTGCCCATATTTTATCGGTTTGACTATCTTTTTATTATTGAGGTATAAGACTTCTATGCATATTCTGGATACAAATCATTTATCAGATATGTGTTTTGCAATATTTTCCACCAGTATGTTGCATGTCTTTTTATGCCAACTAAGATTGTGTGTTTGAAGTACAAAGGTTTTGAATTTTAGTGAGATCAAATTTATCACTTTTTACTGGACTGTGTTTTGATGTCATAACTAAAAAATCCCTGACTAACACAAGGTCTTAAAGATTTTTTTCTAAAGGTTTTATAATTTTAGCTCTTATATTTAGGCCTGTGACCCATTTTGAGTTAATTTTTGCATATAGTGTAACTTAAAGGTCTGTGTTTAGCTTCCTAAATATGGATATTTATTTATATCAACACCATCTGTTTAAAAAATTGTCTTTTCCTTATTTAATTGCCTTGGTACTTTTATCACAAACCTGCTGACCTTTGTTATATAAATGAGCCAAAGATGGCCCCTGTATATCAGTCCCTATGATGTTTATTCTTCATAACAGGCTAGGGCCCTTAACTCAGCACCAAACTCAAATTCTTACACATCTGTTTTAAATATAGCCCCAGTAAGTATGATTTTGGCCATTTAGAGCTTGCCTGTTACCCTACAAAACTACTCCCAACATCTGCTAGCCGCAGATGAGACAAACCCTGTAACTATAAAAGATCCCAAAATGCTGCTGCTCTTTGGAGCTCTCTGACCTAAGGAATGCCCACCTTGCTAGTGGAGGACATTACCTAGACACTTAAGCCCCCTCTCTGATTTACCTCTCCTAAAAATTCCCTTGCCCACTTCACCTTCTGCATTATGGCCCAGTGACAAGTCTGTGTAAGGTCTCCTGCTGTGAGGAATATACCCTCTCATATAACCCTGCTCCAAGAACTGCCCAATAAAGCTTGTTGTGCAATACTGCCATCTTGTCTCCTTGTCTTTTCTTTGATCAGCCCCCAAATCCTTAAACTTGCCACAACCATAAATATGTGTTTATTTCTAGATTTTCAGTTCAATTTCATTAATCTATATGTCTAGCTTTATGCCCATACCACACTGTCTTGATTACTACAGCATTATAGTAAGTTTTGTTGTTGCTGTTGGGGAGTGAAAGTCCTCCATCATTTTCCTTTTTTCCCTAAAAAGTTTTGACTATTCTGAGTCTTTTGAATTTCTATCTGTATTTTAGTATCAGCTTGTAAGTTTCTGCAAAAAAAAAAAAAAAGGAAAAACTAAAGCAAAACACCTGGAATTCTGACAGGGATTGCCTTGAATCTATAGATTGATTTGAGAATTGGTATTTTAACAATATTGTATCTTTCAATCCATGTACAAGGAAATTCTCTTCATTTATTTATGTTTTCTCTAATTACTCTCAGCAATGTTTTGTAATTTTCAGTGAACAAATCTTGTACTTCTTTTATTAAATTTATTCCTATATATTTTATTATAATTGATGTTATAAAATGTACTGTCATTGTAGTTTTATTGTGGTAAAATGTATATCACATAAATTTTATCATTTAACCATTTATAAGTGTACTATTTAGTTGCATTAAGCACATTCACAATGTTGTGTAACCATCCCCAATATTCATTTCCAAAACTTCATCATCCCAAACTCAAACTCTGTACCCATTAAACAATAGCTCTCCATTCCTCACTCCCTCCTACCCAAGCCCTGGTAATCTCTATTATACTTTGTGTCTCCATGAATTTGTCTAATTTAAGTGTCTCATATAAGTGGAATTATACACTATTTGTCCTTTTGTATGTGGCTTATTTCACTTAGTATAATGTTTTCAAGGTTCATCCATGTTCTGGCATGTATCAAAACTTCATTCCAGGGTGCCTGGGTGGCTCAGATGGTTAAGCGTCTGCCTTCGGCTCAGGTCATGATCCCAGGGTCCTGGGATTGAGTCCCGCATTGGGCTCCCTGCTCCTTGGGAGCTTGGTTCTCCCTCTGCCTCTCTCTCTGTCTCTCATGAATAAATAAATAAAAATCTTTAAAAAAAAACTTCGTTCCTTTTTATGGCTAAATTTGATAGAAAGAAAGATGGATAGATGATAGATAGATGATAGATAGATAGATAGATGATAGATAGATAGATAGATAGATAGATAGATAGATGATAGATAATAAGATAATAATAAAATTATTTAACTACCTATCTGAATATACTTGGATTGTTTCCAACTTTGACTATTGCAAATAATGCTGCTAAGAAGTCTGGTGTGCAAGTATTTGTTTAAGTCTCTGCTTTCAATTCTTTGGATATATACCTAATAGTGGAATTACTAGATCACATGGCAATTATATGTGTAGCTTTTTGAGGAAAGTCTAAACTCTTTTCCATGGTGGCTACACAATTTTAGATTCCCAATAGCAATGAACAAAAGTTGTAATTTCTCCAAATTCTCACTAAAATTTTGTATGCATGTGTGTTTTAATAGACATCCTAATGAGTATGAAGTCATATCTCATTCTAGTTTTAATTTTCTTTTTAAAAATTTTTTAAAGATTTTATTTATTTATTTATTTATTTGAGAGAGCAAGAGCGATAGAGAGAGCACAAGGTGGGGGGAGAGGCAGCGGGAGAGGGAGAAGCAGGCTCCCTGCTAAGCAGGGAATCCAACGCAGAGCTTGATCCCAGGACCCTGGGATCATGACCTGAGCCAAAGGCAGATGCTTAACCACCTGAGCCTCCCAGGTGCCCCTGGTTTTAATTTTCATTTCCCTCAACAAATATTTATGTTGAGGATTTTTTCAAGCGTTTATTGCCCATTTGTATATATTATTTAGAGAAATTCTTATTTAAACCTTTTGCCTACTTTTCAATTGGTTTGTTTAATTTTTTGGTAGTGAGGTGAAGGAGTTCTTTATGTATTCTGGATAATTCTTTATCAGATATATGATTTTCAAATTATTTTCTCCTATTATGCAAGTTACCTTTTCACTGTCTTGATAGTGGCTTTTCTTTGATGTACAAATGTTATTAATTTTGATGAAGTCAACATTTTTTATATTACTACTGTTGCCTACATTTTTGGCATCATAGCCAAGAAATCATTGCCAAACCAATGTCTTGAAGTTTTCCCCCTAAGTTTTCTTCTAGTGTAGTTCTTTGATCCATTTTGAGTTAATACTTGTATATGGTGTAAGGTAAGGTCCAACTTTATTCTTTTGCATGTGAATATCTTGTTTTCCCAGCAACACTTGTTGAAAAGAAAAATTTCCCCCATTTAATGGTCTTATCATCCTTGTTGAAAATTAATTGACAATATATGTGAAGGTATATTTCTGGGCTGTCTATTCTATTACATTGGTCTATATGTCTGTTTTTATGCCAGTTTTGATTACTGTAGCTTTGTAGTAAGTTTTGAAATCAGAAAATGTAAGTCTCCCAACATTATTCTTCACTTTTCAGTATTGTTTTATGTATTCTGAATAACTTGAGATTCCATAAAAAATTCAGGATGGGTTTTTCGGTTTCTCAAAAAATACCTTTGAGATTTTGGTAGCAATTGCATTAAGTCCATAAATCTCTTTGAGTAATATGGTTATTTAAAAAATAGTAATTCTTCAGTTGAGGAGTTAAGATGGTGGAGTAGTAGGGGGACCCTATGCTTGCCTTGTCCCTTGAACACAGCTAGATAAATATCAAATCATTCTGAACACCTAAGAAATCGATCTGAGGACTAAAAAAACAAACTGCACATTTGGAGGGAGAAAAATGGCGACATCATGGAAGGTAGGAGCTGCAGAGAGTTACTTTGGGGGAAAAAAGAATTGCAGGAGCTGTGGAGGGGAGGGACCCCTGGTCACAGGGAGAGGAGTGAGAGAGAAAGAGAGAGAGAAAGCAGCATGCAGGGGATTGTACAAGAAAAACTCTTCCCTCCAAACTATTGACTGGGAAAAGGAGAAGGAGAGGGGCCAACTATGGTAAGCTTTTACAAGCACCAGAGCTCAAAGTCTAAAGTTTTAGAAGTCCACACCATCACCAAGGTTGTGCCTGGCAAGCTTAGTAGTGTTCCTGTGGAGAAGGAGGGCAGAGGCCTGGGATTACCCAGCATGCCTGGATTCTCGGATCCAGGATCTCCTTAATCACACCAGGAGAAACAATTCCTCTTCTTGGAGTGCATTTGGGAGAGGTGGCACTGACTCTCAGGAAAAAAGAGATGGTGAGTGCCACTGAGTGATCCCATTAATTACATAGCAGCAGAGGCACCTGCTTAAGGCAGCTAACCTGGAAGCCAGCTTTTGGCTGTGCTTCACCATAAACTCTGAGCCCCTGCATGGTCATGTGACTGCTTTTCTGGGACAAACCAGCACCAGCCACAGCACAGAAAGATCCTCCCCCAGAGAAACAGTGTGGGTCCACACCACTCAGGGTCCCTAAAATTTGAAGCTTTTGAAACCCAGCTACATGCCTGAGATAAGACACAGGAGTACTGCACTGCCAGGCAGGCTGACAGCTCAGACACAGACAGGGTGAAAGCAGGGTTCTGATGGAAGCCTGGGACACAAGAGGGGAGATTGTTCACTCTTCTATGAGGGCTTTCTGAACAGTGGCCGACAAAAAATCCCCTCTCAAGAGATGAGATACCATTCCCCCTCCCACTCCCCTACCTATCAGCACAGACGGACTTCAGTGAGCAACACAGCGCCCCTACTGGAGGCTGGAGCCACTTACACCAAGCCCCACTCCACTACATCTTGCAGGTGCATCTTTACTAGGGCAAGTTGGCCAGTGAAACAGTGCAGCAAGTCCCTCCCCCAGAAGACCAGCACAAACCCCCCACACATGAAAAGTTTACTGATCATAGAGTGCTACAAAGCCTCAGCTCTAGTGGAAATAGCATCAGGCTTATTTTAACAAGCAGACCAAAGCACACCTAGTTAAAATGCCAAACACTGGACAATGTCCAAACACTCCCATTGCAGGCAAAGGGAAACTCTACAGAGGACTGACCTGAGGGAAAGAACAGCCAAGACACAACAGAAGAGTGTGCACTCTGAAACACTTCCTGAAGTGTCAGGCCCTGAACAGTACAGGATCTCTACTTAATATAGCCATTACTCTCAGGAGCAGGAAATATAACAGGCTTTCATAACACACGCACAAAAAAACAAGGACCTAGACAAAATGCCAAAACAGAGGAATTAACCCCAAAAGAAAGAACATAGGGGCACCTGGGTGGCTCAGTTGGTTAGGCATCAGACTTGATTTTGGCTCAGGTCATGTTCCCAGGGTCATGAGATCGAGCCCTGCATCAGGCTCCACACTCAGTGGGGGTCTGCTTCTTTCTATCTTTCTCTCTCCCTCTCCCTCTGCCCCTCCACCCACTCACACTCTCTCTCTAAAATAAATAAATCTTTAAAAAAAGAACATGAAGAGGTCATGGACAGAAATCCAATCAAAACAGATGTAAGTAATATGCTTGAACCAGAATTTAAAACAACAATCATAAAGGTACAGGCTGGGCTTGAGAAAAGCTTAGAAGACACAAGAGAATCCTTTCCTACAGAGATAAAAGAACTAAAAACTAGTCAGTTTGAAATTAAAAAATGCTATAACTGAGATGAAAAACCAACTGGAGGTAATAACAACAAGGATGGAAGAATTAGAATAACAAATCAGTGACATAGAAGATAAAATTTATGGAAAATAATGAAGCTGAAAAGGAGAGGGAAAGAAAAGTATTGAACCACAAATGAAGACTTAGGGAACTCAGTGACTCCAGAAAGCATAATAACATTCATATCAGAGGAGAATCAGAAGAAGAAGAGAGGAAAAAGGGGGCAGAAGGTTTATTTGAGCAAATTATAGCTGAAAACTTCCCTAATCTAGGAAGGACACAGACATCAAAATCCAAGAAACACAGAACACACCCATCAAATTCAACAAAAGCTGGCCAACACCAAGACATATCATACTACATTTTTTAAAATATAGAGATAAAGAAAGAATCCCAAAACCAGCAAGGGAAAAGACATCCTTAACCTGCAAGGGAAGACAAATCAGGTCTGCAGCAGATCTCTCCACAGGAACATGGCAGGCCATTTGATATATTCAACGTGTGGAATGGGGAAAATATGCAGCCAGGAATCCTTTATCCAGCAAGGCTGTCATTCAGAATAGGAGAGATAAAGAGTTTCCCAAACAAAAACTAAAGGAGTTCATGACCACTAACCAGCCCTGCAAGAAATATTAAAGGGAGCCCTTTGAGTAGGAAAGAAAGACCAAAAGCAAAAAAGACTAGAAAGGAACAGAGAAAATTTCCAGAATTAGTGACTTTACAAAGTAATACAATGACACTAAATTCTTATCTATCAATAATTATTCCAAATGCAAATGGACTAAAAACTCCAATCAAAAAGCATCAGGTATCAGAAAATATATATATAAAAAAACCTAGACCCATCATTTTGTGGCTTACAATAGAATCATTTTAGACTTAAAGACACCTGCAGATTGAAAGTGGGGGGATAGAGAACCATCTACCATGCTAATGGACATAAAAAAAGCAGGAGCAGCCATACTTATATCAGACAAACTAGATTTTAAACCAAAGAGTGTAACAAGAGATGAAGAAGGGCATTATATCATAATTAAGGGGTCTATCCATCAAGAAGATTTAACAACTGTAAATGTTTATGGCCCCAACTTGGGAGCACCCAAATATATAAAACAATTAATAACAAACATAAGGAAACTCACTGATAATAATACAATAATAGTAGGGGACTTTAACACCCATTTACAGCAATGGACAGATCATGTAAGCAGAAAATCAACATGGAAACAATGGCTTTGAATGACACACTGGACAAAATGGACTTAACAGATATATTCAGAACATTCCATCCTAAAGCAGCAGAACACACATTCTTTTTGAGCACACATGGAACACTCTCCAGAATAGATCACATGCTGGGTCACAAATCAGCCCTCAACAAAGTACAAAAAGATTGAGATCATACCATGCATATTTTCATACAACAATGCAATGAAACTTGAAGTCAACCACATGAAAAAATTTGGAAAGACTACAAATACATGGAGGATAAAGAACATCTTACTGAAGAATGAATGGGTCAACCAGGAAATTAAAGAAGAAATTTTAAAAGTACATGGAAGCAAATGAAAATGAAAACAAAACAGTCTGAAACATTTGGGATGCAGCAAAGGCAGTCATAAAAGGAAAATATATAGCAATACAGGCTTATATCAAAAAGCAAGTCTTGAAAGCACAACCTAATCTTACACATAAAGTAGATAGAAAAGGAACAAGAAATAAAGCCTAAAGGCAGCAGAAGGGAAATAATAAAGATTAGAGCAGAAATAAATGATATAGAAACAACAACAACAAGACAGAACAGATCAATGAAAGTAAGAGCCGGTTCTTTGAAAGAATTAATAAAATGGATAAATCCCTAGTCAGACTTATCAAAAAGAAAAGAGAAAGGACCCAAATAAATAAAATTATCAACGAAAGAGGAGAAATCACAACCAACACCACAGAAATACAACTATATGACATTACTGTGGAAAATTACAGGCCAAAAAATTGGGCAATCTGGAAGAAATGGATAAATTCCCAGAAACATACAAACTACAAAAACTGAACCAGGAAGAAATAGAAAATTTGAACAGATCCATAACCGGCAAAGAAATTGAATTGGTAATAAAAGAAAAATCTCCCAATAAACAAAACGCCAGGGCTAGGTAGTTTCCTAGGGTAATTCTCCCAGAAATTTAAAGAATCAGTACCTATTCTTCTCAAACTGTTCCAAAAAATAGAAATGGAAGGAAAACTTCAAAACTTCTTCTACAAGGCTAGCCTTACCTCAATTCCAAAACCAGACAAAGACCCCACTAAAAAGGAGAATTACAGGCCAATATCCCTGTTGAACATGGATGCAAAAATTCTCAACAAATACTAGCAAACTGAAACCAACATACATTAAAAGAATTATTCACCACAGTCAAGTGGAATTTATTTCTGGGGTGGTTCAACATTCACAAATCAATCAATGTGATATACCACATTAACAAAAGGATAAATTTAAACTTAAAAGTTGTATATTTCAATACCTTTCACCATTTTGAAAGAGGATAGTTTCAAGGGTCATAATAGTGTTCACAGTAAATTTTAATGATTTTTATTGTGTGTAGGAAGGGTGTCTAGTAATGTCCTCTTTTACATGCCTGACATGAGTTTTTCTTTCCCTCTTAATTTTTGTTTAATCTTGATATGTTGTTTATCAGTCATATTAATCTTTTAATAAAAACCAGTGAGTAATATTGCAGATTGTTTCAATTATAAATACACTTTCTAGTTTATTGATTTGGGTTTTATCTCCCTTATTTGCTTCCTTTTATTACCTTGCCTTTTGACAATGGTTTGGTTTTTTATACTAGTATCTTAGAAGTTTCACCATGGAGCTCCTGGGGGTGGCTCAGTTGGTTAAGTGTCTGCCTTTGGCTCAGGTCATGGTCCCAGGATGCTAGGATGGAGTCCCGCATCGGGCTCCCCACTCAGCAGGGAGTCTGCTTCTCCTTCTCTCTCTGCTCCTCCCCTCTCCTTGTGCTCTCTCTCCCTTTTCTCTCAAATAAATAAATAAGATCTTTAAAAAAAAAAAAAGGAAGTTTCACCATGGGTTTTAAACTCTACACATTTTAACATATGTGAATGTAAGATAAAATTATACTAGGAGAACTACTTTAGCTGCATCACAACTTTTTGGACAACTTTATTAAAGTATAGGTTACATCCAGAAAACAAATTCAAGTATAGAGTACATAAATTATTGTATAAATATATAGTCATGTAATCACCAACCTGATCTAGATATCAAATTATGCAGAACCCAAATAAGATTTGTTCAGTCAACCAATGTCTTCCAATGAGTTACTAATTCTTCTGTCTTCTATCTCCATACTTTAATTTTTTAATTTATTTTTTTATTATGTTCAGTTAGCCACTGTATAGTATATCATTAGGTTTTGATGAGTGTTCAATGATTCATTAGTTGCGTATAACCCCAGTGCTCATCACAACACATGCTCTCCTTAATACCCATCACCCTGTTATCCCATCCCCCAACCCCTTCCTCTCTGAAACCCTCAGTTTGTTTCCCAGGGTCCATAGTCTCTCATGGTTCATCTCCCTCTCTGATTTCTCCCCCTTTAGATTTCCCTCCCTTCCCCATGGCCCTCCGTGCTTTTGCATATGTTCCACATACTCACCTAAAATAACCAGATAATTTGTGCCAAGATTTGCCTGGGTCTATTCTTTCAATGTTTCATCTGATATTTGTACAGATTGTTGAGAGTAAACATGGTTGGTTATTTTTAATGTAGTGTCGTCTTTCCTAGGACTACACCACAATTTAGTTATCCATATTCCTACTGAGGGACATTTGGACAATTTCCAGTTTTCATTTACTAAGAAATTTTCCTATGAACATACTTACTTATGTGTCTCTTTAGAAATATTTACTTATATTTTTAGGATATATAGCTTATATTTGAATATTTGAGATATCTCGAGATTATGCAAAAATCCCACTTCTTCTCAAACTTATTACCATTTCTTTTTAGCATTTAGTTGTGAATGTTGCCTCTAACAATTATTAATGCACTATTCTAATGGATGGAAATATTTTGCCGTCTCTTCAAATCCCCATGTATTTATTTATTCATATCACTGTGGACCATGGTACTTCATTTCATTTCTATTGTTGCTCATATTTTCCAGGTTTGGCCATTAGGAGCTCTATCAGATTGGCTCTTTGAAGTACTACCATTGATTTTGACACTTTCTTACTTTCATTTTTTTTAAGATTTTATTTATTTATTTGGCAGAGAGAGACACAGTGAGAGAGGGAACACAAGCAGAGGGAGAGGGAGAGGGAGAAGCAGGCTTCCCGAGGAGCAGGGAGCCTGATGCAGGGCTCGATCCCAGGACCCTGGGATCATGACCAGAGCCGAAGGCAGACCCTTAACAACTGAGCCACCCAGGTGCTCCAAAACATTCTTACTTTCTAATACCACAGAATGCTTCAAGATCCTCTTGCGTTTCCCTGACCTACTTGAGGAATCAACCACTTCTCAAAGAATTCATGATTTCATATTTAGAGAAGGGTATTTAGAAAACAATCTTGGCACTAGGTGTGCGTATTGCTGCATACATGTATTTAATTTTAGAATCTTGCAGTGGACAGAGATTGAAAATGTATTAATGTATCCTAATGAATAAAATACATGTATCTATGTTTCTTCATCTATTTCAAGAAATTCCGAGAAAGAAGAAAAAAGTTGCAGGAGTATTAATAAAGTTTATTAATTTTTAATCAAAATACAAACAAAAATATCCAGGTAAATTATTTCCCTTATTTTTTAATTTCTTTTTTAAATTTAATTTAATTTAATTATGTTATGTTAGCCACCATACAATACATCATTAGTTTTTGATGTAGAGTTCCATGATTCATTGTTTGCGTATAGCACCCAGTGCTCCATGCAATACGTGCCCACCTTAATACCTATCACTGGGCTAACCCATGCACCCAAACCCCTCCCCTCTAAAACCCTCAGTTTGTTTCTTAGAGTCAATAGTTTCCCATGGTTCTCCTCCCTCCTCCGATTCCCCCCTCTTCATTTTTCCCTTCCTTCTCCTAATGTCCTCCATGCTATTCCTTATGTTCCACCAATAAGTGAAACCATATGATAATTGACTTTCTCTGCTTAACTTATTTCACTTAGCATAATCTCCTCCAGTCCCATCCATGTTGATGTAAAAGTTGGGTATTCATCCTTTCTGATGGCTGAGTAATATTCCATTGTATATAGTCCTCTTTCTCTTTATCCATTCATCTGCTGAAGGGCATCTCAGCTCTTTCCAGAGTTTGGCTATTGCAGACATTGCTGCTATGAACATTGGGGTGCATATGGCCCTTCATTTCACTACATCTGTGTGTTTGGGGTAAATACCCAGGAGCGCAATTGCTGGGTCATAGGGTAGTTCTATTTTTAATTTTTTGAGGCACCTCCACACTGTTTTCCAAAGTGGCTGTACCAACTTGCATTCCCACCAACAGTGTAAGAGGGTTCCCCTTTCTCCACAACCTCTCCAACATTTGTTGTTTCTTGCCTTCTCAATTTTGGCCATTCTAACTGGTGTAAGGTGGTATCTCAATGTGGTTTTGATTTGAATTTCCCTCCTAATGGCTAAGGATGATGATAGCCATTTGTATGTCTTCTTTGGAGAAGTGTCTGTTCATGTCTTCTGCCCATTTTTTGACTTGATTATTTGTTTTTTGGGTGTTGAGTTTGAGAAGTTCTTTATGGATCTTGGAAATCAGCGCTTTGTCTGTAGTGTCATTTGCAAATATCTTTGCCCATTCTGTGGGTTGCCTCTTTGTTTTGCTGACTGTTTCCTTTGCTGTACAGAAGCTTTTTATCTTTATGAAGTCCCAAAGTTCTTTTTCGCTTTTGTTTCACTTGCCATTGGAGATGTATCTTGAAAGAAGTTGCTGTGGCTGATGTCGAAGAGGTTACTGCCTGTGTTCTCTAGGGTTTTGTTGGATTCCTATCTCACATTGAGGTCTTTCATCCATTTGAGTTTATCTTTGTGTATGGTGTAAGAGAATCATCAAGTTTCAATCTTCTGTATATAGCTGTCCAATTATCCCAGCACCATTTATTGAAGAGACTGTCTTTTTCCATTGCATATTTTTTCCTGCTTTGATGAAGATTATTTGACCATCGAGTTGAGGGTCCATATCTGGGTTCTCTATTCTGTTCCATTGGTCTATCTGTCTGTTTTTGTGCCTGTACCATGCTGTCTTGGTGATCACGGCTTTGTAATATGGCTTGAAATCAGGCAGTGGAATGACCCCAGCTTTGTTTTTCTTTTTCAACAATCCCTTGGCAATTCGGGGTCTTTTCTGATCCCATACAAATTTTAGGATTGTTTGTTCCAGCACTTTGAAAAAAAGTCATTGGAATTTTGATCAGGATGGCGTTGAAGGTATAGATTGCTCTGGGCAACATAGAAATTTTAACAATGTTTATTCTTCTGATCCATGAGCATGGAACATTTTTCCATCTTTTTGTGTCTCCAATTTCTTTCAGGAGTGTTCTGTAGTTCCTAGAGTATAGATCCTTTACCTCTTTGGTTAGGTTTATTCTGAAGTATCTTATGGTTTTTGGTGCTATTGTAAATGGAATCGATTCTCTAATTTCTCTTTCTAAAGTTGCATTGCTAGTGTTTAAGAAATCAATTGATGCTGTGCATTGATTTTGTATCCTGCTACATTACTGAATTGCTGTATGAGTTCTAGTAATTTTCGGGTGGAGTCTTTTGGATTTTCCACATGAAGTATCAAGTCATCTGTGAAGAGAGAGAGATTGACTTCTTCTTTGCCAATTTGAATACCTTTTATTTCTTTTTGTTGTCTGATTGCTGTTGCTAGGACTTCTAGTACTATGTTGAACAATAGTGGCGAGAGTGGGCATCCTTGTCGTGTTCCTGATCTTAAGGGAAAGGCTCTCAGCTTTTCCCCATTGAGGATGATATTCACTGTGGGTTTTTCATAGATGAATTTTATGAAATTGAGGAATGTTCCCTCTATCCCTATACTCTGAAGAGTTTTAATCAGGAAAGGATGTTGTATTTTGTCAAATACCTTTTCTGCATCAACTGAGAGGACCATATGGTTCTTCTCTCTCCTCTTATTAAAATGTTCTCTCACATTGATTAATTTGTGAATGTTGAACCACACTTACATCCTGGGGATAAATCCCACTTGGTCGTGGTGGATGATCCTTTTAATGCATTGTTGGATCCTATTAGGTGGGATTTTGTTGAGGATTTTGAATCCATGTTCATCAGGGATATCGGTCTGAAACTCTCCTTTTTGATGGGGTCTTTGCCTGGTTTGGGGATTAAGGTAATACTGGCCTCATAGAATGAGTCTGGAAGCTTTCCTTCTGTTTCTATTTTTTGAAACAGCTTCAGGAGAATAGGTATTACTTCTTCTCTGAATGTTTGGTAGAATTCCCCAGGGAATCCATCGGGACCTGGATTCCTGTTTTTTGGGGAGGTTTTTGATCACTGCTTCAATCTTGTTACTGGTTATTGGCCTATTCAGGTTGTCAATTTCTTCCTGTTTCAGTCTTGGTAGTTTATAGGTTTCCAGGAAGGCATCCATTTCTTCCACGTTGCTTAATGTATTGATGTATAGTTGTTGATAATAATTTTTAATAATTGTTTCTATTTCCTTGGTGTTAGTCGTGATCTCTCCCCTTCCACTCATAATTTTATTAATTTGGGTCCTTTCTCTTTTCTTTTGGATAAGTCTGGCCAATGGTTTATCGATTTTATTAATCTTTTCAAAGAACCAGCTTCTAGTTTCGTTGATCTGATCTACTGTGTTTCTAGTTTCCAATTCATTGATCTCTAATCTTAATTATTTCTCTTCTAATGCGTGGCTTAGGCATTGTTTGTTGCTTTTTATCTAGTTCTTTACATTGTAAAGTTAGTGGTGAATTCGGGATTTTTCTATTTTTTTGAGTGAGGCTTGGATGGCTATGTATTTCCCCCTTAGGACCACCTTTGCAGTACCCCATAGGTTTTGGACTGATGTGTTTTCGTTCTTATTGGTGTCCATAAATTGTTTAAGTTCTTCTTTGATTTCTTCATTGACCCAAACATTATTAAGCAGAGTGTTTTAGCTTCCAAGTGTTTGAATTTCTTCCAAATTTTTTCTTGTGATTGAGTTACAATTTTAAAGCATTGGACTGAGCATATGCAAGAAATAATCTCAGTCTTTTGGTATTGGTTGAGACCTGATTTGTGACCCAGTATCTGGTCTATTCTGAAGAAAGTTCCATGTGTACTTGAGAAGAATGAGCGTTCTGTTGTTTTAGGGTGGAATGTTCTGTATATATCTATGAGGTTCACCTGGTCCAGTGTGTCCTTCAAAGTTCTTGTTTCTTTGTTGATTTTCTGCTTAGATGATCTGTCTATTGCTGAGAGTGGAGTATTGAGGTCTCCTACAATTAACATATTATTATCAATATGACTCTTCATTTTGGTTAACAGTTGGCTTATGTAGATGGCTGCTCCCATGTTGGGGGCATAGGTATTTACAATTGTTAGATCTTTTTGTCCGCTAGACCCTTTAAGAATGATATAGTGTCCTTCTGTGTCTCTACAGTCTTTAACTTAAAATCTAATTTGTCTGATATAAGAATTGCTACCCCAGCTTTCTTTTGAGGTCCATTGGCATGGAATATAGATCTCCATCCCTTCACTTTCAGTCTGGATGTATCTTTAGGTTCAAAATGAGTCTCTCGTAGACAGCATATGGATGGGTCCTGTCTTTTTATCCAATCTGCAACCCTGTGCCATTTCATGGGAGCATTTAGGCCGTTCACGTTGAGAGTGATTATTGAAAGATATGAATTTATTGTCATCATGTTGCCTGTGAAGTCCTTGTTTCTATAAATTGTCTCTGTAAATTTCTCTTCCATATCACTCTTGGGGTCTTTGTCTTTTTATAGAACCCCCCTAATCTTTCTTGCAGGGCCGGCTTAGTGGCCACATATTCTTTCAGTTTCTGCCATTCTTGGAAGCTCTGCATCTCTCCATCCATTCTAAATGACAGCCTTGTCAGATAAAGTATTCTTGGCTGCATGTTCTTCTCATTTACTACCCTGAGTATGTCTTGCCAGCCCTTTCTGGCTTGCCAGGTCTCTGTGGATAGGTCTGACGTTATTCTGACGTTCCTCCCTCTGTACATAAGGAATCTCTTCCCCCAACTGCCCTTAAGATGGTTTCCTTGGTTCTAAGATTTGCGAGTTTTACTATCATATGCCGGGCGTTGGTCTGTTTTCCTTGATCTTCGGAGGAGTCCTCTTTGCCTCTAGGACACAAATGTTTGTTTCAGGGTGCCTGGGTGGCTCAGTTGGTTAAGTGACTGCCTTCGGCTCAGGTCATGATCCTGGAGTCCCAGGATCGAGTCCCGCATCGGGCTCCCTGCTCAGCAGGGAGTCTGCTTCTCCCTCTGACCCTCTTCCCTCTCGTGCTCTCTGTCTCTCATTCTCTCTCTCAAATAAATAAATAAAATCTTAAAAAAAAAAACAAATGTTTGTTTCATTCCCCAAATTAGGGAAGTTTTTGGCTACGATTTGCTCAAATATATCTTCTAGTCCTCTTTCTCTCTCCACCCCCTCAGGGATCCCAATAATTCTGACATTGGAACATTTCATGGTGTCACTTATTTCTCTGATTCAATTTTCATGGATTTTGAGTTGCTATTCCCTCGCCTCCTGTTTTTCCTTCTTTTTTATCAATTTGTCTTCTAGATCACTAATTCGTTCTTCTGCCTCATTTACCCTGCTGTTAGAGTATCTAGATTAGATTGGATCTCATTGATAGCATTTTTAAATTCTGCCAATTCGGCTTTCATTTCTGCCCTTAGAGACTCTATGTTGCCATTAATTGATTTCTCCATTCTAGCTATCATCTTCATAATTGTTGCCCTGAATTCCATCTCTGACATCTTGGTTATATCTGTATCCATTTGTAAATCTGTGGCATAAGTCACAGTCTCTGAGTCTTTCCTATTTTGGGGGTTCCTCCTCCTAGTCATTCTGTTGAGGGGTGGTTGAGGGAATGTATAGAGTCCAAATTATTGACCACAACCCAAGCAAGATGCACCTGTTTTATAGGGACCTTAGGGTTGTCAGCCTCTTGTTCTCCCAGCCTGTCTTCTGGGAGAGGGGCCTACCACGCTGTTATTCAGGCAACCCTGTTTGGGCAGAGTTGCCCTGCCCCTTTTGGGGGGGGGATGGGCTCAGTGAAAACCGGTTTGGGGGGGCTTTTGTTCTCTGGCAGCTTTCCCCGGTGGCTTTCTGCATCTCTTCCAAGAGTCACAGCAGAAGAGACCATTTCCAACCCTCTGCCTCAGAACAGAGAGATTGCAGTCTGTTCTTCAGTGAGCTCTCCAGGCCACACTATCTCCATTTCTGTCTGTGCTGCTAAAAACTGCAGCGTTCTGGGTTGTGCACTCCTCCACAGCGCTCCCAGTCCTCGCCTCCAGGGCGGGGCATGTCTCTGCCCTTTGTGCTTCTAAAACCATCAGTCACCCCCAGTTCAAACGCACAGCCCTACCACTCCTGGTTTCAGTCCAGAGGGCTGCCCTAAAGTCCTTTCCCCACTGTTACCGGTCTGCGAGTCTGTGCCCTGTCCCCAGTGCAGGAGGCTTTTTGGCACTGGTGGTGCAGGATCCCGAACTCTCCTTTCCCTTTCTGTTTATCTTCCGATATCTTCCTCAGAATTATGGCTCCCTGCTTCATACCTCGAAACCAACTGCCTACAATATTCTGTTTGTAGAGATCCAGATATATCTTCTTACATCTCAGGCTGATTTCGTGTGTGTTCAGAGTGGTCTGGTAAATATTCAGCTCAATTCAGGGGACCGGTTGGAATAGGGTCCCCTACTCCTCCACCATCTTTTCCTCTCACCTCTCTTGACTGATTTTTTACAGATATACTTATTTTCTTGCTCTTGTGTTTTTTCTATTTTTCTTACTCCTATTTTATGGTTTTTGTTTTTCCTTCACAGAGTCCCCCTTAATATTTCTTGTAGTGCTGATTTTGTGGTCATGAATTATTTAATTTTTGTTTCTCTGGGTAACTCTTTCATTCTATTCTAAATGATAGCCTTGCTGGACAGAGTACTCTTAGCTGCAGATTTTTCCCTTTCAGCACTTAGAATATATCATGTCCCCACCTCTGGCCTACAAAGTTTCTGCTGAAAAATCTGTGGATAGTCTTATGATTTTGTTTTTGTTTTTGTATGCAACTGTATTCTTTTCTATTGCAACCTTTAAAATTCTTTATCATTATTTCTTGCCATTTTAATTACTATTTGTCTTGGTGTTGGTCTCCTTGGGTTGAATTAGTCACTGTACCTCCTACATCTGGATCTCTGTTTCCCTCCCCAGGCTCAGGAAGTTTACAACTATTATATCTTCAAATATATTTTCTGTTCCCCCCTTCTCTCTTCTTCTTCTTCTGGGATCCCTATAATGTGAATGTTATTACACTTGATGGTGTTGCTGAGTTCTCTAAGTCTATTCTCATTATGCAGTATTTGTCTCTCACATGTTCATCTTGATTGCTTTCCTTTACTCTCTCATACAGGTTACTTACATGTTCCTCTGATTCCTGAGGCCTATTTATTCCATCTATTGTACTTTTAATTTCATTTATTGAGTTCCTCATCTCTGATATTTTTTTTATCTCTTTGTCAAGGATCTCACTAATGTCCTCCACCCTTTCCTAATGTCCAGTGAGTATCTTTATGATCACTACTTTAAATTCTCTAGCAGGCATATTACTTATTTCTGTTTCACTTAGATCTCCTGCTGTGATTTTGTCCTGTTCTTTCATATTCCTCTGTCTCATTTTGTCTACCTCTCTGTGTCTGTTTCTGTATGTTAGGAAAGTCATCTACATCTTCTGCTCTTGAGAGTGGTGGCTTTTTGAAGAAGAGGTCCTGTAGTGCCTTGCAGTGCAGTGCCCCTGTCCACCAGAATCTGGCATTTCAGGGGAGACTCATATATATGTTGCTTGCATCCTGCTGTTGTGTCTGAGTCACTTGTTTTTTCAATCCAGATGTCTGCATTGACTCTCTTCTTGTTTTCAGTTGTGTTTGTTCTCTGTTGTTACTGAGGTGCAAGGGGGTTGGCTCTGAGGAGGCATGACTGCAGGAGGGCTTGGGAATGGGGCGGCAGTGTTGGTAAAATTTGCACTGAGCTAGATCTTCCAAATCATGGTGGCCACAGTGGCCTTGTGCACAGTAAATGCAGAGGCTTGACCAGTTGACTTGGAGTGGGCGAATTTTCGGGAGAATTGGTGTGCAGGGCACACTGCTAGCAGGTTATATAGCAAGTGTCTGTGCAGTACAATTTGCCGAGGGTGGGGGAAGAAAATGGCACCTTCCAGTTTCTTCATTCCCAGAGAAGTCACCTAACATGCTCTGAGAGCAGTAGAAACAGATCTTCCTCCTGTTTGCCCCAGGCATTTTGAAAACTTGCTTCTATGTTGCCTCTTTAAGGGCCTCTATGCTGCTGTTTCTTTAAGGGCAGGAACCCAGCTATCACTCACCCTCCCAGCTCTCCCAGTGCCAAGTCAGCTGACTTTTAAAACTCCAGGATCTAAACCCACTGGTTATACAAATTCAGGGAATTCAGCCCTTCTGGTTTTCAAAGCCAGATGTTATAGGGGTTTGTTTTCTCCATGTGGGCTCCCTGGTACAAGGGACCATTTCTTTCACCTAACCATGCACAAATACCACCCTCCTGTGGGTAGCTCCCAACCACAGTTTCTGCCCTTACTAACCTCTCTGATGTGGCTTCTCTACATTTAGTTGTGGAATTTGTTTTGCCAGGCTTCTGATCACTCCTACCCTATAAGATGACACAAACTCTGGCAACACCACATCTAACTGACCCACACATTTTGTGGGACCTCAGTTCTGGCAGCACTGGTGGCAGTTCTCATTTCATAAGCAGAACACCACACATGTTCTTAAAATGCACCCCATCCCTGCTGGGGACCAAACATTGCCCACAATAGGGAAAGAGAGTCTCTGCAGACAACTGGACTGAAAAAGAGGTCAAGATTCAACAGCAGAGCACACATAGTACATGTAGGAGATACTCCCTGCAGCACCAAGCCCTAGAGAACAGGGGACACTGCACTGCAGGGCACTACAGGACCTCTTCTTTATATGGCTATTATCAACAGCAAGAGAAGTAGATGACTTTCTTAACACAGAGACACAGAAAGTCAGACAAAATGAGGAGACAGGGAAATATGCCCTAAATGAAAGACCAGGACCAAACCACAGCAAGATACCAAAGCAAAATGGATACAAGTAATATGCCTGATAGAGAATTTAAAGTAATGATCATAAAGATATTCACTGGACTTGAGAAGAGTGGAGGACATCAATGAGAGCTTTAAAACAGAGAGAAAAAAACAATCAGCGATCAATAACACAATAAATGAAATTTAAAACCCACTTGATGGAATAAATGGCAGGCTACATGAAGCAGAGGAATGAATTAACAACCTGGAAGACAGAATAATGTAAAGTAACCAAGCTGAACACAGGAGAGGAAAGAAACTTATGCAAATTCAGAATAGTCTTAGGGAACTCAGTGACTCCATCAAGCATAATAACATTTGAATTATAGGGATCTCAAAAGAGGAAGAGAGAGAAAAGGGGACATAAAATTATTTGAAGAAATAATAGCTGAACCCCACCAAATCTGGGGAAGGAAATAGATACCCAGATCCAGGAGGCACAGAGATTTCTCCCCAAATTCAACCCAAGAAGGTCCACATGAAGACACAGTAATTAAACTGGCAAAAATTAGCAATAAAGAAAAAAATTCAAAGCAGCAAGAGAAAAGAAGATAGTTACATACAAGGAAAACCACATAAGGCAATAAGCAGATTTTTAAGCAGAAACTTTGCAGGCCAGAAGAAAGTGGTAAAATATATTCAAAATTCTTAAAGGGGAAAATCTGCAGGCAAGAATACGCTATCCAGCAAGGCTATAATTCAGAAAAGAAGGAGAGATAGTTTCCCAAACAAACAGAAGCTAAAAGACTTCATAACCACTTAGACAGCCCTGGAAGAAATATTGAGGGGAAAGGAAAAACCATAAGTGAGAGTATGAAAAGTGAAAAGCACAAAAGCAGTAAAAATAAATATTTCAGTACCATACTGTTTTGATTACTACAGCTGTGTAGTATATCTTGCAATTTAGGATTGTGATATCTCTAGCTTTGTTCTTCTCTCTCAAGATTTCTCTCACTACTTGGGGACTTTTGTGATTCCATACAAATTTTAGGATGATTTGTTCTAGTTCTGAGAGAGTTGTTGGTATTTTGACGGGGATTGCAGTTAATCTGCAGAATGTTTTGCATAGTATGGAGGTCTTAACAATAATGGCTCTTCCAATTGATGAGCATGGAATATCTTTCAATTTGTGTCATCTTTAGCTTCCTTTATCAATATTTATATCTTTTGGAGTACAAGTGTCTCGCCTGTTTGATTAAGTTTATTCCTAGATTTTTTTTTCTTTTTGGTGCAATTGTAAATAGGATTGTTTTTTAACTTCTATTTCTGCTACATCATTATCATATAGAAATACAACAAGTTTCTGTATATTAATTTTGTATCCCACAACTTTACTGAATTCATTTATCAGTTCTGGTACTTTTTTGCTGGAGTTGTTAGGGTTTTTTTTTTTTTTTAGATTTTATTTATTTATTTGACAGACAGAGACATAGCAAGAGAGGGAACACAAGCAGGGGGAGTGGGAGGGGGAGAAGCAGGCTCTCCGCTGAGCAGGGAGCCCGATGCGGGGCTCGATCCCAGAACCCTGGGATCATGACCTGAGCCAAAGCAGCCGCTTAACAACAGAGCCACCCAGGTGCCCCTAGGGTTTTTTATATATAGTATCATGTCATCAGCAAATAGAGAAAGTTTTACTTGTTCTTTACCAATTTGGATGCCTTTTATTTATTTTTGCTCTCTGATTGCTGTGGCTAGAACTTCCAGTAGTATGTTGAATAAAAGTGATGAGAGCAGACGTTCTTATCTTGTTCTTCATCTAGGAGGAAAAGCTCTCATTTTTTGACCATTGAGTATGATGTTAGCTGTGGGCTTTCATATATCGTTTTTATTGTGAAGTATGTTTCCTCTAAACCTATTTTGTGGAAATATTTTATCATGAATAGATTTTGTTCTTTCTCAGATGCTTTTTTCTGCATCTATTGAAGTGATCATATTTTTTTTATCCCTTCTCTTGTGAATGTGATATATCACATCAATTGATTTGTGAATATTAAACTACCCTTGCCTCCCTGGAGTAAATCCCACTTGATGGTTGTGAATAATTTTTTCTAATGTATTGTTGGATTTGGTTTGCTAATATTTTGTTGAGGATTTTTGTATCTATATTCATCAGAGATGTGGTCTTTTTTTTGTCTTTGTACTGTCTTCATTTGATTTTCATATCAGGGTAACGCTAGCCCTCTAGAATGAATTTGGACACTTTCCTTCATCTTTTATTTGTTGGAATAGTTTGAGAACAAGTAATGTCTCATCTTTAAATGTTGGTAGAACTTACCTATGAAGTCATCTGGTCCTAGACTTTTATTTTTTGGTAGTTTTTTTTTATTACTGTTCCAAGTTTGTTACTAGTAATTGATCTGTTCAGATTTTCCATTTTTTCCTGACTCAGTTTTGGGAGATCATATGTTTATAGGAATTTATCCATTTCTTCTAGGTTGTCCAATTTGTTGGTATATTTTTCTAATATTCTCTTATAATTGTATTTCTGTGGTGTTGGTTTTTATTTTTCCTCCTTCATTTCTTATTTTATATATTTGAGTCTCTCTCTCTCTCTCTTTGATGAGTTTGGCTAAAGGATTATCAGTTTTGATAATTTTGTCAAAGAACCAGCTCCTGATTTCATTTATCTGTTTTATTTTTTTAGTATTCATTTCTGCTCTAATATTTATTATTTCCTTCCTTCTACTGACCTTTTTTCTTCAAATTTGTATTTAAACTTTAGTTAGTTAACACATAGTGTAATACTGGCTTCAAGAGTAGAATTCATTGATTCATCACTTACATGTACCCCCAGTGCTCAGCATAGCAAGTGCCCTCCTTAATAAGTTCCATGCTATTTTTATATTATTGTCAATGAGTTCTTTGTGTTTGTTATTAATTTTCTTTTTTTTAAGATTTTATTTATTTATTTGACAGAGAGAGACAGAGAGAGAGGGAACACAAGCAGGGGGAGTGGGAGAGGGAGAAGCAGGCTTCCCGCTGAGCAGAGAGCCCGACATGGGGCTCGATCCCAGGACCCTGGGATCATGACCTGAGCCGAAGGCAGACACTTAATGACTGAGCCACCCAGGCGCCCCTTAATTTTATTATATATTTGTGTGCTCCCAAGTTGCGGGGATATCTAACTTATAATTGTTAGATCTTCTTGTTGGATATACCCCTTTATTATGATATAGTGACCCTTTTCATCTCTTTGGTTTAAAATCTAGTTTGTCTGATATAAGTATGGTTACTCTGGCTTTTTTAAAATTTTAAAATTTTATTTTTTTTATTATGTTCAGTTAGCCACTGTATAGTACATCATTAGTTTTTGATGCAGTGTTCAGTGATTCATTAGTTATTTTTAACACCCAGTGCATATCACAACATGTGCCCTCCTTAATACCCATCACCTTGTTACCCCCTTCCCTGGCCAAACTTATCCAAAAGAAAAGAGAAAGGACCCAAATTAATAAAATCATGAATGAAAGGGGAGGGATCACAACTAACACCAAGGAAATAGAAAGTTATTAGAAATTATTACCAGCAACTATATACCAACAAATTAAGCAACCTGGAAGAAATGGATGCCTTTCTGGAAACTTACAAACTACCAAGACTGAAACAGGAAGAAATAAACAATCTGAATAGACCAATAACCAGTAACGAAATTGAAGCAGTAATCAAAAACCTCCCAAAAAACAAAATTCCAGGGCCAGATGGTTTCCCATGGAATTCTACCAAACATTTAAAGAAGAAATAATACCTATTCTACTGAAGCTATTTCAAAAAATACAAACAGAAGGAAAACTTCCAAACTTTCTATGAGGCCAGCATTACCCTGATCCCAAAACCAGGCAAAGACCCCATCAAAAAGGAGAATTACAGACCAATATCCCTGATGAACATGGATGCTGAAATACTCAACAAGATCCTAGCTAATAAGATCCAACAGTACATTAAAAGGATCATTCACCATGACCAAGTGGGATTTATTCCCACTTGGGATGCAAGGGTGGTTCAACATTCGCAAATCAATCAATGTAATAGAGCACATTAACAAAAGAAAAGGCAAGAACCATATGATCCTCTCAATTGATGCAGAAAAAGCATTTGATGAAATACAACATCCGTTCCTGATTAAAACTCTTCAGAGTATAAGGATAGAGGGAACATTCCTCAATATCATAAAAACCATCTATGAAAAGCCCACAGTGAATATCATTATTAATGGGGAAACGTTAATGGGGAAACAAGAAAGCCAGGTCAGGAACATGACAGGGATGCCCACTCTTACCACTATTGTTCAACATAGTGCCAGAAGTCCTAGCTTCAACAATCAGGCAACAACAACAACAACAACAAAAAAAAAGGTATTCAAATTGGCAAAGAAGAAGTCAAACTCTCTCTTTGCAGACGACATGATACTTTATGTGGAAAACCCAAAGGACTCCACCCCAAAATTACTAGAACTCATACAACAATTCAGCAATGTGGCAGGATACAAAATCAATGCACAGAAATCAGTTGCTTTTCTATACACTAACAATGTAACTGTAGAAAGAGAAATTAAGGAATAAATTCCATTCACAATAATAACAAAAACCATAAGATACCTAGGAATAAACCTAACCAAAGAGGTACAGGATCTATACTCTAGAAACTACAAAACACTTATGAAAGAAATTGAGGAAGACACAAAAAGATGGAAAAACATTCTATGCTGATGGATTGGAAGAATAAACATTGTTAAAATGTCTATCCTGCTCAGAGCAATTTACACTTTCAATGCCATCCCTATTAAAATACCATTGGCATTTTTCAAAGAGCTGGAACAAACAATCCTGAAATTTGTATGGAACCAGAAAAGACCCCAAATCGCCAAGGGAATGATGAAAAAGAAAATACTCTGGCTTTCTTTTGACATCCATTAGCATGATAAATGGTTCTCCCCCTCACTTTCAATCTGCAGGTGTCTTTAGATGTACAATGAGTGGCTTGTAGGCAACATATAGATAGGTCTTGTTTTTTTTATCCATTCTGATACCCTATGTCTTTTGATTGGAGCATTTAGTCCATTTACATTCAGAGTGATTATTGATAGATATGAATTTAGTGCCATTTTATTACCTGTTATTTCATTGTTTCTGGAGATTTTCTCTCTTCCTTTCTAGTCTTTGTCACTTCTGGTTTTTCTCTACCGCTCAAAGAGTCCACATTTATATTTCTGGCAGGGCTGGTTTAGTCATCATGAATTTCTTTAGCTTTTGTTTGTCTGGGAAACTCTTTATTTCTTCCTTTTCTGAATGAGAGCTTTGTGGGATAGAATATTCTTGGCTGCGTATTTTTCCCATTCCACACGCTGAATATATCATGCCACTCTCTTCTGGCCTGCCAAGTTTCTGTGGATAGATCTGCTGCTAACCTTATTTTTCTTCCCTTGTAAATTAGGGATTTCTTTTGTCTTGGTGCTTTTAGTATTTTTTTCTTTATCTCTATATTTTAAAAATTTTACTACCATATGTCTTGGTGTTGGACTGCTTTTGTTGATTTTGATGGGAGTTCTCTATGCCTTCTGGATTTAGATGTCTGTTTCCTTCCCCAGATTAAGCAAGTTTTCAGCTATAATTTGCTCTAATAAACCTTCTGCCCCCTTTTCCCTCTCTTCTTCCTCTGGGACTCCTATGATACGAATGTTATTACACTTTATGTAGTCACTGAGTTCCCTAAGTCTGCACTGATGATTCAATATTTTTTTTTGTTCCTTCTTCTTTGCAGCTTCATCATTTTCCATAATTGTATTTGCTATATCACTTATTCATTCCTCTCCTTCTTCCATCCTTGTGATCACTACATCTAGTTGGTTTCACATCTTGGTTATAGTATTTTTTATTTTGGCCTGACTAATTTTTAGGTCTTTTACCTCTGAAGTAAGGGCCTCACTGTTGTCTTCTATGCTTTTCTTAAACCAGCTAGTATCCTTATGATTGTTAGTTTAAATTCTTGGTCAAGCATATTACTTATATCTGTTTTGATTAGATCTCTGGTTGTGACCTTCTCTTATTCTTTCTTTTGGGATGAATTCCTCCATCTTGGAATTTTGTCTATGTCCCTGCCTTCCTCTCTGTGTTAGGAAAGCCTGTTATGTTTCCTGTTCCTGAAAGTAATGGTTTTTATAAAGAAGAGGTCATATACTATCCAGGGCCTGGTGCTTCAGGAAGTGTCTCTGGTGATGCTGTGTCCACTCTGCTCCTGTGTTCTGGCTTCTCTTTCCCTCAGGTCAGTCCTCTGCAGTTTCTCCTTGCCTGCAGTGGGGAGCATTTTGACCTTGTCCAGAGTGTGGCAAGTTTTAGCTAGGTGTGCTCTGGTCTGTTTGTTAAAAGAGACCTGATGCTATTTCCATTAGAGCTGAAGCTTTGCAGAACTCTATGGTCAGTAGAAGTGGCCAGTGCAGGAGTGGAGGGGTGTTGTGCTGATCATCTGGGGGAGTGGCCCACTGTGCTTTTTCTCAGGTACACTTGCCCAAGAAAAGGAATCACCTGCAGAGCATAGGGAGGTGGGGCTTGGTATAAGCAGTTTACAACAGCACTGTTGGTGCTGTGCTGCTTACTGGAGTTAGTTTATGCTGAGAGGTGGGGACAGAAATGGTGCCCACTGGAGGCAATGCCACCTCTCTCAGATTTGTTCGAAGAAGGGAGAAGCATATCTCTTAGTGTGTCCCAAGGGATCCTCATATCATGCCGTCTGCCCCTGGGCTATCTGTTCTCCTTGTCCACAGAACAAACTGCAGTACCCACCAGGCTCCTCACCTGCCATGTCATGGACCTCTAAAACTCCAGTCTTTGAGCCCCATGGTTGTAAAAACTCACAAAAATCAGCCCCTTTCATTTTCCCAGTCAATGGCTTTAGGCAAGTGTTTTCCTTTGGCAATCCCCCATTTGCTCCTCTCTCTCTCCCTTTCTCTCTCTCTGACCAGGGATTCCTCCCCTCCACACCACCCACAATTCTTTTCTCCCCTAAATCACATCCCTACACCTCCTACCTTCCACTATGTGGCCTCTTCTCTACCTCTAGTTGTGCAGTTTGTTCTGTCAGTCCTCAGGTCAATTTCTTGGGTATTCAGAATTATCTGATATTTATCTCACTGAATTTGAGAGACCAGGCAAGTCTAGGATCCTCCTACTACTCTACCATCTTTGCTCCTCCAAAGAGCATTATTGACAAAACAATCCTGAACCCCAAATTATTTTAGGTTGGTCCTAGTAACAATGGTTTAAACATCACTAGAAAATTTATCAGTTACAATTACCCAGATCTACCCCCAGACCTTCCAAGTTAGAAACGTTGGAGTTAAGCCCAATCTGGTTTAATAAACCTTTCAGGGACTTCTGATGCATGCTGAAGTTTAAAAGCCACTGGTATAGGAGAAATTCATAGTGGAGCAGTCAAGTTAGTAGGCAATAATATATGAATTCTAAAAAAACTTCACTAACTTTCACTATATACCTTGATAATAAGTTAAAGCACTATTCCAATAAAACACTTAAAAATTCTTATGCTAGCTCCTTGATATTGTCAGACTAATAAGACTCCAGAGAAATCTAGACTTTCAAGGAAGAATTCATTATCAAGGAAGACTTTATATTGATTTTGCTGACTTGGGGGACACTATTGTTCCTCTCTGGTTATCTAAAAGAAATATGCCATGCAAACAAATCTATATTCAGCCTGAGTGTTTCCATGGCTACCTTTCTGAAATTCCCTTAGCCTGTTTTTAAAGCCAATTACCCACTAAATTCTCCACTTCTCAATGGGCTCCAAACATGTACACTGCTTGCTTTTACAACACTGCATTAATACATGAAAGGAAAGAAAATATTTTACATCAGAGTCCAATTTAAGCCACAAAGCCAGTGTCACCTTGCTACCAAGTGAAAAATGGAGAATTCCAGTTCCAATGGACTAATAAATCGTTGTGGTGATAATTGAGAGTAGACCAGAAACAAGACACGTGAAGCATAAAGAGAAAGAAATGTTTCTTTCTGGACTTAAAACTAGAGGAAGAAATTAGTTTCCTCTCCATCATGGGTATACATAGCTACTCAGTACAACCAACCTCTGCTTCAAAGTCCTGCAAAGTATTTTCTGCAGGGGAACTCAGCAGGTTACAGATTCGGGTCCTTCTCTTCCTGAAAGTGGGAAAAAATATTTGAAAAAAAAATGTAATTAGGGATGCCTGGGTGGCTCAGTCGGTTAAGTGGCTGCCTCCAGCTCAGGTCATGATCCCAGGTCCTGGGATCAAATCCCGCATCAGGCATCTGCTCAGCGGGGAGCCTGCTTCTCCCTCTGCCTGCTGCTCCCCCCCACTTGTGCTCTCACTCTCTAAAATGTAAATAAATAAAATATTTCAAAAAGAAAGAAAAATGTAATTGTATTTAATGTGTACAGTGTGATGATATGATTTGATCTATGTATACATTGTGAAAAGATTCCAACAAACAAGTTTATTAACACATACATCATGCTGTTTCTCTGGAAAATTCTGAAAGGTACCCCTTCCTCTTTTGTGTGCAAGCAGAAACATGACACCAGATGGCGCTGCCTCACCAAGAGCCAAGGTCTGGGCTCCTTTCCTTTGATTCCCTTACCAGATTGCAGCACTGTTTATGATAGCCAAGATATGGAAATAAGCTGTCCATCGAGGAATGAATGGTATATATATATAATATATATATTATATATAATATATATAATAGAATTTATATATTATATATATAATATATAAATATATATAATAAATTTTATTTAACCTTTTATTTAACCTTACAAAAGGAGATCCTGCCACTTGTGACAAAATGAATGAAACTGAAAGGCATTTTACTAAATGAAATAAACTAGACAAAGACAAATCCCAAGCCATATCATTTGTATGTGGAATTTTTTTTTTAAGTCAAACTAATCGAATCAGAAAGTAGAATGGTGGTAGCCAGGCGCTGGGAGAGGGTTGGGAAACAGGAGAGGTTTGGAAAAAGGTATAACTTTTTAGTTATAAGATGAATACGTTCTGATGATTTAATATATAGCATAGTGACTATAGTTAATAACACTGTATTGTGTAACTGAAATTTGTTGAGAGTAAAACTTAAGCATTCTCTGAGTAGAGTAATTATGTAAGGTGATGCATCTGTTAATAAAATTATTTGTTGGGATCCTTTCACAGTGTACACATATATCAAATCATATTACATTGTACACTTTAAACGCAATTACATTTTTTCAATTATATTTTAATAAAGTTGGGGAAAAAAATTAAAGACATAACAGTCAAACATATACACACTATTGGACCACCTAAATATATTAAGCAAATATCAACAAATCTAAAGGGAGAAATAGCCAATATGCTAATAGTAGAGGACTTCAATTACCCACTTTCAGAAATGAATAGATCATCCAAAGAGAAAATCAGTTAGAAAACACTAGATGTTAACAATACTTTAAACCATTGGACCTAACAGATATATACAGATCATTCCATCTAACAGCAGTAGAATACACATTCTTCACAAATGTACATGGAGCATTCTCCAGGACAGATTATGTGATAACTCACAAAACAAATCTAACCAAAATTTAAGAAGTTTAAAATAATACCAAGTATCTTTTCTGACAAGTGACAATAACAGAAGAAAAGCTAAAAAAAAATCACAACTATGTGGAAATTAAACAATACATTCCTGAACAACCAATATATCAAAGAAAAAATCAAAAGAAAACTCAAAAATGATCTTCAAACATTAAAATGGAAACAAAATGTATTAAAACCTGTGGCAGGTTGCAAAAGCAGTTCAAAGAGGGGAGTTTATAGAAATAAAAGCTTACAATTAAGAAAAGAAGAATGATATCAAGTAATCTAATTTTACATTTCAAGAAACTAGAAAAAGAACAAACTAAGCCCAAAGTTAGCAGAATAAAGTAAATAACAAAGATCAGAGCAGAAATAAAGGAAATAATGACCAGAAAAACAATAATGTCAGTGATACTGAGAACTTTTTAAAAAGATAAACGTAATTGAAAACCTATAGCTGGACTAAATAAAAAAGGGAAGACTCAGATAAAGCAAGAAATGAAAGAAGAGACATAACAATTCAGAAATATAAAGGATTATAACATATTACTATGAATAATTACATGCCAAAATTTGGCTAACCTAGAAGAACTGGATACATTCTTAGAAACATACAACTTAAACTAAATTATGAAGAAATAGAAAATCTGAACAGACCAATAGCAAGCAAGGAGATAGCGTCAGTAATCAAAATATCCCAGCAAAGAAAAGCCCAGGAACAGATGGTTTACTGATGAATTCTACTAAACATATAAATAAGAATGAATGTGAATACTTCTCAAACCCTTCTAAAAATTGAAGCAGAGGTACTCCCAAACTCATGTTACTGACCTAGCATTACCTTCATACCAAAGCCAGATAAGGGCACCAAAAGAAAACTATGGAAAAATCCCTGATGAATATGAATGTAAAAATTCTAAACAAAATACCAGCAAATAGAATTCAACAGTACATTAAGAAGATCATACACCATGATCAAGCAGGATTTATTTCTGAGATGCAAGGGTAGTGCAACATATGCAAGTCAATAAATGTAATACACCATATTAATAGAAGAAAAAATAAAAATCATATGATCATCTGAATAGATGCAAAAAAGCATTTGACAGAATATAACATTTTTATGATAAAAGAACTCAACAAATTGAGTGTAGTAAAAACATACCTCAACATAATAAAGAAGATATATAACAGGCTCACAACTAAAATCATACTCAATAGTGAAAGGTTGAAAGCTTTCCCTCTAAGTTCAGGAAGAAGATATTTGTCTATTTCTGCAGTTTTAGGTAAAGATTTCAATGCCTCTCTCACAATGATGGATGGAAAATGTAGACAGAAAATCAAAAAGGATATAGAATAATGGAATACTTCAACCACCAAACTGACAATTGAAGAACACTTCAAACAGCAAAAGAACACAAATTATTTTTACATATACATAAAATATTCACAAAGACATTTTCTAGGGAATAAAACAAGGGACAAAAATTTAAAAGAATAAAATCATATCGTTTTTTGACTAACCACAAAAGAATTAAATTAGAAATCAATCATATAGGGGAAGAGTTAAGATGGCAGAGGAATCAGGGACCCTAACTTTGTTCCCTGGAATTCAGCTAGTTATCAAATCATTTTGAACACCTGTGAAGTCAGAGATCTGAGAAGAGAATTGCTGCAATTCTACAAATAGAGAAGTGACCATTTTTTGTATGGTAGGAGGTGCGGAGATGTGAATCTGGGGCAATGTATTGGAAGATAAACCACAGAGGGAAAGAAGCTTCCTTAAGTAGGCTGCCAAAAAGTATTATAAGCAGCAGAGTGAAAAGTTGGAACTTTTAGAAGTCTGCTACGGCGGGGGGGGGGGGAAGGGGGGACGTCCCTGGCTCAAAGGTACTCAGGTGGCGAAGCAGGGCAGAATCCCAGGCAGGACAGCATGGTCACAGGATCCCCAGGGTGACAAAAAGAGCGGGGGTACCTGAGTGCTGCAGAGTTCCCAAGTATCAGGGAAGCTGGGTGAAAACAGGGAGTCTAGGTGCCAGCTTTCCTCCTCGGTGTTGCCATGAACTATGAACTGCTGTGTGGTCTTGTGACCATTCTCCAGGCAGGGTCCAGGAAGGAGCAGAAGTGGGGCAAGACCCCCCTCCCTCCCCCAGGAGGAACAGCATGGGCCCACATTGCAGAAGCCCATAAAGGTTGGAGATTTGAAACAGGGTTGCATGCTTGAGATAAAAACATTTGGTCACAGACTGGGTAAGCACAGGACAGAAATCATGGAGACAAGAGTGGTTGACTGCTTTTTTGTGAGGGCTCACTGAAGAGTGGGAGATGTGAACATCCTGCTCTGGGGCTAGAGATCAGGGTGCCACCATTTTCCCCCCCCCCCCCCCGCCCGCCGGTGCTGAAAGACTTCAGAGCAAAACAGTGCCACATAGTGCTATCTGGAGCAGCTTACACTGAGCCTGGGCCCCTGGCACAGAAGGGCGCAATTCCACCCAGGCAAGAACACCTGAGAATCAGTGCAACAGGCCCCCTCCCCCAGAAGACCAGCAGGAACAATCAGCTAACACCAAGTTTACTGATCATAGAGAACTGCAAAACTTCAGCTCATAGGGAAAACAGTATACAGCATTTGTGGGGTTTTTTTTTTTATTATTCTTTAGTTTTTCAGTTTTATTTTTTCAGCTATTTTATTATTTTATCAATTCTTTTTTTTCAATTCTCCTTTAATTTTTATTTTTATATATATATTATGTATATATAATTTTGGTTTAGACATTGGGGAGAGGGTATGTGCTACGGTGAGCGCTGTGAATTGTGTCCATTCGTTTTTTTAAATTTTATTTTTGTATATATATATATATATGTTTTTCTTTCTTTCTTACTTTGGGATCTAGTTTCTTTAACAGACCAATATATACCCAGGATCATTTATTGTTTTGTTCTGTTTTACTTCCTGTTTGATTTTTTTCTAATTTTGTTTTGTTTCTGTTTTCTTCTGGTTTGTTTTCCTTGTATTTTTCTGGAGTTGTTGCTATTTTTGTCTTTTCTCTTTCTTTCCTCTATTCTTTTCTGGACATAATGATGAGACAGAGAAACTCAACCCCCCCCCCAAAAAAAACCAGAAGGCAGTACTCACTGCCATGGATTTAATCAATATGGATATAAGTAAAATGTCAGAATTAGAATTCAAAATGTTAATTATAAAGATACCAGTTGGGTTTGAAAAAAGCATAGAAGACAATAGAGAATCCATTACCATAGAAATAAATGAACCAACATCTAATCAGGCCAAAATTAAAAATGCTATTACTGAAATTGGTCAAAAGTGGAGGCTCTAACTACTAGGATAAAAAAAGGCAGAAGAGAGAGTCAGTGATATAGAAGACAAAATGATGGAGACTAAGGAAGCTGAGAAAAAGAAAACTGGATCATGAAGGGAGAATTCGAGAAATCAGCGATACCATAAAGCAAAATAATATTTGAATAATAGCGGTTCCAGAAGAGGAGGAGAGAGAGGGGAAGAAGGTTTATTTGAACAAATTATAGCTGAGAACTTCCCTAATCTGGGGAAGGAAATAGGCATGTAAGTCCAGGAGGCACAGATAACTCCCCTTCAAAATCAATAAAAATGGGTCAACACCTTGACATACAATAGTGAAGTGTACAAATTTCAGAGATAAAAGGAAAATCCTGAAGGCAGCTCAGGACAAGAGGTCCTTAATATACAAGGTAGAAACATAAGACTGGCAGTAGACCCATCCACAAAGACCTGGCAGGCCAAAAAGGAATGGCATGATATATTCAATGCACTAAATGGGAAAAATATGCAACCAAGAAAACTTTATGCAGCATGGCTGTCATACAGAATAGAAAGAGGGATAAAGAATTTCCAGGACAAACAAAAACTAAAGGAATTGGTGAACAATAAACCAGCACTGCAAGAAATATTAAAGGGGATCCTTTGAGCCAAGACAGATCCCAAAACTAAGAAAGACCAGAAAGAAACAGAGACAATCTACAGAAACAGTGACTTTACAGGTAATACAATGGCACTCAGTTCTTATCTTTCTTTTTTTTTAATTTTATTTTATTATGTTATGTTAGTCACCATACAATACATCATTAGTTTTTGATGTGGTGATCCACAATTCATCGTTTTTGTATAACACCCTGTGCTCCATGCAGTCCATGCCCTCCTTAATACCCATCGCTGGGCTAACCCATCCCCCCACCCCCCCTCCCATCTAAAACTCTCAGTTTGTTTCTCGGAGTCCATAGTCTTTCATGGTTCATCTCTCCCTCCGACTCCCTCCCTTCATTTCTTCCTTCCTTCTCCTAATGACTTCCATGCTATTTCTTATGTTCCACAAATAAGTGAAACCATATGATAATTGACTTTCCCTGCTTGACTTAGTTCACTTAGCATAATCTCCTCCAGTTCCACCCATGTTGATGTTAAAGTTGGGTATTCATCCTTTCTGATGGCTGAGTCATATTCCATTCTATATATGGACCACATCTTCTTTACCCTTTCATCTGTTGAAGGGCATCTCAGCTCTTTCCACAGTTTGGCTATTGTGGACATTGCTGCTATGAACATTGGGGTGCATATGGCCCTTCATTTCACTACATCTGTGTGTTTGGGGTAAATACCCAAGAGTGCAATTGCTGGGTCATAGGGTAGCTCTATTTTTAATTTTTTGAGGCACCTCCACACTGTTTTCCAAAGTGGCTGTACCAACTTGCATTCCCACCAACAGTGTAAGAGGGTTCCCCTTTCTCCACAACCTCTCCAACATTTGTTGTTTCTTGCCTTGTCAATTTTTGCCATTCTAACTGGTGTAAGGTGGTATCTCAATGCGGTTTTGATTTGAATTTCCCTGATGGCTAATGATGATGAACCTTTTTTCATGTGTCTGTTAGCCATTTGTATGTTTTCTTTGGAGAAGTGTCTGTCATGTCTTCTGCCCATTTTTTGACTTGATTATTTGTTTCTTGGGTGTTGAGTTTGAGAAGTTCTTTATAGATCTTGGATATTAGCCCTTCATATCTTTCAGTAATTACTCTGAATGTAAATGGACAAAACGCTCCAATCAAAAGACACAGGGTATCAGACCTATTGATATGCTGATTATAAGAGACTCATTTTAGACCCAAATACACAACCAGATTGAAAGTGAGGGGAAGGAGAACCATTTATTATGCTAATGGACATACAAGAAAGCTGAAGTAGCCATCCTTATATCAGACAAACTAGATTTTAAACTAAAGACAGTAATAAGAGATGAAGAAGTCCACTATATCATAATAAAGGGATTTATCCAACAAGAAGATCCAACAATTGTAAATATTTATGAGCCTAACATGAGAGCAGCCAATTATATAAGCCAATTAATAAGAAAATTAGAGAAACACGTTGATACTAATACAATAATAGTAGGGGACTTTACACTTCATTCACAGCATTGGGCAGATCATCTAAGAAGAGATCAACAAGGAACCAAAGGCTTTGAATGACACACTGAATCAGATGGACTGCAAAGATAATATTCAGAGCATTTCATCCTAAAGTAACAGAATACACATTCTTCTCAAGTGCACGTAGAACATTCTCTAGAAAAGATCACATAATAAGTCAAAAAACAGGCCTAAACCAGTATAAAAATATTGATATTATACCATATATATTTTCACTTTAAAACCTGAACTCAATCACAAGAGAAAATTTTGAAGGAACACAAATACGTGGAGGTTAAAGAGCATCCTACTAAAGAATTAATGGGCCAAACAGGATATTAGATAAGAATTTTAAAAATGCATGGAAACAAATGAAAATGAAACATGATAGTTCAGAACCTTTGGGATGCAGCAAAGGCAGTCCTAAATAGGAAGTATATAGCAATACAGGCCTTTCTCAAGAAACAAGAAAAGTCTCAAATACACAACCTAACCTTACAACTAAAGGAGCTGGAAAAAGAACAACAAATAAAGCCTAAATCCAGCAGGAGAAGAGAAATAATAAAGATCAGAACAGAAATCAATGAAAATAAAACCAAAAGAACTACAGAACAGATCAATGAAACTAGAAGCTGGTTCTTTGAAAGAAGTAATAAGATTGATGAACACCTAGCCAGACTTATCAAAAACAAAAAAAAAAGGAGAAAGAATCCAAGTAAATAAAAACATAAATGAAAGAGGAGAGATCATAACCAACATGAAAGAAATACAATTAGAAGAGAATTATAAACAATTATATGCAAACAAATTAGGCAATCTGGAAGAAAACAGTGAACTCCTAGAAACATTTAAACTACCGAAACTGAAATAGGAAGAAATAGAAAACCTGAACAGACCCATAAGCAGCAAAAAAAAAATGAAGCAGTAATCAAAAATATCCCAATAAACAAGAGTCCAGGGCCAGATGGCTTCCCAGGGAATTCTACCAAACATTTAATGAACAGGTAATACCTATTCTTCTGAAGCTGTTTCAAAAATAGAAATGGAAGGAAAACTTCCAAATTCATTCTATGAAGCCAGCATTATTATCTTGATCGACAAACCAGACAAAGACCCCATCAAAAAGAATTACAGACCAATGTCCCTGATGAACATGGCTGCAAAAAATCTCACCAAGATACTAGCCAATAGGATCCAACAATACATTAAAAGGATTATTCACCACGACCAAGTGGAATTTATTCCTGGGCTGCAAGGGTGCGTCACATCTGCAAATCAATCAATGTGATACACCACATTAATAAAAGAAAGGACAAGAACCATATAATCCCCTCAATAGATGCAGAAAAGGCATTTTACAAAATACAGCGTCCTTTTTTGATTAAAACTCTTCACAGTGTAGGGATAGAGAGAACATACCACAACATCATAAAAGCCATGTATGAAAAACCCACAGCAAATATCATCCTCAATGGGGAAAAACTGAGAGTTTTTCCCCTAAGGTCAGGAACACAACAGGGATGCCCACTCTCACCACTGTTGCTCAACATAGTACTAGATGTGTACTAGTCACAGCCTCAGCAATCAGACAACAAAAACAAATAAAGTGCATCTGAAGTGGCAAAGAAGAAGTCAAATTTTCACTCTTTGCAGATGACATAATACTCTATGTGGAAAACCCAAAATACACCACCCAAAAATTGCTAGATTCATATAGGAATTCAGCAAAGTGGCAAGATATAAAATCAATGCAGAGAAGTCAGTTGCATTTCTCTATACTAACAATGAAGCAGAAGAAAGAGAAGTCAAGGAATCAATCCCATTTACAATTGGACCAAAACCCATAAGATACATAGGAATAAACCTAATGAAAAAAGTTAAAGGATCTGTACTCTGAAAAGTATAGAACAATTATGAAAGAAATTGAGGAAGACACAAAGAAATGAAAAAAAAAAAGTTCCATGCTCATGGATTGGAACGACAAATGTTGTGAAAATGTCTATGCTACACAGAGCAATCTACACAGTCAATGCACTCCCTATCAAAATACCATCAACATTTTTCACAGAGCTGGAACAAATAATCCTAAAATTTGTATGGAACCAGAAAAGACCCTGAATAGCCAAAGGAATGTTGAAAAAGAAAACCAAAGCTGGCGGCATCACAATTCTGGACTTCAAGCTATATTACAAAGCTGTAATCATCAAGACAGTATGGTCCTGGCACAAAAACAGACACATAGATGAATGGAACAGGATAGAGAACCCAGAAATGGACCCTCAACTCTATGGCCAACTAATCTTCTATAAAGCAGGAAAGAATATTCAGTGGAAAAAAGACAGTCTCTTCAACAGTTGGTGTTGGGAAAATTGTACAGCCACATGTAGAAGAATTAAACTGGACCATTTTCTTATACCATACAAATAGACTCAAAATGGATGAAAGACCTAAATGTGAGACAGGAATCCATTAAAGTCCTAGAGGAGAATGCAGGCAGCAACCTCTTTGACCTCAGCTGCTGGAACTTCTTGCTAGACATGTCTACAAAGACAAGAGAAACAAAAGCAAAAATGATCTATTGAGACTTCATCAAAATAAAAAGCTTTTGCACAGCAAAGGAAATAGTCGAAAAAACTAAAAGACAACCTACAGAATGGGAGAAGATATTTGCAAATGTCTAATCAGATAAAGGGCTAGTATCCAAAATCTATAGAGAACTTATCAAACTCAACCACCAAAAAGCAAATAATCCAGTCAAGAAATGGGCAGAAGACATGAACAGACATTTCTCCAAAAAAGATATACAAATGGCCAACAGGAACATGAAAAAAATGCTCAACATCACTTGGCATCAGGGAAACACAAATCAAAACCACAATGAGATACCATCTCACACCTGTCAGAATGGCTAAAATTAACAAGTCAGAAAACGACAGATGTTGGCGAGGATGTGGAGAAAGGAAAATATTCTTACACTGTTGGTGGGAATGCGGAAATCATATAAAGATTAGAGAATCCCTAAAATTTTAAAATAAATAAAAAACTTCTATATAACCCATGGATCAAAGAAGAAATCAAAATTGAAATTATAAGATATACTAAACTCATTTAAAATGAAAATACAATATACTTTTAAAGATTTATTTATTTGAGAGAGAGAATGCATGAGAGAGTGGGGGAAGGGGCAGAGGGAGAGAATCCCCAAGCAGACTCCCCACTCTGCTCAGAGCCCAAAGCAGGTCTCGACCCCATGACCCATGAGATAATGACCTGAGCTGAAACCAAGAGGCGACACTCAACTGACTGAGTCAACCAGGCACCCCAGAATGAAAATTTAACATTTTTTTAAAAATTGACACACAGCAGTGAATAAGAGGGAAATTTATACATAATTTTTTTATTTAAATTCCAGTCACTTAACATACAGTGTAATGTTAGTTTCAGGTTTACCATACAGTGATTCAACACTTCCATGCAACACCCAGTACTCATCTCTAGTGCACTCTTAATCACCATCACCTATTTAACTCAGCACCCCCCCACACACACACCTCTGGAAACCACCAGTTTATATGGTATAGTTAGGAGTCTGTTTCTGGGTTTGCCTCTCTCTCTTTGTTCTCCATGCTCCTTTGTTTTGCTTCTTAAATTCCACATATGAGTGAAATCATATGATGTTTATTTCTTACTGAATTATTTCACTTACCATTATACTCACTAGTTCCATCCGCATCATTGCAAAAGGCAAGATTTCATTTCTTTTTTGGCTGAGTAATATTCCATTGTGTGTGTGTATATATATATATATCACACCTTTATCCATTCATCAATCAATGGACACGAGCTTTTTCCATAGTTTAGCTATTGTAGATATAATATCATGGTGCATTTATCCCTTTGAATTAGTATTTTTGTATGCTTTGTGTAAATACTTACAGTGCAATTGCTGGATCATAGGGTAGTTCTATTTTTAACTTTTTGAGGAACCTCCATACTGTTTTACAGAGTAGCTGCACCAATTTGCATTCCTACTAACAGAACAAGAGGGTTCCCCTTTCTCCATATCCTTTCAAAAACCTGTTGTTTTTTATGTAGTTAATTTAAGCCATTCGGACAGGTGTGGGGTGATATCTCATTGCAGTTTTTATTTGCATTTCCCTGACAATCAGTGATGTTGAGTATCAGTTGATGTATCTGTTGTCTTCTTTGGAATAATGTCTAGTTATATTTTCTGCCCATTTTTTAAAGTGGATTATTCATTTTTGAGTGTTGAGTTTTATAAGTTCTTTATGTATTTTGGATACTAATGCTTTATCAAAATTGTCATTTGCAAATATATTCTCCCATTCCATAGGCTGCCTTTTGGTTTTGTTGATTGTTTTCTTCGCTGTGCAGAAGTTTTTATTTTGATTAAGTCCCAAAACTTTATTTTTATTTTTGTTTCCCTTGCCTCAGGAGACATATCTAGAAAGAAGTTGCTATTGCCCATGTCAAAGAAGTTACTGCCCGTGTTCTCCTTTAGGATTTTTATGTATTCAGGTCTCACATCTAGTTCTTTAATCCATTTTGAATTTATTTTTGTGTACAGTATAAGAAAGTGGCCCAGTTTCATTCATTTGCATGTTCCTGTCCAGTTTTCCCAACACGATTTGTTAAAAAGACTGTCTTCTTCCCAGTGGATATTCTTTCCTGCTTTTTCAAAGATTAATCGACCACATAATTATGTGTTCACTTCTGGGTTTTCTATTCTATTGATCTATGTGTCTATTTTTGCACCAGTACCATACTGTCTTGATCAATATAGCTTTGTAATAGAGCTTAAAGTCTGGAATTGTGAGGCCTCCAGCTTTGCTTTCTTTTCAAGTTTGCTTTGGCTATTCAGGGTTTTTTATGGTTCCACACAAATTTTAGGATTGTTTGTTCTAGTTCTGTAAAAAAAAAAAATGCTGTTATTTTGATGGGGATTGCATTAAATGTGTAGATTGCTTTAGGAAATACAGATATTTTAACAATATTTGTTCTTCCAATCCATGAGTATAGAATATCTTTCCATGTCTTTGTGTCATCTTCGATTTATTTCATCAATGTTTTATAGTTTTCAGAGTACAGATCTTTCACTTCTTTGGTTAGGTTTATTCCTAGGTATGCTATTTTATGGTGCAATTGTAAATGGGATTGATTCCTTAATTTCCTCTGCTGCTCCTTCATTATTCATGAATGGAAATGAAACAATTTCTGTACATTGACTTTGTATCCTGCAACTTTACTTAACTCGTTTATCAGTTCTAGCAGTTTTTTGGTGGAGTCCTTCCAGTTTTCTATGTATAGTATCATGTCATCTGCAAATAATGAGTTTGGCTTCTTCCTTACCAATTTGGATGGCTTTTATTTCTTTCTGTTGTCTGATTGCTGTGGCTAGGACTTTCAGTACTATGTTAAATAACGGGGAGAGTAGTGCACATCCCTGTCTTGTTCCTGACCTTAGAGGACAAGCTCTCAGTTTTTCTCCATTTAGGATGATAATAGCTGTGGGTTTTTCATACATGGCTTTTATTATGTTGAGGTATGTTCCCTAAATCTACTTTGTTGATACATGTTGTATCATGAATGGATGTGACTTTGTCAAATGCTTTTTTATTCACATACTGAAATGATCATATGTTTCTTATCCCTTCTTTTTTAATGTGATGTATCACGTTGATTGATTTGTAAATATTGAACCACACTTGCAGCCCACGATTAAATCCCACTTAATCATGGTGAATGATTTTTTTCAAATATATTGTTGGATTTGGTTTGGTAGTATTTGAGAATTTTTGCATCCATGTTCATCAGAGATAATGGCCTCTACTTCTCTTTTTTAGTGGAGTCTTTATGTGGTTTTGTATCAGGATATTGCTGGGCTCATAGAATGAGTTTGGAAGTTTTCCTTCCTTTTCTATTTTTTGGAATAGTTTGAGAATAGGAATTAACTTTTCCTTAAGTGTTTGGTAGAATTCACCTGTGATGCCATCTGGCCCTGGACTTTTGTTTGTCGGGAATTTCTTGATTACTGATTAAATGTCTTTGCAGGTTATTGGCCTGTTCAACTTTCGTCTTTCTTCCTCTTTCAGTTTTGGTGATTTATATGTTTCTGGGAATTTATCCATTTTTCCTGGTTGTCCAATTTGTTAGCCTATAGTTTTTCATAATATTCTCTTATTTCTGTGGTGTTGATTGTTATTTCTGCTCTCTCGTTTGTAATCTTATTTACCTGGGTACTTTTTCTTTCCTTATTGATAAGTCTGGCTAGCAGTTTGTCAATTTTATTAATTTCTTCAAAGAACCAGCTCCTGGTTTCATGCATCTGTTCTATTGTTTTCTTACTTTCTATATCATTTATTTCTACTCTAATTTTTATTATTTCCTTCCTTCTGTTGATTTAGGCCTTACTTGTTTTGTTTTTTGCTCCTTTTAGGTGTAAGGTTAGATTGTTTATTTGAGATTTTTCTTGCTTCTTCAGGTAGGCCTCTGTAGCTATATACTTCCCTCTTAGACCACTTTTGCTGCATCCCAAAGGTTTTGGACCATTGTATTTTCATTTATATTTGTTTCCATGTAATTTTTAATTTCCCCTTTGATTTCCTTTGATTTCCATTAATTCTTTAGTAGCACCTTATTTAACCTCCATGTATTTATGGTCTTTCCAGATTTCTTCTTGTGGCTGAATTCTAGTTTCATAGCATTGTGGTCAGAAAAGGTGCATGGTATGAATTCAATCTTTATGTATTTGTTGAGGCCTGATTTATGATCTGATGTGTGATCTTTTCTGGAGGATGTCCCATGTGCACTTGAAAGAATGTTTATTCTGCTGTTTTAGGATGAAATGTTCTGAATATATTGTTAAATCCATCTGGTCCAGTGTGTCATTCAAAGCCATTGTTTCCTTGTTGATATTCTGTTTAGATGACCTGTTCATTGATGTAAGTGGGGTGTTCAAGTCCCTTAGTATTATTGTATTATTATCACTTAGTTCCTTTATGTTGTTTTATATACTTGGGTCCTCCCTTATTGGGTACCTAAATATTTACAATTGTTATATCTTCTTGAGGATTGTTCCCTTTATGATTATCTAGTGTCCTTCTTTGTCTCTTGTTACAGACTTTGTTTTAAAGTCTAGTTTGTATATTATAAGTATTGCTACTCTGGTTTTCTTCTGACATTCATTTGTATGATCGATGTTTCCCCATTCCCTCATTTTCAATCTGCAGGTGTCTTTACGTCTAAAATTTGTCTCTTCTGAAATCAAGAAATCAAGTGCATTTACAATTGCACCATAAACCATAAGATATCTAGGAATAAATCTAAGCAAAGAGATAAAAGATCTGTACTCTGAAAACTATAAAACACTGATGAAATAAATTGAAGATGACACAAAGAAATCAAAAAGACATTCCATGCTCATGGATTGGAAGAATAAACATTGTTAAAATGTCTATACTACCCAAAGCAATCTACACATTTATTGCAATCCCTATCAAAATACCACTAGCATTTTTCACACACCTAGAACAAAAAATCCTAAAATTTGTATGGAAACACAAAAGACCCTGAATAGCCAAAGCAATCTTGAAAAAGAAAAGAAAAGCTGGAGGCATCACAATTCTGGACTTCAATTTATATTACAAACCTGTAGTGTTCAAAACAGTATGGTACTGGCACAAAAACAGACACATAAATCAATAGAACAAAATAGGAAACCCAGAAATGACCCCACAACTATGTGATCAGTCAATCTGACACAATCTTTCCCCCCCCCCGACAGAGCAGGAAAAGAATATCCTATGAGAAAAAGACAGTCTCTTCAACAAATGGTGTTGGGAAAACTGGGCAGCCACATGCAGAAGAATGAAACCGGTCCACTTTCTTATACCATGCACAAAAATAAATTCAAAAGGGATTAAAGACCTAAATGTGAGACAGGAAACAATTAAAATCTTAGAGGAGAACACGGGCAGTAACCTCTTTGACATTGGCTGTAGGAAATTCCCATGAGATACATCTGAGGCAAAGAAATCAAAAGCAAAAGTAAACTATTGAGACTCCTCAAAATAAGAAGTTTCTGCACAGTGAAGGAAACAATCAACTAAGCTAAAAGGCAACCTGTGGAATGGGAGAAGATATTTGCAAATGACATATCTGATAAAGAGTTAGTATCCAAAATATATAAAAAACTTAACAAATTCAATACCCCAAAAACAAAAAATCAACTTTAAAAATGGGCAGAAGACATGAAGAGATACTATTCCAAAGAAGACATACAGATGGCCAATAGACACATGAAAAAAAATGCTCAACATCACTCATCATCAGGGAAATAGAAATCAAAACTACAATGAGATGTCACTCCACAGCAGTTGGAATGGCTAAAATTAACAACACAGGAAACAACAGGTATTGGGGAGGATGTGGAGAAAAAGGAAGCCTCATGCACTATTGGTGGGATTGCAATATGCTTCAATCACTCTGGAAAACAGTATGGCGGTCCATCAAAAAGTTAAAAACAGAACTGCCCTGGGTCCCTGGATGGCTCAATTGGTCAGGCAACTGCCTTCGGCTTGGGTCGTGATCCTGGAGTCCTGGGATTGATTCCTGCATCGGGCTCCCTGCTTAGCGGGGAGTCTGCTTCTCCCTCTGACCCTCCCCCTCTCGTGCTCGCTCTCTCATTCTCTCTCTCTCAAATGAATAAATAAAATCTTTAAAAAAATAAAAAATAGAACTGCCCTATTATAATCCAGGAATTGTGTAGAAGGTATTTACCCAAAGTATACAAGAATACTAAGTTGAAGGGATACATACACCTCGATGTTTATAGTAGCATTATGTACAATGCCAAATTATAGAAGGAGCCCAAATATCCATTGAGTGAGGCATGGATAAAGAAGATGTGGCATATATACAATGGATTATTCCTGAGCCATAAAAAAAATGAAATCTTGCCATTTTCAATGACAGGGATGCAACTAGAGAGTATTATGCTAAGCCAAATAAGTCAGAGAAAGACAAATACCATATGCTTTCACTCATACGTGGAATTTAAGAAACAAAACAAATGAACATGGGGGTAAAAAAAAAGGAAGCCAAAATCCAACACACTCTTAACGATAGAGAACAACCTAATGTTTACCAGAGGGGAGATTGGTGGTGGGATGGGTTAAATACATGATGGGAATTAAGGAGGATACTTGTGATAAGCACCAGGTGTTGTATGTAAGTGTTAAATCACTAAATTCTACACCTGAAACTAATATTACACTGTATGTTAACTAACATGAATTTAAATAAAAACTTGAAAAACAAACAAACAAACAAATAAATTTGTCTTCTCCTTGAATGCTGCCTCTCTGAGACACTCTCCAACATGAGTAAACTGTCTTCCCTCTGTGTGCCCCAGGTGCTCTTAACATCATTGTTTCCATGCTGTATGTTCGTTTGCCTGCCTTCTCTCAAAGAGCAGCACAATGTCCTTCCTGCTCTATGTAAGCCAAGCCCACTGACCTTTAGAACTCCAGGTTTTAAGTTGTGCTGATCACCAGAACTCAAGAAATTCGGCCCCTCTCACAAGCCAATTGCTATGGGGATTTGTTTTCCCTCTGCACTCCCCTATATGCTAGTCTCTTTCCCTTCTCCATGAATACAGCTCCCTCCCTAGTGCAGTGACCACAATCCATTTCTCCCCCAAACCATATCTCTGCACTTCCTACCTTCTTCAATGTGGCTTCTCTCTACCTTTAGTTATGGAGTCTGTTCTGCCAGTCTTCAGGTCAACTTCTGAGGTATTTGGGATGATTTGATAGTTATATAGTTGTATTCATGGGACAAGATCTGGCTAGGGTATTTCTACTCCACCACCATCTTCTCAACCCTCCCAGAAGTATTTTAAATAAACTCAATAAGCTAGAAGAAAATACAAAAGACAATTCCAGGAAGTCAGGAAAAGAATAAACAAAATGAAATATTGTCAAAATAGAAATCATTAAAAAAGAACCCCCCAAAAAATCTAGAGCTGCAGAATTGAATAAATGAAATAAAAAATGCCATAGAGTATTAACAGCATAATGGACCAAAAGAAGAAAGAATGAATGAGATGGAGGACAGAGATGGCAATAACCTAGACAGAGAAGACTAACAACAACAACAAAAAGCATGAAAGAGTGCAAAAAAAGTCTACATGACCTATTGGATACCATGAAAATAAAAGCCTTGTCTGTATCATTGGAGCTCCAGAAAAATAAAAGAAAGGGAAGGTGGTAAAATTTTTATTTAAAAAAAATGACTGAGAACATCCCAAACCTGGGGAGAGATTTGAACATTTAAGTGTACGAATTAAAAGATCATCCCATTATGTCACTCCAAATGATTTTCTCCAAGACACAAAGGTTGAGGCATCACAATTCCACAATTACAATTGTAATATGATGTGATCAAAACAGTATGGTACTGGCACAAAAATAGACACATAGATCAATGGAACAGGATAGAAAACCCAGAAATGATCCCACAACTATATGGTCAATTAATCTTTGACAAAGCAGGAAAGAATATCCAATGGGAAAAAGACAGCCTCTTCAACAAATGGTGTTGGGAAAACTGGACAGCAACATGCAGAAGAATGAAACTGGACCATTTTCTTACACCATACACAAAAACAAATTTAAAATGGATGAAAGACCTAAATGTGAGACAGGAAACTATCAAAATCCTAAAGGAGAACACAGGCAGTAACTTCTTTGACATTGACTGTAGCAACTTCTTTCTAGATATGTCTCCTGAGGCAAGGGAAACAAAACAAAAATAAACTATTGGGACTTCAACAAGATATAAAAATTTCTCCACAGTGAAGGAAACAATCAACAGAACTAAAAGGCAACTTATGGAATGGGAGAAGATATTTGCAAATGACATACCTAATAAAGGGTTAGTATCCAAAATATACAAAAACTTATAAAACTCAACACCCAGAAAAATGAATAACACACTTTAAAAATGGGCAGAAGACATGAATAGACATTATTCTAAAGCACACATCCAGATGGCCAACAGTCACATGAAAAGATGGTCAACATCACTCATCATCAGGGAAATACAATTCCAAACTGCAATGAGATATCACCTCACACCTGTCAGAATGGCTAAAATCAACAGCACAAGAAAGAACAGGTGCTGGTGAGGGTGTGGAGAAAGGGGAACACTTTTGCAGTGTTTTTGGGAATGCAAACTGGTGCAGCCCCTCTGGAAAACAGTATGGAGGTTCCTCAAAAAGTTAAAAATAGAACTATCATATGATCCAGCAATTGCTGATTACATCTTTTGATGCACATTTAAAAAAATCTTTATGAAGCCCAGTTTGTCTGTTTTTCTCTTTTATTACCTATGTCTTTTTATTTTAATTCCAGTATAGTTAATAGTTTTATATTAGGTTCAGGTGTAAAATATAGTGATTCAACAATTCCATACATTACTCAGTGCTCATCATGATGTGTACTCTTTTATCTCCATCACCTATTTCACCCATCTCCTCATCTACCTCCCCTCTGTTACTATCTGTGTCTTTGATGTTATATACAAGAAATTATTACCAAATCCAGTGTCATGAAGCTTTTGTCCTATGTTTTCTTCTAGGTCTTACATTTAGACTCTTGATCCATCTTGAATTAATTTTTACATATGGTATTAGGTAAGGGTACATTTGAATTCCTTTTTTGTGGATATCCAGTTCTCCCAGCACCATTTATTGAAAAGACTGTTCTTTCTCCATTGAATAGTCTTGGCACATTTACAAAAAAAAAATCACTAAACTATTTATGCAAGAGTTTATTTTGGGTTTCTTTTTCTAGTTTATTGGTCTATATGCTTGTCTTTGTGCCAATACTATGCCATTTTGATTACCATAGCTTTATAGTAAGTTTTGAAATCAGAAAATGTGAGTAGTTCAGTTCTGTTCTTCCTTTTCATGGTTATTTTGACTATTCTGGGTCCTTTAAAGTTCCATATGAATTTTAGAATGTTCTTCTATTTTTTAAAAAAAAAGTCATGAGGATTTTGTTAGGGTTGACTTTGAATCTATACATCACTTTGGGTAATATTGACATTTTAACAATAGTAAATCTTCCAATCCATAAAGATGGGATGTTTCTCCATTTATTTATATCTTATTTAATTTCTTTCAGCAATGTTTTGTTGTTTTAATTGTATAATAATTTCATTTTCTTGGTTAATTCCTAAATATTCTTCTAGATGCTATTGTGAATGGAATTGTGTTTATAATTTCCTTTTCAGATTTCTTTTGTTCATACTTAGAAATACAATTAACTTTTTGTGCATTGACTTTGTATCCTGAATTTTCATGAGTTGATTTATAGTTGTAACAGATTTTTGTAGAATCTTTAGGGTTTTCTACATAAAAGATCATGTCATCCACAAAGAGATAATTTTACTTCTTCCTTTCCAGTTTGGATGCCTTTTATTTCTTTGTCTTGCCTAATTGCTCAGGCTAGAAATTCTAGCACTATATTGAATACAAGTGGTAAAAGTGAGCATCCATGTCTTGTTCCTGATCTTAGAGGAAATGTCTCCAGTCTTCCACCATCGAGTATGATGTTCACTTGGGTTTTTCATATATCACTCTTATGTTGATATAGCTTCTTTCTATTTCTATTTATTGATTTTTTTATTATGAAAAGGTGTCAGATTTTATCAAATACTCTTTCTGCATCTATTGAAGTGATAAATATACAGATCATTCTATCTACCTGCAGCAGAATACACATCCTTCTCAAACACACACAGAACGTTCTCTAGGATAGATTATGTGTTAGATGACAAAACAAGTCTCAAAAAATTCAAAAAGATAAAATTATGCCCATATCTTTTCCCATCACAATGGTATAAAACTAAAAATCTATAACAGAAGGAAAATTGGAATATTCGCAAATATGTGGAAACTCAACAGCACACTACTGATCAGCCAATGGTTTACAGAACAAATCAAAAGGGAAATAAAAAATATCTTGAAACAAGCAAAAATGGGATCACAACATACCAAAACTTATGGGATGCATCAAAAGCTGTCCTAATAGGAAGTTTCTAATGATAAATTCCTACATTAAGAAGAAAAATCACACACACAAAAACAACCTATCTTTACATATCAAGGAATTTTTTTTAAAAAAGAATAAATTAAGCTGAGGTTGGTAGAAGGAAGAAAATAATAAAAATAAAAATTGGAGCAGAAATAATTAAAATAAATAATAAACAATAAAAATATTAATAAAACCAAAAGTCACTTCTTTAAAAACAAAATTGGAAATCCATTAGCTGGACTAATCAAGAAAAAAAGGGAGAGGACTCAAAGAAACAAAATTATAAATTAAAGAGAAGACATTACAACTGAAATCACAGAATACTCTATACAATTATACCCCAAAAGATTGGACAACCTAGAAGAAATGGATAAATTCCTAGAAACATACAGCAACCAAGACTAAATCAAGAAATAGAATACCCAAACAGACCAATAATGAACGAGGAGATAATATCAGTACACAAAGTCCTCAAAACAAAGAAAAGCCCAGAACCAGATGGTTTCACTGCTGAATTCTACCAAACATTTAAAGAATTAACATCAATCCTTCTTAAACTTCTCCAAAAAATTGAAGAGGAGGGAATATTTTCTAACTTATTTTATAAGGCTAGCATCACTTTGATACCAAAGCCAGTTAAGAACACTAAAAGAAAATACCATCCTGATATCATCCCTGATGAATATAGATGCAAAATTCTCAAGAGAATACTAGCAAATCAAATTCAACAGTATGTTAAAAGATCATACACATGTGGAATTTGTGCAAGGATGGTACAGCATATGAAAATCATTGTGTGATACACCACATAAAAAGAGTGAAGGATTAACAAGTATATAATCATCTCAATAGATACAGAAAAAGCATTTGATAAAATACATCTTTCATGATAAAAGCTGTCAACAAATTGGATATAGAAGGAACCTACCTCAACATAATAAAGGCCATATTTGGCAAGCCCAAAGTTAAAATCATCCTCAAAGGTCAAAGTTTGAAAGTATTTCCTCTAAGATTAAGATCCAGACAAGGGTGCCCATTCCCACTACTCCTATTCAGGAGAGTACTAAAAGTCAGAGTCAGAACAATAAAGCAATAAAAAGAATTAAAAGGCATCCAAATCAATTTAAGAAACAAAACAGACAAGCAAAGGGGAAAAAAGAGACAAACCAAGAAACAGACTCTTAACTATAGAGAACAAACTGATGGTTGCCGGGGTGGGGATGGGTGAAATAGGTGATGGAGACTAAAGAGTACACTTATCATGATGAGCACTGAGCAATGTATAGAATTGTTTAATCATTGTATTTTACACCTGAAACTAATATAACACTGTATGTAAACTATACTGGAATTAAAATAAAAAACAATAAATTTTTAAAAGCCATCCAAATCACATAGAAGGAAGTAAAATTTTCTGTTTGCATATGATGTGTGTGTATAATTAATAGAAAAATCATAAAGAAACCACAAAAAAGACTGTTAGAACTAATAACTGAATTCAGTAAAGTTGCAGGGTACAAAATTGACATACAAAACACAGGTGTGCTTCTATATGCTAAAAGCAAATTATCTGGAAAAGAAATAAAGAAAAAATCCCATTTATAATAGCATCAAAAACAGTAGATTATTTAGGAATAAATTTATCCAAGACTGAAAGATCTGTACAATGAAACCTATAACATATTGATGAAAGAAACTGAAGACACAAATAAATGGAAAAATAATCTGTGTTCGTAGAACAAAAATTAATATTGTTATAATGTCTGTACTATCCAACACCATCTATACATACCTAACAATCCCTATCCAAATTCCAATGGAATCTTTCACAGAAGTAAAAAAAAAAAAAAAAAGAAAGAAAGAAAAAGTAAAATTTGTATGGAACCACAAAAGACCTCAAATGACCAAAGCACAAAGCTGGAGGCAACACACTTCCTGAATTCAAATTATATTATAAGGAGACAGTAATCAAAATTATATACTATGAGCATAAAAATAGCTACAGAGACCAATGGAACAGAATTGAGACACCAGAAACAAACCTATGCATATACAATCAACATATTTGATGAAAGAGTCACTAATACTCATGGAGAAAGGATGGTCTCTCCAATAAATGGTTCTGGGAAAACTGGATATTCACAGGCAAAAGAATGAAATTGGCCCCAACTTACACCACTCACAAAAATTAACTCAAAATGGATTAAAGATTTTAACATAAGACCTGAAACCATAAAACTCCTAGGAAAAAAATCAAGGAAAAGAATTTTTTTCATTTTTTTTCATCATGATAAGTGCACTCTTTCATCCCCCCATCCCTTATTTCACCCATGCCCCCATCCAGCTCCCCTCTGGTAACCACCTGTTTGTTCTCAATATTTTAGTCTGTTTCTTGGTCTGTCTCTTTTTTTTCCTTCACTCATTTGTTTTGTGTTTTTTAAATTTCACATATGAGTGAGATCATATGGTATTTGTCTTTCTCTGATAGACTTATTTCATTTAGCATTATACTCTCTAGCTCCATCCATGTCATTGCAAATGGAAAGATTTCATTCTTTTTTATAGCTGAATTATATATATATGTATAATCACATCTTCTTTATCCATTCATCTATCAGTGGACACTTGGGCTGCTTCCATAGTTTGGCTATTGTAAATAATGCTGCAATAAACACAGGGATGCATGTATCCCTTTGAATTAGTGTTTTTGTATTTGGGGGGTAAATACTCAGTAGTGTGGTAAGAAAAAAATCTCTTGACATTAAGTTAGGCAATGATTTATTGGATATGACAACAAAACACAGGTGACCAAAGCAAAAATCAAGTGGGACTACATCAAACTAAAAAGCTCTGCACAGCAAAAGAAACAATCAACAAGATAGAAATGCAACCTACAGAATGGAAGAAAATACTGTAAACCATATATAGGGTAATGGGGCTTATAAAAAATATATAAAAACTCATACAACTCAATAAGAAAAAAAATGTGATTTAACAATGGGCAGAGGAACTAAAGAGACATTTTTCCAAAGAAGATATACAATTGGCCAACAGGTACATGAAAATGTGCTCAACATCATTAATTATCAGGGAAATGCAAATCAAACCCACAATGAGATAATACTTCACACCTGTCAGGATGGCTATTATCAAAAAGACAAGAGATAAGTATTGGCAAGGATGTGGAGAAGAGGGAAACCTTGTGCACTGCTGGTGGGAATGCAAACTGGTAGAGTCATTATGTAAAACAGCATGGTGGGTCCTCAAAAAATTAAAAATAAAACTACCATATGATCCAGCAATTCCACATTTGGGTTTATATACAAAGGAAATGAAATCACAATATTGAAAAGATATCTGCACCCCCATACTCATGACAGCATTATTTACAATATCCAAGACATGGATACAACTCAATTGTCCATTGATGGATAAATGGATAAAGAAATAAGTGGAGGGGCACCTGGTGGTTCAGTCGGTTAAGCTCCTGACTTGGTTTCTGCTCAGGTCATGATCTCAGGGTTGTGAGATTGAGCCCCTTGATGGGCTCCCTGCTCAGGAGGGAGTCTGTTTCTCCCTCTGCCCTTCCCCCCCCAACTTGTGTTCTCTCTCACTCTCTCTCTCAAATAACTAACTAAATAAATAAAATCTTGAAAGAAAGAAGAAAGAAAGAAAGAAAGAAAGAAAAGAAGAAAGAAAGAAAGAAAGAAAGAAAAAAAGAAAAAAAAAAAGAAAAAAAAAAAAAAGAAAAGAAAAGAAAAGAAAAAAAAAGAAAGAAAGAAAGAAGGAAAGGCCTCCAGCTAGGCTTACTAAAGAATAAAGAGAGAGAACACAAATTCCTAATATCAAGAACAAAAGAATAGACATAACTATAGACCCCGTGGACATTAAAGGATAAAAAAGAAATATTAAGAACAACTCAATGCCCACAAATTTGGAAAGAATAAATGGACCAATTCCTTGAAAGATACAATCTGCCAAAACTTACACAGGAAGAAATATACAATCTAAATAGGCCTATTGCTATTAAACAAATTAAATCAATAATTAATAATCTTCCAAGAGAAAAAGCTGAGATGTTTACTGATGAGTTCTACCAAACACTTAAGGAAGAAATTGTATCAACTCTCTTCCATCTCTTTCAGAAGATAAAAACAGAAGGAATACTTCCTAATTCATCTGTGAAGCCAACATTACCCTAAAACCAACACTAAAGACATTACAAACAACTACAGACAGATATCTCTCATGAACATAGATGCAAAGATCTTCAATTAAATATTAGAAAATGTAATATAACTATGTATAGAAAGAATTATAAACCATGACTGAGTGGGATTTATTCCAGGTATGCAAGTCTGGTTCAATATTAGAAAATCAATTATTGTAATTCATTATATCAATAGGCTAAAGGAGGAAAATCATATGATTATGGCTAAAGGAGGAAAATCGTATGATTATATCAAAAGATGCAGAAAAGTAATTTGGCAAAATCTAGCACCAATTCATGATAAAAACTCTCAGCAAACTAGGAATAGAGTGGAACACCTTCAAATTGATCAAAAAAAAAAAAAAACTACAAAAACCTACAACTGACATCATACTGAATGGTGAGAAACTAGAAGCTTCCCCGCTAAAATCAAGAACAAGGTATGGATATCCCTGTTCACCACTGGTTTTCAACATAGTACTATAAGCCTTAGCCAATGCAGTAAGACATGAAAAGGAAATAAAAGGTATAAAAGTTTGGAACAATGAAATAAAAGAATTTTTTGCAGATTAAATAATTTGTTTAGAAAATCTGAAAGAATTATAATTTTATAATTTTACAATTTCAAAAACTGGAACTAATAAACTATTGTAGCAATATTGCAGGGTACAAGATTAATATACAAAAGTAAATCACTGTTGTATATGTCAGCAGTAAAACAAAAAAATAATTTTAAAAACTCCTGGAACTAATAAGCAATTGTAGCAAGGTTGCAGGGTACAAGATTAATATACAAAAGTAAATTACTGTTGAATATGTCAGCAGTAAACAAGTGAAATTTGAAATTTAAAAATGCATTACCTTTACATTATCATCCAAAAAATTTAGATACTGAGGTATAAATCTAACATAATACAATATCTCTATGAGAACAACTACAGAACTCTGATGAAAGATATCAAAGAACTAAATAAAGGGAGATGTAGTCCATCTTCATATATAGGAAAACTCAATATTGTCAAGAAATCACTTCTCAGCTTGATCTACAGATGGAATGCAATCCCAGTCAAAATTCCAGCAAGTTATTTTGTGGATATTGACTAACTGATTCTAAAGTTAAAATGGAGTTTACACCCTGAATAGCCAACACAATATTGAAGAGATGAACAAAATTAGAGGACTGACACTACTGGACTTCAAAACTTATTATAAAGCTACAAAAATCAGGACAGTGTGATCTTAGTGAAAGAATAGAAAAATAGCTTAATGGAACAGAATAGAGAGCCCAGAAGTAGACCCACCTAAATCTAATCACCTGATGTTTGATAAAGGAGAAAAGGGAATACAGGCATACCTTAGAGATATAGCAGATTCGGTTCCACACCACTGCAATAAGGCAAATATCACAACAAAGTGAGTCAAATGCTTTTTGGTGTCCCAGTACATAAAATTATGTTTATACTATACTGTAGTTTATTAAGTATGCAATAGCATTATGCCTGTCCTGCAGCGGACCAGTGCTGTTCCTTTCTGGGGAAGAGGGAGTCTTGCCATGCTTCTGCCAGGAAAGCAGTTGCTCGACCCTGTAGTGGTTCACAATTTATGGCAACATGGAGCAGAAAGCCAGCACCTAGACTGGCTGTTTTCAGCCAGCTTTCCCACTCCTTTACCTGGGAACTCTGCCGGATTCAGGCACCACCCCTTCTTCTTGTAACCCTGGGGATCCTAAGACCATGCTGCCACACCTGGGATTCTACCCCCGCTTCACCACCTGGGCACCTTTAAGCCAGGGACGTCCCCCACTGTAGCAGACTTCTAAAAGTTCCAATTTTGTGCTCCACTGCTTATAATACTTTGCAGTAGCCTCCTTAAGCAGGCTCCCTCACCTCCACTGTATCCTCAGTTATATCACCCTGGATTCAAGTCTCTGAGCCTTCTGCATTCCAAATGGTGGTTGCTTTTCTACTTGTAGACTTGCAGCATTTCTTTTCTCAGATCTCTGATTGATTTCTCAGGTGTTCAGAATGATTTGAAAACTATCTAGGTATATTCGAGGGATCAGACAAACTTAAGAGTCACCCTATTCCTCTGCCATCTTAACTCCTCCCACAACAGGAATTCTCATTCGCTGCTGGTGGGAATACAAAATTGTACAGCCACTGGAAAGACAGTTTGACAGTTTCTTTTGAAATTAAGTATACTGTTATCATATGATCCAGCAGTCACATTCCTAGGTATTTACCCAAATGAACTGAAAGCTTCTATCTACACAAAACCTTCATGCAGGTGTTTATAGCAGCTTTATTCATAATTGTCAAAAATTGGAAGCAACCAAGATGTCCTCCAGTAGGTGAATGGATAAATAAGCCATGGTACATCTAGACAATGAAATATTATTCAGTGCTAAAACAAAATGAGCTACCAAGCCATGAAAAGACATTGAGGAACATTAAATGCATATTAAACTGAAAGCAAAGGAAATCCATAAAGGCTACATACTGTATGATTCCAACTATATGACATTCTGGAAAATGCAAAACTATGGAAACAATAAATGTAGCAGTAGTTGTCAGGGATTAGGGGCAGAGAGGGATAAATGGGCAGAACACAGAAAATATTTAGGGCAGTGAAAGTAGTCTGTGATACTACAATGGTGGACACATGTCATTATACATTTGTAAAAACCCATAAAATGTACACCACTAAGAGTGAATCCTAATACAAACTATGGACTTCAGTGATAATGATGGATCAAAATAGGTTTATTGATTATAACAAATGTACCACTGAAGTAGTGGTTATCAATAGTGGTGAAGGTTGTGGGTATGTGGGGAGACAGATATATAAGAACTGTCTGTACTTTCAGTTTTGCTGTGAACCTAAAACTGCTCTAAAACATAAATTTTATCAATGATATATATACATAATTGGAGATATATATGGTTATAATTGGTTACTTGAAGGGTAATGAAGTTTGGGTGTTTAGGAGAGAATGAAAGTGCAGTGAAGAAACTTTCCAATGAGGAAACAAGCAAAAACAGTAAGATGAAATGATGTAAGAGGAATTTTGAGTGCAGGAGAACAAAGAAATTGGGCTAAAAGCAAGATTAAAGTAAAAGCAAATCTTTTAGAGTGAAAATGCTTATTATAAAATCAAATGTCAGTCACTAATGTGACTCTGTTTTGACTTCAAAGCCAAACTGTTCTGAAACAATCCCTCATAGAGTTCCACTTAGACTTTTTAAAAAGGCCATTCCATATTTCATCAACTTGTTCACCCACCTCAGTGCTTCCTGGCCCTCATAGTGGGCAAGTTATTTTTTCAGAGCTAATCTCAATTTCTCCCATTATGTTTATACCAATTTTCCCTTTTATCCTGTGTTCAGTAAATATGGGCATAACAACTGGGCCATTATTCTCCAAGTCCAGATCTCCAAGCCCCGCATGAACATTGTGGTCAGACTAGATAATGATTTACTGACTGGTTCCACTGGATATTTAACCTTGGGCCAGTTTCTAAACCTAACTGAGCCTCCATTCTTACCTCCATCCCCTTACCATCATAAAACAGGACTGATACCATCTACCCCTTTTGATTGTAGTGAGACTAATGAGAATTCACCTCAGAAAGGAACAAGCACTTGTTCTGGCTTGGAGTATATGATCTGTGAACTGGGTTTCTGGTTCTCTTTCCCAAAGCAGATAGCCAGAACTTTTATTTCTCTTTTTTCTTTCAGAGAATTAGCCTCCCCTATCTTCTCAGACTCAGTCTGAATTCCCTTAAATTCTAGAGTACTGGGTTTGCAGTCTCCTTATTCTTGGTTGGCCTCTCTGCCTTCCTTCTCCCTCTCTCTTTTATAAAAGCCCTCCCTGACCCACACTTCCTAAGTTTGGAATCTTGGTATTAGGCACTGGCCCCTACTTGCCTCCTTACATACACCTTCTCTCTCCCAGAGTCAAGGATGCCCTTGGATGCCCAAGAAGTCTCCCTGTCGCAGTCTTCTGGCTTCCATCTCAGAGCCCTAGAGCTTCCTAATTCCTCTTGTTCTCCTAATCCAGAACTAGGCAGCTGGCCCTGAGGGCAGGGTAGGTACAGAGCCCTGGCCTAACCCTAACCCTAAACTCATGTTCCCATGAAAGAACCTTAATCTTTCACCAAGACACACCTTGGTCCTGCCCCCACTGAGATGCTTTGGGACAGGCCTGGAGCCTAGTGGTGCTCATTCTCCAGAGTAAGCCCATCATAATGATAAATATGGATGGAAAGAACACAAGGCCCCTTCCCTGCCCAAGACTTGAGCACTGGCATCACTAAGGCTCCAAAGAACTAAGGGAGGGAGATGGGGTTGGGTGAGTGGAGGGGAGCTATTTTTAAAGCCCAGAGAGCAAAATTTGATTGGAGAGGCAATAGGCATAGGTGTTTAAACTGTTCTGGGTCTTCTCCCCAATCTCAGCGCCATCCATGCATGGATGTGGGCTAGAGTAGGCACACTAGGTCCATGCCCCATGGAAATCCTAGTCACTCTGTAATAATAATGGCTTTTCTTTGAGCACATGACTGGAGCACTGAATTCTCCCAACATCTGTATAAAGTGATTTCTGTTTTCAATGCTATTTTTCCTATGAGAACCTCCCAAGCATTAAGCCTACTAAAGAAAAGGCTTACCCAGATTCCCATAGTACATCACAGGTGTACTGCACTGTTCACAAAGCAATTTCACATTCATTCTCTCCAGAAGCCTTATAATTAACCTGGTCTGTGGGGGTCAGCCCAGAACTAGGCAGTGGAAGGGGAATGTCTAATGGAGGCCCTATTTGACCAATGCCTCTTTAAGTCTCAGGAAAACTAAGAGATCACTCCCTAGAAGTACTAAGTAACCCTGCATGGCCTGAGTCCTGATCTTCAGACTATGGGGTTTGACTCCTGCTGCTGGCCACTCTGGTTTCTTCAGTGAGGTGGCCTCTCTGGTTAATCTTCAGGTGAAGAAAGAAATCAGTGGCACCTGGGTGGCTCAGTCAGTTAAGAGTCTGCCTTCCACTCAGGTCATGATCCGGGGTTCCTGGGATCTAGCCCTGCCTAGGGCTCCTTGCTCAGCAGGGAGCCCGCTTCTCCCTCTCCCTGCAACCCACTCATGCTCTCTCTTGCTATCTCTCTCTCTCTCAAATAAATAAATAAAATCTCAAAAAAAAAAGAAATCAAAATCTCCAGTCAAATAAACTAGGCTGAACCTCCCTGCCTGTCTGCCTCCCCTTTGACTCTCTACTTCCCCAACCTACTCCCACCCTCCTGGAAACAAACAAATCATAAAATGAAGTATTCTGAAGCCAAGTTCTGCCAAGCACTTTACTGGCTTCTCTTCTAGACATCCTTGCAGCTGGGTCAAAATGATGCTTTCCAGTCTATAGTTCCAAGGTCATTTATTGATTCAGCACACAAATATTTCCCGAGATCCTATCATCTGCATGACACTGCACTCTGCTGGGCTCAAACATGCTTCCTCATACCCCTTCAAGGTGCTCAAATTCCAGAAGATTCAGATAGAACCCCAAACAATTCTAAGGTGGACAAGAATAGTATTAGTTAATGAAGGAGGGAAGTTGATAATGGAACTCAGGAAGACTGCTTTCTTTACTATATGTTGGCTAATTGAACATAATAATAAAAAAAAATTAAAAATAAGTTTTTATTATTTAAATTCCAGTTCATTAATATATGGTATATTAGTTTCAGGTGTACAATATAGTGATTCAATACTTCTGTACATCACCTGGCGCTCCTCACAGCAAGTGCACTCCTTAATCCCCATCACCTATTTAACCCATCCCCCCACCCACCTTCCCTCTGGTAACCATCAGTTTGTTCTCTATGGTTAAGAGTTTGTTTATTGGTTTGCCTCTCTCTTCTTCCTCCTTTGCTCATTTGTTTCATTTTTAATCCACATATGAGTGAAATCATATGGCATTTGTCTTTCTCTGACTGACTTATTTCACTTAGCATAATACTCTCTAGTTCTGTCCATGTCATTGCAAATGGCAAGATTTCATTTTCTTTTTTCAATTTTTTATTGTTATGTTAATCACCATATATTACATCATTAGTTTTGGATGTAGTGTTCCATGATTCATTGTTTGTGCATAACACCCAGTGCTCCATGCAGAACGTGCCCTCTTTAATACCCATCACCAGGCTAACCCATCCCCCCACCTGGCAAGATTTCATTTTCATTGGAAGAGTGCCTTTTGAGAGGAACATCATCACATAAAGCTTTAGGGAGGAGGGGGCATTTGAGCTGAGCCTTGAAGAATAGGGGGAATTTGAACATTTTTTTAATAAAGAAAAACAGTCTAGACAGAAGGAATTTCATAAGCAAAGAGACTTTTTAGTAGAAAGAGTATTGATCTAGGAGGCAACAGACCTGAGTTTGAGCCTCAGTTCTGTCATTCACTTCCTTAAAGAATACCTTCCCCTCTCAGGCCCTCAGTTTTCTGATAAGTAAAATGATAACATTGGGTTAGTTAACTTTTAAAGGTCCTCCATGTGCTTCCATCCTGATATAGTTTTTCAAACGTCAGGTAAACCAATTTGCCTCAGTATAGAAGAGGTGAAAGAGAATAATACAAGGATAATTGGGTCCATAATATGAATAGTATTAAATGCCAGCCCTGGGAACCTGAGCGGAGAAAGAAAATAGAAGCCAAGCCCCAGTCTTAAGCCCTGAGGTTGTACATGTAGACTGGCTCCAATTTAAATATATAAACTTTGCAGTTAGGATGGCTTAGGATGGGAACCTAACTATACTCCTCATTAGTGGTTCATTTAAATAGTCATGGCACCTCTCTGAGCCTCAGTTTCTTCATCTCTAAAGTGGGAATAATACTAATAAATAGCTCATGGAGCTGTTGTGAAAATTAAATGAGATCATTTGTAAAAGTGTCTTTACTGGTATGTTACTTTCCCTGCCCCTAAGTCCCTTTTCCCAGTGCCAGGCTTTAATTAGTCTTTGCTGACCAATTACTTCTGTTCCTTCTCCTCCTTCTCCAGAGCAGGCTTCAAAATATATCCAGAATCTAACCACTTTCCTCCATCCCCAATGCCATTCACCTGGATTATTGCAATAACCTTTTAATTAATCAATCCACTTACAGTCTATTCTTAATCCAACTGCTAGAGTGATCCCTTCAAAACTTAAATCATGTCACTCCTCTGCCCAAAACCCTACAATGTCTCCCTACCTCACTTAGAGCAAAAACTGGAATCTTTACAACGACATTCTCCCCCTTAGCTTTTGGACCCCATCTATTCTTTAGCCACACAGTTTTGCTTTGTTTACTGTTTCTCTAATAGAAGACAGACATTCTCCCATTCTCTTTTCATGTGTTCCCTCTGTCTGGATTTTCTCCTTATAGCTCATACCAGTACCTCTTCTATATTTTATTTAATGTCATTTCAAGGTGAGGTCTTCCCAAACCACATTTAATATTGCAACACCGCCCCCCCCAGCATTCTGTATCCTCCTTCTTGCTTTCTTTTTTTTCACAGCATTGATCATTACCATCTGACAAACCATAAAATGTAATTTCTTATTAGTGTCTCTCCCCACTAGGATATAAGCTTAATAAGGTCAGGGGTTTTGTCTGTTCACTATTGATATCTCAATGCATAGAACAGCACCTAGAAGTCAATAAATATTTGTTGAGTGAATTAATGAATACAGTGGTTGCAAACTGTGTACCACACACTAAGTTAAGCAATTTTCATATATTATCTCAGTAAAGTCTGCCTTGTAATGTAGACACTGTTAGAATCTCTGTTTTACACAGGAAAAATCCCTGAAACTCCCAGAGGCGAAGTGATATTCCCAAAGCCAAAGAGAGATCAGTTAATAGGGGTGCCAGTTTGGATTGGACTTTATAGAGGAGCACATTCCCTGAGTAGGAGCACAGCCTAGATTAAAGGTTGTGGTAGGTTTGGGGAGGGGTAGTGGGAAAGAATACTGGGATACAGATTGGTGTTGTGGTCAGAAGTTTATCTGATTTCTTGAACCAAAATCTTGCGTTTATTTGGTATCTGCTGGCAAGCCAATGCCTTCTCAATAATTGGAGCTTTACAAAGGAAATTTCCTCAAGCGTGAAAGAAAGTTGGAAGTTGTGGCTGCCCTGGATTTGAGACTGCAGGAATTTGACCCCTTGGGGCACTGGCTTTGAGGCAGAAGTCATACCTGGTAGAAAGACACCTGAGACTAGTGAACTGACATGAAAAGAAGAAAGCCCATTACCCACATGGTTCTTCTCCCTTTCCTTTTTTTTTTTTTTTGTAACCTACTCTCTTCATCTTTCTTTAATTTGTGCATATTTGTAAAACATCCAATTAATCCAGCCTGCCATCCCCTGGAATGTAACCTTAGGAAGGCAGAGCAAAAATGTTTGTCTCTTTTTCACTGCTGTATTCCCAGTGCCTACAGCAGTGCCTAGCACTCAGCGGACACACAATATATACTTGTGAAATGAATCTGTTCTTAGAAACAAAGCCCTCCTCCTGGGGGAGGGAGCGGGTCAGAGAAGGGAAAGCTCTTTTCAGTGGTATCCTGGGCCAGTTCCAGTGGAGTACCCCTGCAGGAGAATGTGGGAAGAGGGAATAATACCACAGATGCAGGCTGGGCTAAGCAAGGGAAGTTAAGCAGAAAGAGGAGGCCCCAGGGTAAGGACTGAATCCCAAAGAGCAGGACTTCGCCCTGCTTCTTCCTGTCTTCATCTCACTTTGGAAACCCCTGGAGGAACTTCTGCCTCCAAAAGCACAAACTAGTGCTATGGGGACCAGATGGACAAAAGTGAGAAAGATGAGACAGAAAGGCCTGGGAACTCTGGGAGAGGGAGCTCAGAGTGAACAAGTCCCTGTGAAAGTGAAATGGCCCTTCATTTGAATGCAAATGCTATGTAAAAGCCTGAAGCCCCTTGACGTCAGCCTAGCCATTGGTGGCCCATCTATACCGGGCTACCAGTCACCTGGAAACCTGACGGGTAGAAAACGCGGATGGAGTAGTCTGAGAGGCACAGGAGGGCGTGCAGCACAGCTGCCGACTGACCTATTGATTCCCTGCTGCTTCTCAAAGTCGGGCTGGGGCCTTACAAGAACTTGAGAATGGCTTAGGGAGCTCCTTCCTCATACCCAAGCCACTATGTACAGAAGCTGCCTTTTGGAAAAAGAAGCAGGCATGTACGTGGGCACTCTCAGGAGCCCCGCGGGAGGCAGCACCGCTGGGACTAGCGGCACTGGGAGTGGTGGGAGTCCCCGGCCAGCCTCCAACTTCACTGCGGCCCCTGCCTATGCGCACTACATGGGGTATCCCCATATGCCCAGCATGGATCCTCACGGGCCGTCGCTGGGGGTCTGGGGTTCACCCTATAGTCCCCCTCGAGAAGACTGGACTGTGTACCCCGGGCCATCCAGTACAATGGGCACAGTACCCATGAACGACATGACCTCGAGCCCTTCCACTTTTGGCTCTCAGGAATACAGCAACTTGGGCCCTGCGGGCGGGGGAAGCAGCAATGGCAGCCTGCCAGCCCCAGCCAGCGGGTCACTGTGCCCCATAGACCCCGACGCCGCGGACGCCAGTTCTCCCAACAGAAGCCGCCACAGTCCTTATGCGTGGATGCGCAAGACAGTGCAGGTGACCGGTGAGTAATTGATCCCAATGCCCTCACACTTCTCCTTCCTTTGCTTGGCTTCTACTTCTGTTGGCTTGTCTGCCTTCCTACTTCTTGGGACTCTCCAGGGACAGTTTCCTGAGGACCACTGCGTGGCTGAGTGCCCAGGATCCCCTCCCATTAGTGACCTCCCTTGTATGTGCCTCCGCTCAAAGCCAGAAGAGTGCAGTGCTTGGAACCAAACCGACCCTGGGAGTGTTTTTCATCATTTCCTGATGTGTCAAGGGAGCAAGCTGGTGGACAATGGACACATTGAGCCACAAGGCTCAGGATCCAATGGTGTAGTTGCCCAGATGGGAAAACAGATGCACAGGAAAGGTCAATGGGTGAATGAGGCAAGAAGATAGCCACCATCCCAATGCTGTCACTTCTACTTGCCATTTCCATTTAAAATCCTTCCCCTTCTGGGCAGGTCTGCTCCCCTGAAACGCTGGTGATACTCAACTTTGGTTTCATGGTGCTTGGTTGGCAATGGACCCTCCAGTTAAGCCACAAAAGCCCCAATGGCAAAATAGCCTTGTCATCCTGGCCTCTCAAGGAAGCTGCAGCTTCCTTCACCCAAGGTGGCAGAGGCAAGCTGGAGTCAAACCCATTGCCTTCTTCCAAAGTCCTTTCTGCCAATGGAAGCGTTGAGTCAGGTGAGAAGGCAACAGCACACTGCCAGGACATCATAAGCTACTCAACTCTAACATCCCTAGGGCATGTGGGAATAACAGCCCCAGCACTAATAGGTGGTTGAAGACTTCATAACTGTCCAGGAAGGCTTCTGGAGACACAGGGGCTGGATGTAGGTCTGTAATGGAGTGCAGGAAGGCCCAGAGATTCCAGCCTAATGCTGACCCATGCTGGTACCAGCAAGAGTGGGTAGCTGCTGGGAGTCCAGGGCAGGGGAAATGGGCACTCTGTTTTAATCTTGGATGGGGGGAGGCGGGGAGATGTTTGTTTTCAGCTGTAGTTGTTATCACATTTTTTATTATTCCAACCTATCACTCTCTGTCATTAGAGAAAAATTGGTAAAATTTGACTCTATCATTTTTATCCCTCTGAGGAGGAAATGAATTTCAATAGCATTTGTCCATAATGATTATGCTTTAGTTCACAATTCTGCACTTTTTCTCCCCTTTAAAAAGCAAAGGCAGGAGAGTGGGAAGGGAACAACTTTTACCATTAGGAGGACTCTCAGCTAGAAAGAAGCAGTTCCGGTTGATTGGGACATTACTAGGATAGCAATCCCAAATTAAGAGTAGAGCTTAAACACTTGGCTTTGAAGTGTTTGGAAGTAAATCTTCATTTTTAAAAATATGGGTGAGTCAGTTGGTTAAGTAGAATAAAAAATTAGGTTAAGGTGGGGCACTCCTGGGGCTGTTATTACATCTAATCTTAGGGTTGTAATTAACATCCATTTACTAAGCCCTAAGATCAGCAAAAGACACAAAAGTCAAAAAGTAGCTGCTCCCAGCTCAAGATTATGTTTTGAAACACATTAGAAGAGGAAAGTCATTAGTATGTTTGGAAGAGAGAACAATGTGGGGGGAAGGACAAAAAAATTATCTTGAGTCTTGACTTTTTTGTTTATGAGAGACAGTATGACAGGTTTCTCTGCTTAAAAGTCTTCCATTTGCATTTGCTTTTATGAGCTCAGGTCTCCCTCTTGGGTAATGCTGGTGCCAGGAGAAGTTTAGAAAGGGACTCCTTAGTTTGTAATATCTCCATCACAAACCTTTAAACCTGGCTGTACAATGCCACCTTCACAAGGTTTTCTTCTCCAAATTCTATTAAGAAATTTAAAATTGAATTATTTTGGAACGCCTCTGACTCCTGGAGCTTATCTTGTAGATGAGGTTTTATTAGAGTCTATCTTTATTTCATTTTAATGTCTTATAAATTAAAATTATCTTTTTGCTATATGCTTGTAGGCCAAGGTACAGATTTAGCAGCAGTTCAAGAATATAATGAAAAGTATGGACCCTCTTTCCAGAAAAATGCACAAAAAGATACATACTTGCACCCACATGCATGTGCATATACACACACATGCCCACACATACACACACACATCAGTTTTTAAATAATTTTGGGAGATGCATGGATCCACTGAAGCCCTTCTATGGATCTCAGGTTATGAATTACACACAAAAATATTAAGCTGATCACCTCAGTGGACCACTATGAACCAAAATGCACCCATTTGTATTTTTAGTACATAGTTTTAAATGAATGAATGAGTCAGATCCTCCTAAATTTTCTACTTCACTCTGTAGTATTGTGGGACAACATTTGGCTTATGGCTGAGAAGATAATTAGATGAACTGCAAAATGGAAGTAACCCTTCTCTGATTAAGGTAATCAAATAAAAGTCTTCCCATTACTGAAGACTATTTTAAATAACCTTAAGCTAAAGAAAGAAGAATACACATATTAGGGAACAATCAGAAACATTTCATAATGACTATTATCACATTTGATTTTCTAAGGAAAGGGGACTGACAGAGTGAATGTCTGTCCCCTAGGTGATTTGATTAAAAAGAAAGATGTTTTTATGTACACTTTGTCCTCTAAGTGGTCTGTTCCAATGCACATCTCATTTTAAAGATTACATGAAGAGGAACCTACAGAAAGGTTCTGTGAAAAGTTTAGTATTTTCATATTTTAAACATTGTCATTGCATTACAGCTAGGAATTATTTTTTCATTTTTTTCTCTTACCCAGAGTTATAGTCTCAGATGAGTTTTGGCAAGGTGATAATCTAAGTAGAGCTGGAGAAAGGCTTTTTTGTTAGAAGTGGGAAAGGGGGAGAGAAGGAAGTAACTGAGTAATTCTGATTAAGCCACTGGACAAAACACTGGGGAAGTTATACTTAAAAGGTTTTACTCAATACACTTCAGAAAATAAGCTGCTTACTAATTCTTGAAGCTTATCATTGTGCTCCTTGGTTTTGACCATTTCACTGGACAATTTTTTAAATGAATTTGGATGCAATTTTTAACTAAAAGCAGCAAAGGGTTATCTTAAGATAGAAAGTCATTGTACAGGGTCAATTGCACTGTATTCCCTATTGAAGGAAACTGGTTTTCATCCTCTTTGCTTTGGTTTGGTATAAGAATATGGATATTATGCTCTACTAGAAGATGTCCAAATCCCATTCAGTCCAATTTCATCATTTAAGGGGCAGAGGCAATGAGACAGGAGAAGAGAGTTCAGGAGGAGGGACACAGGAGGAATTCATTTCCCTTTGCAAAATGTGCAGTCAGTGTTTCCCCTGAGCTACATCTTCTTGAGGTTTGAGGTCTTATCTGTCAGATTGAGGCAACAGACTCTTTTTAACACTTCACATGGCTTTGATATGCAACTTGGCTCTTCCTCATCCCTCCTTTCTTCAGGGGTTATATTGCCGGAAAGGGTGAGGATTTTCATGGCAAATAAAGAGGCCTGGTCTTAACTTTATTGTCCTTAGAAGAAACTGCAAGAGGGGAATTTATGACCAATGGGGGTGGGGAAGGACTGCAACCTTCCAGAGTTCTTGAAGTCTGGTTATATTTACTGATTATCAAAGAGCAGAAAACACAGAAATGCACAAGTTGAATTTTAACTTCTGCCTCAAGTTAGAATTTAAATACTCAGCTACTTTGGGATTAGAAAGGGTTTTAGGAAACATCTCTTCAAAAATATATTTTGATCGTAAGATATGAGGTTCTGGAAATAAATTACACCTCAAAGTTTTCATTGTGATCTCAAATATACATTCTGCCTTTGTAACTAACGAAATGCCAGACCCCTGGTTTCCTGGGTTTCTGTTTGGATTTAAAAAAACCAGCTCAAAGTTTGGGCCTTCCAGGTAGGTTAACTGACTAGGACTCATCATTTTCAATTTTCAAGGAGAAAAGTTTTGTTTAGTTTATTAGTCCATGAGTTATTCAGCCATTAAGTTTAATACTAAAACATATCTCTCATCCAGAATTTGTTTCTATGTTCATGTCCCTTTTTTTCTTTCCTGGAGATGAAAGAGTGTCTGACATTTGTTTAGGGCTTGTAAATTCCAAACCAACTGGCTGGTGTTCCTGAATGTAAAGAGGGTTCAGGATGGGATCTGATGCTATGTAGCTCCTTTGTTAGGCCTGTGCTGCATCTTAACACCTCAATGGGGTTTAGAGAACCACTTTAAAGAAACCTTTGTCCTACAGATCGCTCCCCAAAACCTCACATCAAAAACAACCAGGGAAGATCAGAAGCAGTTTGCCAAATGCCATAGAGAAAAGGAGGAAGATCCTGGAGGGAGTTAGAAAAATTGAAAAGAAAAGGAAGCTTCCTAATCACCTTTGGAAAATTTGAAAGGAGGAATAAAAGTCTATTTGAGGAAGGACATGAGAAATTAGTTAAATGCTGTAACACAAAGCAAATGTTTGTATATCTTTTCAAAGAATACTAGAATATGCATTTTATTCTGCTTAAGTCAACACCTCCTCCTTCCCCCACTGATTAGCCACTTGGGAATAATAGTTGATTTAAGACCCTCACACACACAAAATTTTTCTAGTAGATAATAGGGGCTATCCCAGAACAGAATCTAAGTGACGATAAATGTTTTCTTTTTAAATTATTATCCAAAAAAACTCTCTCTAGAATATATATATATATATGACTCCCCAAGTATATATATATATATATATATATATATATATATATATATATATATATGAATGTATGTAACTAATAATGTCAAGATCACAGAATAGTTTGCCACACTTGGGCCATTCTTATGCTTCCCAGCATATTTAAACTGGTAATAACATTTAGCATACTGGACTGGGAGTCAGAGGTATGTGTTTGGGTCCTGGCACTTCAGCTCACTAGCACAAAACCACTTAACTACACTGAGCTTCAGGTTTCTTATTGGCAAAATGGGGATAAGACATATTCTGCATAATTCAAAAGTGTAGGTAAGGGGTTCAATAGGAAATGGTATGAATGAACTGCATAAAATGTAAAGGAAAGTGTACGTATGCTACATGTTGCTACTACTGCCAATGCTGTTCCTATATGTGAGTGGGAAGGGAAGGGAATGAAAATCATGGATTAAGTGTTTGCTTTAAAAAATAAAATATTCTCCCTCTCCCACTCCCCCTGCTTGTGTTCCTGCTCTCGCTCTCTGTCAAATAAATAAATAAAATCTTTAAAAAAATAAAAAAATAAAATAATTTCGTGTAAGTAGGTCAATGGTGGTGTGATAGGTTTTATATATATATATACATATATATGTGTATAAAACAGCCACAGATGACAAAGAATTTAATGGAAAAGTGGATATATGACATATTTGGTTCAAAAAATGTACTTGTTTCGTATTTGAAAGTAATAGACAAGGATGGGAACAGTAGTTGTGATTCCTTCAACCAAAACAATCTCCAAAGAAGTAAAATATGATTAAATATATTGCTTTCTCCCCTAACAGGGAAAACCAGGACAAAAGAAAAGTATCGTGTGGTTTACACAGATCATCAAAGACTGGAGCTAGAGAAGGAATTCCACTGCAATAGATACATCACCATTCGGAGAAAATCAGAACTGGCAGTCAACCTGGGTCTTTCTGAAAGACAGGTATACTGGAAGTAAAACCAACATGTCTTAAATAGTTATTTCAATAGGCAGAGGTTTTAGGGAAGTCTGTAAGCAAGAGTGGAAGCAAAACAGAAGACCAAGACATTTTCCAAGCTCTCTTAAAGCCCACATTCATCCTACTGGACCTCCTGGTTTAGTCTCACTGGTCAGTAGGTTTATTAATAATTGAATGTGGTGGGCAGTATGCAGATGGAGAAGCAAAGGGTTGGGACATAGGAGGTGAAGAATTAAAACTCCCATAGAACTAATCAGTCAAGTCAAAACCTTGATTGACTCCCCAAGTAGTCACAACCAATGTATGAAGTGGCAATTTGGCAATCATGGCAATTATCTGGTTCACATTAGTCAAACTATAATAGTAACTGAACACCAGTGCTGCTACCTGAACTAAGTTTTTCTATTATTCAGGGTTGGAAATTTAATTTTCTATGGTCTGTATAATTCTACGATGCCTGCCTCAAATTTAACATACTGCAGGTACTCAATGAAGCATGACAAGGATCAATGGTCTCCATTTACCTAAACTTTGACATTACACAACTACCTGATGTTTTTTCACTTAAGTCTAGAAGTAATCCTGGAATCATAGAATGCTAGAATTGGAAAGTCCATTAGTGTGTTACCAAGCAGCTTGTACTTTATCCAGGTATGAAGGCATGTTGGTATCCCAGCAAGAGATATAGTATTTCATCACCCTTGTTCACCCAGTTCTATATTTCATTAAACTTATTGTTGGAAGTTACTTTTAATGACAGATAGTAATCACCTTTGTTATTTAAATCACTCCCTTTTTATCACCACACCTCAGCATTTGCCATTCTATCATTTATTTCTACCTGTGCAACAGAGGTGTTGGATAAGGTGTCATATAAAGAGCACTGCATTTAGAATCAGTAGCCCTGGATTTTATCTCAAAATTTCATCTCAAGCAAGATACTTTCCTTCTCTCAGTCTCAGATTTTTTTTTAACCTGTTAAATAGGTACACTTCACAAGGTCACTGGGAGGCTCAAATGAAGTGATACATATGATAGGGCTTTGTAAATGCTAAAATCCTTGTACAATATCAGCAATGACTATGAAAACTGCATTCAGTATGATGCCCCATTAAATCTAAAGCATTTTTTTTTTGTTTCAGGTGAAAATCTGGTTTCAGAATCGCAGAGCCAAGGAAAGAAAGATGATCAAAAAGAAAATCTCCCAGTTTGAGAACAGTGGAGGCTCAGTACAAAGTGATTCTGGCTCCATCAGCCCTGGGGAACTACCTAGCGCTTTTTCCACCACCTCATCTGCTGTCCGTAGATTTCAGCCTATTGAGATACAGCAGGTCATAGTCTCTGAATGAAAGAAAAGGCAAAGAGAAATGGAAAGTCCCCCATCCTTTAGCATTGTCTTCTTGGTCTCTTAAGATATCAGCAGGGGAGTTAGGTCAGGATGTAATTTCTCATAAGGCAGTATGCAGAACAAGTGGATGTGCAATGGTTGAAGATAATTGAGAGGTCCCTTACTGTTAGAAACCATCCTCAGAAACCTCCTGTCATGTGCTATGCTATATGGCAGTCACTTAGGAACTTGGTGGTAAGCTATATGATTAAAAGCTACAATCACAGGCCTTTGCAACTCTATTCACAACTTCAGAAACTTACTTGTGAACAAATTGTAAAAAACAGTTCAGGAAGGAGGCACATTTGTGTATGTGTACTTGTGTTTGTTATTTGATGCTGGGTGTGTTCTTTTACGCTGTCTTGGTGGGGGGAGGTAAAGCAGAAATTTATCCATCTGTAGCTACTTCTGCAAGTGATTAATTCAAAAGCTAACGGCATTCTCATAACAAGACAAATGTTTAAAAATCAGCAGGAGATGATTCTGAATCCATTATCACTGATTAATAAAAATAATAATAGAAAGACTATTTCTATTAAATATAAATATAAATATAAAAATAGAAAGACTATTTTTGCTCATCAATCAATCATTTTCTGGCATCAATTACCTCATCTCAGAACTTCCAACCTATAGTGTCGATTTCAAATCTTGCCAAAATAATGAAGTCAGACTAGAACAATACAGCCCAGCTTGGTTGAGTCAGTAAAAAGGCAGCTCTCCCACATGCAGAACAAACTCTAATCTCCTTTCTGTCTTTTCACTCTAGTGCTATAGTTCAGTGGCAGTCAGAGTTAACATAAGCACTCTCCTTGCTATTACCATAAACCTGTTCAATTTTACTTACATTATGTCATATCAATGCAGTGTGGCCCAAGGAGATGCAGTTTACAGGTTCCAAACACACAACTTGGGTTGCAGTGAGTAGAGTTGCCTGGAGTTTTTGGTGTTGGTCCAGTATACTGTTTGCATGTCAAAGTGGCCAAAGGCTGGACTTTGATTCATTTTAAATTGAGATGGTTTAAAAGAAAGTTTTATTAAAGTAGGAAAGTAATCAAAGCACAACTTTATTTTCCCTTTCAAGATACAGCTTCAAAATTCTTGAGAAATTAGATTCTTGAGCTTAACTACCTGTGTTTGGGTTAAGAATAAGAAATTTATCTCAGAAAGTGGGCTTCTTTTCTATGGTTGCTCCTGGGGGTATGTCATTTAGTCTTGAAGAGATTTAAGGAAAAAACCCTTCTATCTTGATCCAGGCTCTTGGAGTTATATTCTGCCTTTCCTGCATGCATCTTTACAAAAATTTTATGAGGAAGGTATTGATTGCCCCATGATGCTGATAGGGAAATGGAGATATAAGCAATCATTCATTTTCCAAACATATGCAGCAAGGCAATCATGGATGCTGATGAAAATTCTGAGTTACATAAAAATGATCTTTTGTAGTCTCTAGTGATGGATTCAAACTCAAAGCCCCTTCCTATTCATTTGGTATCAGATTATGTCACTGAAGTTGCATACAGCTCTCTCAGTGCCCACCAGCAGATAATTATGACCTAAAAATGCAGACTTAACCCTTTTTTTTTCCAGCTCACCTACCCCCCATCAGTGAATTTGGGCCTTCTACCAATAATCTTAATAATGCCTTACATGTGTGTAATATTTTATATTTTTCAATGTACTTTCACACTTGTATATTATCTGGCTTAATACCCTTATCCCTTATGAGATAGGTAAGAGTTGTTATCTCCCAATTTGTAGTTTAAGAAACTAGAAACCAGAGGGGCTTAAGTATCTTTGGTTAACCATTTTTTTCCTTATCCCAGGTCTAGATATTGGGGGAAGGTAACAAAGATAGATCAATTTAAGCTCTCTTTCTCTTCAAAAAGTTACCAACTTTTCAGTAAGTTAATGACAAAAGCTAGGATTACAACACAGGTGTACTAAATTGGATGATTATTTATTTAGTGCTTACTCTGTGCCAGGCACTGTGCTAGGATTTCTTGACTCCCAGGCCAGCACACATTCTATTCCACCTCATTGCTTCCAATAACTATGGGGCAAAATTTATAGCATTCTAATTGGCCAGTAGGCCATCTGAGTGCTGAACAAAGAAAATCAGCATTAAAATAAGTCCTTCCAATCTACTGTGGAGAGAGGTGCAGATTTTAAGGATGAGGAAGTTAAGTTCTGAGTGTACATAGGTACTTAGCTTCCTCATCCCTAACACTGCCTCACCAAAAAAAAAAAAAAAAAAGAGAATATCTTTGGCTATAGCAGCTGGATTTCTCTGGGGGTTGTTCTTTCCTGCTATAAACTTATGTCCAACAGAGAAGAAACATTTTTTTTTATTTTTATAGATTCTAACTTTCTAGAACCTGCTAACAGAACCACAATACAGAGCTTTGTTCTTAATAGCATTTTGCAGCCACTTCCTCTAAGAAGACATGTCAATTCTTTCTCTGAGACCCATGAAACACATACACCCCATGCTTTTATGGCTATATTATGGTGGTGTATGCTTGGAAGTATATACAGAAAAGGTTAAACAACAAAACTCAAAAGTTGCATTTAAAGCAGGTTTCAATAGGGGTGCCTGGGTGGCTCAGTCAGTTAAGCATCTGCCTTCAGCTCACATCATGATTTCGGGGTCCTGGGATGGAGCCTCACATGGGGCTCCCTGCTCAGCAGGGAATCTGTTTCTCCCTCTCCCTTTGCCCCTCCCTCCCACTCGTTCTCTCTCTCTTTCTCTCTCTCAAATTAATAAATAAATAAAATTTTTAAAGTAGGTTTCAGTAAAGAAATTATTTTTCTGATGAGGGAAGAAGCAGGAATAAAAACGTGCCAAATGACTAACAGTGTTCAGCTAGGATGGTGAGATTATGCAGATTTTCATATTTTCATTACTTTTCAAATTCATGCCATTTTATAAGAGGAAAAAAGTTTCCTTAAGAAACATGTTTTCACACCAAATCTTCAAGTAATTTTTAAAATTTTATTTATTCATTTGAGAGAGAGAGAGCATGAGAGGAGAGAGGATCAGAGGGAGAAGCAGACCCCCCGCTGAGCAGGGAGCCTGATGTGGGACTCGGTCCTGGGACTCCAAGATCATGACCTGAGTTAAAGGCAGTCACCCAATCTACTGAGCCACCCAGGTGCCCCTTCAAGTAATTTTTTATCCTCAAGTAATTTGAGACTTTAGAATTCTCCTTGCCCTTTATAGAAATGTTCCAATCTCCCAGTTCTTTCTTAAGGCCCTTGATTAGTCTGGGAGCTGTTTGTGTACAGCTGCAAAGAAAGATCATTAGGAGGGTCTGGCTTTTTTCAAAGGAGGATTTGGCTCAGATCCATAGAGTATGGCTGTTTTTCTGGGTTGAAACGTCTTAACACTACCAAACCAGGTCAAGAAGGGCAGGAGCAGTCAGCAAGGGGGGGAGGATGGTGGAAAGGAGGGATATATCACAACAGGGTATAAGTAACATTTTGGGGTGTTGGATATGTTTCTTGTCTTAATTCTGGTGATGGTTTCATGAGTGTCATTTGTCAAAAATCAACTTTCATACTTTAAATTCATGCAGTTTCCTGTATGTTGATTATGCCTTAAGAAACCTGCAAACAAATACAGCAGAGTGGCTGCAACTCTGATAACAATACAGAAGGGAGGAACTCACTAGAGAATTTAGTCTTTGGAGATAGTCACTTTAGATAACTTAGGTGTACCCTTCCAGGTGGGGATCACTTTCTTTTATATTAATGTTGGAATATGCTACTGAGGGACACCAATGATTGATAAATCAGTGGGTCTCTCATACCATGGAGATGGGTTTGGAGGGTGGAGGGAAAGCAGAGTATATGAGCATTGAATCTTCAAGTATGAGCATCAATGCAAAGCAAAGAAGTGCCCTACTGTGGGTTTTCAGAATCCATATTGTAAGTTAATAGTAAAAGTAGCTATTTTCATGGTATGGAAAAAGAAGCACTAAATTGGAAAGTGAGACCTGAAATTCTAGTTTTACCTACTTCTGCAACTAAATGGCTGTGTAATTTTTGGTTAGGTCACTTCATTAATAAGGGTCTCTGCTATTTCATTTGTACGGTCTAGATAATTGACTTGGCTTTAAGCAGCTATTCTAGCTTTAATCTCTACATGACATCCTGGAAAAAACCCCAAATACTTTTTCTCTTCCCCACTACTCACACAAAATAATAGACACACACACACACACACACACACACACACACACACACACACACACACACACAC
>NW_027397102.1:341756-359558 GCF_003265705.2 Callorhinus ursinus
CACACACACACACACACACACACACACACACACACACACACACACACCCTCCCTCTCTTGGTTTCTCAGAGATTAAAGTACCACTAATGTGATATTCAGTCCTCTGGTCTCAAAAGACTTTTTCTGTCTTCCAGAGTTTACCATGGAGACTTACCTTTTCAGAGTCCCCATTTCTCCATCTATACAGTGTGGATCTTGAGCTTACTGTAATCAACAATCTCTGAGATTCTAGGTCTGTGAATCTTTAATTAAAATTCAAATGTCACTGAAACAGGAAGGCACTTAAGCTGCTATGATTTATCTAAACCCATTCCAACTAGAAAAGCCTTAGAAAGTCCAGCTCAAAATGGATCACTTGGAAATGCTCCCCTAAAACAGGAATAAATCCCCTTGGACTTTATAATTTTGTCTTTAGTTGTACTTGTGCACACACTTCTGATTTGCCCCTAAGGATGAAGGAAGCAACATGTCAAATGCCTTCTAGGGAAAAGGGAAAAAATTCTCCCCTCTTCTTCTAGCATAACCTCTCCTGGTTCTCTAGCCTGATGAAACAAAAATGGAAGTCCCAAGCCTGGAATAGGTTGAATGGTGGCCCCCAAAAGATATGCCCACTTCTTAATCCTTAAAACTTCTAAATAATAAAACCTTATATGGCAAAAGAGTGAATATGCTTTTATATGACAAAAGATGCAATTAGATTAAAGAACTTCAGAGGAGGATCTTAGCCTGGATTATCTATGTAGACCCTAAATACAATTATATTTCCTTGTAAGATAGAGACAGAGGGATATTTCAAACACGTCTTAGTCCATTTGGGCTGTTATGAAAAACACCACAGATTGGGAGGCTTATTAACAACAAAAATTTAGGTTATATCTTTTCAAGCAAGGGAAACAAAAGCAAAAATAAACAATTAGGACTACATCAAACTAAAAAGATTTTGCACAGTGAAGGAAACCATTAATGAAACAAAAAAACAACCTACTAAATGGGAGAAAATATTTGCAAATGATATATCTGATAAGGGGTTAATATCCAAAATATATTTAAAAAACTGATAAAACTCAACACCAAAAACAATCCATTTAAAGAATGGGCAGAATACCTGAGTAGACATTTTTCCAAAGAAGACATACAGACATATGAGAAGATGCTCACATCACTAATCATCAGAGAAATGGAAATCAAAACCACAATGGGATATCATCTCACACCAGTCAGAATTACTAGTATCAGAAAGACAAGAAATAACAAGTGTTGGTGAGGAAATAACAAGGGAAACTTCCCCCACTATTGGTGGGATTATAAATTGGTACAGCCACTGTGGAAAACAGTATGGAGGTTCCTCAAGAAAAGTAAAATGGACTATTACTCAGTCATCAGAAAGGATGAATATCCAACTTTTGCATCAACATGGATGGAACTGGAGATCATTCCAGATTATTCCAGAAAGTGGTCGCTTTTCTGTTCAGAGAGTTGCTGCTATTCTTTTCTTGATCTTCTGTTGAGTTCGTAGGTGTTCAGAATGGTTTGATCTCTATCCAGCTGAATTCCTGGGACCAGACGAAATTTAGGTCTCCTACTCTTCCGCCATCTTGCTCCTCCCCGCTATTTTTAACTTTTTGAGGAACCTCCATACTGTTTTCCAGAGTGGCTGCACCAGTTTGCATTCCCACCAACAGTGTTAAAGGGTTCCCCTTTCTCTGGATCCTTGTCAACATCTGTTGTTTCCTGTGTTGTTAATTTTAGCCATTCTGACAGGTGTGAGGTGATATCTCATTTTAGTTTCGATTTGTATTTCCCTGATGATGAGTGATGTTGAGCTTCTTTTCATGTGTCTGTTAGCCATCTGAATGTCTTGTTTGGAAAAATGTCTGTTCATGTCTTCTGTCCACTTCTTAACTGGATTATTTGTTTTTTGGGGGGGTTGAGTTTGTTAAGTTCTTTTTAGATTTTAAATACTAACTCTTTATCGGATATGTCATTTGCAAATATCTTCTCCCATTCTGTTGGTTGCCTTTTAGTTTTGTTTACTGTTTCCTTCTGTGCAGAAGCTTTTTATTTTGATGAAGTCCCAAAACTTTATTTTTGCTTTTGTTTCCCTTGCCTCCAGAGACATGTCTAGTAAGAATTTGCTATGACAGGTATCAAAGAGGTTGCTGCCTGTGTTCTTCTCTAGGATTTTGATGGAGTCCTGTCTCACATTTAGGTCTTTTATCCATTTTGAATTTATTTTTGTGTATGGTGTATGAAAATGGTCTAGTTTCATTCTTCTTCATGTCACTGTCCAGTTTTCCCAACACCATTTGTTGAAGAGAATATCTTTTTTCCATTGAATATTCTTTCCAGCTTTGTCGAAGATTAGTTAACCATATAGTTGTGGATTCATTTCTGGGTTTGCTATTCTGTTTCATTGATCTATGTGTCTGTTTTTGTGCCAGTGCCATACTATCTTGATCACTACAGCTTTGTAATATAACCTGAGGTCGAGAATTGTGATACCTCCAACTTTGCTTTTCTTTTTCAAGATTGCTTTGGCTATTTGGGATCTTTTGTGGTTCCATACACATTTTAGAATTGTTTGTCCTAGCTTCGTGAAAATGCTGGTTGTATTTTAATATGGATTGCATTAAATGTGTAGATCGTTTTGGGTAGTATAGACACTTTAGAAGATTTGTTCTTCCAATCCTTGAGCATGGGATGTTTTCCATTTCTTTGTGTCATCTTCCATTTGTTTCGTAAGTGTTCTATAGTTTTCAGAACACAGATCTTTTACCTTTTTGGTTAGGTTTATTGCTAGGTATCTTATAGTTTTTAGTGCAATTGTAAATGGGATCTATTCCTTGATTTCTCTTTCTGCTGCTTCATTATTGGTGTATAGAAAGGCAACAAATTTCTTTACATTGACTCTGTATTCTGCAACTTTACTGAATTTGTGTATCAGTTCTAGCAAATTTTTGGAGACTTTCGGGTTTTCTACATAGAGTATCATGTCATCTGTAAATAGTGAAAGTTTGACTTCTTCCTCATATATTTTGAGGATCTACTGTTTTGTATGTATATGTTTATAATTATTATATCTTCTTGATGACTTGACCCTTTTCTCAATATATAATGCCCTTTATTTCATAATAGTTTCTAACTTGTAGTCTATTCTGCCTGATATTAAAAAAACCACCCAGCAGTTTGTTTAGTAGTTGCATGGAATATATTTTTCCATTTTTTCACTTTTAAATTATATGTGGTTTTAGATCTAGAGTGAGACACTTGTAAACAGCATATAGTTTGATCATGTTATTTGACCTATTCAAATTTCCACCTTTGATTGGAAAGTTTAATGCATTTATTTTTAAAACAATCACTATAAGGAAAAACTCACTTCTGACATTTTGATGTTTGTTTTCTGTATGAGTTGTTGTGTATGATATATATTACATATATTAAATATTGTTATATAATATATATTATATAATATATAACAATATTATATAACATACCCATATTCTATATCTATAGGTAGGCATTTTATACCTATAAAATACCTATCTATAATGATGTTTTATCATTTTAACCTTTCTGGATGGGGAGAGACTGTCAATTCCCGGGCTAGCCAATTCTTAGCAATTGCAAAAGTTCCAGCAGGCAACATGCCTTTGATATACAATCCAGAGCCATACCTCCTCTATTTGACCCATGCACTTCAGGAGGTATTTTACCTCTGCCTTAATCATCCCAGGACTAGGTACCAGACAACTAGAAATTACTCCTATAGCTCAAAGCTCACCAAAATTCAATCTAGCCAATCCTAAACTGTTTACACTGCCCTACCTTAATTTTCCCATAGAAACTCCAGTAAAGACCATAGCCTAGGTATTCCCCTGCTCCTATCTTCTGTCCCCAACCACCCTGATGTTTCCCCATGTAGATGTGCATGGTGTGTGGTGCCTTCTGTCTCTATTACCTGTGAGTATAATGAACTTTTTTCCCTGAGGCTTTTCTGTGTCTCCTCTTGTAGCAGAACCTGACTGACCATCTCCTAAAAAATATAAAACATATAACTTTTGCTCTTCATTTCCCCTGTAAGTGCCTTCTTTTGTGTTTAATTGGATATTTGTAGTGTACCATTTTGATTCTCTTCTCATTGTTTTGGCAAATATTTTAAATATATTTTCTTAGTGGTTACCATGGGCATTACAATTAATACCTTAAATTTCTGGGGCACCTGGGTGACGCAGTCATTAAGTGTCTGCCTTCGGCTCAGGTCATGATCCCAGGGCCCTGGGATTGAGCCCCACATTGGGCTCCCTGCTCCGTGGGAAGCCTGCTTCTCCCTCTCCCACTCCCCTTGCTTGTGTTCCCTCTCTCACTCTCTCTATAAAATAAATAAATAAAATCTTTAAAAAATATATCCTAAATTCCTAACAATAAGAATTTAATTATTACCAACCTAGTTTCAGTAGCATACAAAAACTGTGCTCCTGTACAACTCTGCCCTCCCCTTATATTGTTATTGTCACAAGTTACATCTTTTTTATTTTTTAAAGAGATTTTATTTATTTATTTGAGAGAGTGAGCAAGTGAGAGAGAGAGAATGAGTGCAGGAGCAGGGTGAGAGGGAGAAGCAGATTCCCCACTGAGCAGGGAGCCTGACGCTGGGCTCGATCCCAGGACCCTGGGATCATGACCTGAGCGGAAGGCAGACACTTAATGACTGAGCCACCCAGGTGCCCCACAAGTTATGTCTTTATACATGTCTGCCCATTAACACAGATTTATAATTGCTTTTATGCACTTTTATATCATGCAGGAAATTAAAAAGAGTTACAAATGAAAAATACCATGTTGCCTTTTATATTTGCCTATAATATTACCTATATTGAAATTCTTTTTTTTACTTTACCTAGCTTCAAGTTACTGTTCATTGTCCTTCCATTTCAGCCTCAAAGACTCATTTTAGTATTATTTTGTAGGTCAGGTCTACTAGCAATGCACTCTCTCAGCTTCTGTTTATCTGTAAATGTCTTAATTTCTCATTCATTTTTAAATGATAGCTGTGCTATATATAGTGTTATCCCACTCCTTTTTGGCCTCAACAGTTTCTAATGAGAAATCTACTATTAATTATTAATCTTATTGAACATACCATGTATGTGAAAAGTCACTTTTCTCTTCTGCTTTCAAGAATCTCTTTGCCACCACCAGCTTTCAGTAGTTTCATAATAACATGTCAATGTGTACCACTTTGATTTTATCCTCCTTAAAATTCATTTAAATAAAAACTTGAAGAAAAAACTAAAAAGCTCATTGACCCTCACGGATGTGTATATTCACGTGTTTAATAAAAATTGGAAAGTTTTCTGGTTATTTCTTCAAGTATTTTTTAAATTTCTCTTTCTCTTACTCCTCTATTTTGGGGAGTCTCATGTGTATGTTGGTAAATTTAATGATATTTTACAGGACTCCTGGGTTCTGTTAATTTTTTTCATTCTTTTATTTTTCTGCTCTTCAGATTGGATAATTTTGATTGACCAGTATTCAAGTTTGCTGATTATTACTTTTGCCTGCTCAAATATCCTATCAAAACTCTCAAGTGAGTTTTCATTTTAGTTATTGTATTTCTCAGTTCCAGAATGTCTGGTTGGTTCCTTTTAAAATCTCTATTCTCTATTGACACTCTCTATTCATTTATATATCATTATCCTTTCTCTCCTTTAGATATTTGTCCTGGTTTCATTATCTCTGACCACATTTAAGACAGCTGATTTTAAGTTTTTGTTTAGTATATCCAATGTCTTTGCTTTATTAAGGACAGTACCTGTTAATTTTCTCTATGAATGAGACATAAGTTTTATTTCTCTGCATGATTTATATATATTTCTTCAAATCTGAACATTCTGAATATTATACTTGGTAAATATGAAAATCAGATTCTTTTAAAAAAGATTTATTTATTTATTTCAGAGAGAGAGTGCACGCGAGCAGGGTAGGGGCAGAGGGAGAGGGGGAGGAAGAAGGAGAGAAACGCTGCTGAGTGTGGAGCCTGACCCTGAGATCATGACCTGAGCCAAAATCAAGAGTTGGACACTTAACTGACTGAGCCATCCAGGCACCCCTGGAAATCAGATTCTTACCCCTTTTCAGGATTTGTTTGTGTTGTTTGCAGTAGCTATAGGTGTTTGTTTAGTACTTTTGTAGCTACACTATTTTTGTAAAATCTGTATTATTTGTCATATATGTTCTTATAAGTCTCTTCCTGGAGCTTGTATTCAGCTAGTACTTTAACAGATTGCCTTGAAGAAGAGGATAAAAAGAGGAGGAGGAGGAGGAGAAAAAGTACAAAATCAAAGAAGAAAGATGATGAAGAAGAAGAAATCTTTCCTAGTTTCTAGAGATTGGCTCGCTTTGTGTTAGAGTACTCCTTTAATGCTAGGGACTAAAATTACAAAATGTAGCTCAGTGCTTGAAAACACGAGCTGGGCGAGGTCTGCTTATTTGTGAAGAGAGACTGTGACAACTTTGCCTTAGCCTTCACTTTATGCTTGTATTGAGCCTAGAGATCTGTCAGAAGTGAAGGCTTAGGTTCTTCATAGGTCTTTTCTAAATATGAATCTTCCCCTGGCATTTGCATCACTTTCTAAATTTCCCAGTATACACAAGCAACTTTGAATGCCCTAATTTCCCAAATAAACTCTCATCCCAGCCTTTTTTCCTAGGCTTTGGCAATCTATTGTGTGCCTCAACCATAATCTTTTCACCAGGTGGCTGTGGGTTGTTTGTTTACCTTACAGTGTTTTTGAGGAATGAACCTCACTTTTCTGCCCTGAGTGAGTTCTGAGTTTGCAAAATAAACACAATTATCATGCATCAATCCTTCAGGAAGACTCCAGACAACTTAGGAAAAACACAATTTTCTGGAAATTATGTCTATTGTGCTCCCTCCAGAACCAGGGACCAGGGCACCACACTGGTAAAATGGGTTTCCATTTTCAAGACTGCCATAGAGTAATACAGTAGTAGGAGGAGACCTCAATATCCTACTTTCAATGATGGCTAGAACATAAAGACAGAAAAACAATAATGAAATAGCAGATTTGAGTAACACTATAGACCAAATGGACGTAATAAACATATAGAGAATATTCAACCAAACAGGGGCAAAATACACATTCTTCTTAAGCATACACATTAACATTCTCCAGGGAAGATCACATATTAAGTCACAAAACAAGTGCAACAAATTTAAGAAGACTGAAATCATACCAAAATCTTTTCTGACAACAATGAAATAAAAGTAGAAATAAATAAGAGAAGGAAAATTAGAAAATTCACAAATCTGTGAAAAATAAACAACATGGTCCTGAACAATAAGTGGGTCACAGAAAAAAGTAAAAAGAAAAGTTATAAAGTATCTTCATACAAAGTAAAATGAGAACACAACATCACAAAAGTTATGGGATTTGAAGAACAAATGAAGCCCCAAGTTAGCAAAAGGAAATAATGAAAACTAGAAGAGTAATAAATGAGGTAGAGAATACAAAAACAAAACAACAAAAAAATCAAAGCAACTAAGAGTTGAAAATGTAGACAATGAGATGCCTGGCTGGCTCAGTCTGTAGAGCATGTGACTTTTGATCTCGGGGTTGTGAATTTGAGTCCCATGTTGGGCATAGAGCTCACACACACACAGACACACACACACACACACACACACACACACGAAAAGAAAAGAAAGGAAAGGAAAGGAAAGGAAAATACAGACAAAATTTATAAAAATTTAGCTACTCTACCTAAGGAAAAAAAGGAGAATATTTAAATACATAAAATCAGAAGTAAAATATGATATGTCACAAGGGTTGCCACAGAAGTAAAAAGGATTGTAAGAGACTGTTCCGAATAATTATAGGCTCACAAACTGGATAACCTAGAAGAATTGGATAAAGTCCTAGAAAAGTATAATGTACCAAGACTGAATCATAAAAAATAGAAAATCTGAACAAATAACTAATAAGTAGACTGAATCAGTAATCAAAAACTTCCAACATAGAAAAACCTCAAATTGAATGCCTTCACTGATAAATTCTACCAAATGCTTAAAAAAATAATGCCAATCTTTCTCAAACTCTTCCAGAAAATGGAAGAGGAAGGAACACTTGCAAATTCATGTTACAAGGGTAATGTTACCCTGATAATCCAGCCAGACAAGGACACTGAAAGAAATCTACAGACATATGCCTGATGAACACATATACAAAAGTCCTCAACAAAATACTAAAGGACCAAATTCAATAGCACATTAAATGGTCATACACTATGACCAAGTGGGATTTATCCCAGTGATGCAAGGATTGTTCAACATAGCCAAATCAATCAATGTGATACACCACATTAGCAAAATTAAGGGAAAAAATCACATGATTATCTCAATAGGTGTAGAAAAAGCATTTGACAAAATTTAACACCCTTTCATAATAAAAATGCTCAGCAAACTAAGCATAGAAGGAATGTACCTCAACATAACAAAGTCAGTCCATATATGACAAGCCTACAGCTAACATCACAAACAAATGGTGATAAATTGTAAGCCTTTCTCCTAAGATCAGGAAAAAGACAAGGATGCCCACCCTCACCACTTATTTTCAACATAGTACTGAAACGCTTAGCCAGATCAATTAGACAAGGAAAATAAATAGAAGTATCCAAATCACAGAGAAAGATGTAAAATTATTTGTTTGCAGAATACATGTTCTTATATATAGGAAACCCCAAAGACCCCACAAAAAAACTTAGAACTAATAAATGAATTCAGTAAAGTTGCAGGATATAAAATAAAAAATCAGTTGCATTTCTATACACTAACAATGAACTGCATGGAATGGAAATTAAGGAGGAAAATCCTGTTTACAATAGCAAAGAAAAGAATAAATTACCTTGGAATAAACTTAACCAAGGAGATGAAAGACTTTTACACTGAAAACTACAACACACTGATGAAAGAAATCAAAGAAGACACAAGTAAATGGAAAGATACCACGTGTTCATGGACTGGAATACTTAATATTCATTAAAATGTTCATACTACCCAAAGCGATGTACATATTTAATGCTATCCCTATCAAAACCCCAGTGACATTTTTTACAGAAATGAAAAAAAAAATTCTAAAAATTTCATGCAATCACAAAAAAACAGAATAGCCAAAGAAATTTTGAGGAAGAACAAACCTGGAGGTATCACATTTCCTGATTTCAAAATGTATTACAAAACTATAGTAATTTGGGGCACCTGCGTGGCTCAGTTGGTTAAGTGGCTGCCTTCAGCTCAGGTCATGATCCCAGGGTGCTGAGATCAAGCCCCACATCAGGCTCCCTGCTCAGCGGGGGACCTGCTTCTCCCTCTCCCTCTGCCTGCTGCTCTGCCTACTTGTGCTCTCTCTAACTCTCTGTCAAATAAATAAATAAAATCTTAAAAAAAAATAAAACTAGAGTAATTAAAACAGTATGGTACTGGCATAAAAACAGACATATAGATGAATGAAACAAAATAAAGATCTCAGAAATTAAACCACACATATATGGTCAAGTTATCTTTGACAAATGTTCTAAGAATACATAATAAGGAAAGAATAGTCTCTTCAACAAAGGACATTGGGAAAACTGGATATCCACATACAAAGGTATAAAGTTAGAGCCCTATTTTTACACCACACACAAAATCAATGCAAAATGGATTAGTAACTTATATGTAAGATTTGAAATTGCAAAATAATTTTTAAAAAAAGCATAGGTGAAAATTTCATGACGTTAGAGTTGGCAGTTATTTCTTGGATGTGACACTAAAACAAAAAATAAAGTAAGGCTATGTCAAACTAAAAATCTTCTACGTAGTAAAGGAAACAATCAATAGACTGAAAAGGTAACCTTTGGAATGGGAGAAAATATTTGTAAACCATATATCTGATAATAGGTTAGCATCCAAAATATATAAGAAACTCCTACAACTGAATAGCAAAAATGCTAATAATCTGATTAAAAACAGACAAGGTACTTGAACAGATATTTCTAAGAAGAAACATACAAATAGCTAATACATTTATGAAAAGGTGCTCAACATCATTAATTATCAGGAAACTGCAAACCAAGGCCACATTGAATTGTCATCTCATACCAGTTAGGATGGCTATTATCAAAAAACCAAAAAATAACAAGTGTTGGTGAAGATGTGCATAAATTAGAACACTTTGTACACTGTTGGTGGGAATGGAAAATCATGCAGTTACTATGGAAAACATCATGAATTTTATTCAAAAAAATGAAAATGAGAACCACTATATGATCCAGCAATCCCAGTTCTGGGTATATTTCCAAACATATTGGAATTAAGGAGGGCATGTACTGCATGGAACACTGCGTGTTATACGAAAACAATGAATCATGGAACACTACATCAAAACCTAATGATGTATTGTATGGTGACTAACATAATAAAATTAAATTTAAAAAAACATATTGGAAACAGGATCTTGAAAGCAAATCTGCACTCCCATTTTCATTGCAGCAGTATTCCCAGTAGTCAAAATGTGGAAACCATCTAAATGTCCATCAATGAATGAATGGATAAGGAAAATATGGCATATGAGACAATGGAATTTATTCAGCTTTAAAAAATAAAAAAAATCCTGCCATTTGTGGCAACATAAAAGAAACTCAAAGACATTATGCTATGTTAAATAAACCAGTCACAGGAGGACAAATACTGCATGATTCCATTTATATGATGTCTCTAAATAGTCAAGTTCATAGAGGCAGAGAATAGAGTGGTGGTTGGCAGAGGCTGTGGTTGGAGAAAATAGGTAGCTCTTTCAACTAGTAGGAAATTTTAATTATGTAAGATGAGTAAGTTCTTAAGATCTGCCATATAGCAGATGGTACCTATCATTCACAATACCATACTGTGCCCTTAAAAATTTAAGAGGGTAGATCTCATGAAAAATGTTCTTACAAGGGGAAAAAACAAAAGGAGTGATTTCCAGTTCCACAGGTAAGGATCTTGGAAATGGCCATTTGTCCTAATCACAAATAAAAACCTAAACAAATTAAAAAAATCAACAACTCTTCTTGGATTTGTAAGAAAGGGGAGGACACAGGGAAACTGCTGTCCCCAACTTTGGGCAGACAGGCAGATACATAAGTCATAACTTACAGGAGAAGACTCATGAGTGGAAACCACCATGGGAACCAATGTGGAGTAGAAAAACCTGAGGTATAATTGATGAATTGCTGAATGCTCAGTATGGACAAGTCTTAGAGTTAAGAACTCCAAGGGGACCCAGTCATGGTTGGGGGACACAATACTGTGAGATCTACTTCTAGGGACTTCCTCAGTTTCTCACAGCAAAGTCTCCTCCTGCTTCTGGTAGATCAGGAAAGGAACCATGTTGAAATGCACAAGAACACTGTTTTAACAACTCTTGTCCTCAGGGGAAAGTAAACCAGAGCCTAATCTGCTGGGGTATTATCAGAGCCTACTGAGCTTGGAGAAGAGAAATACCCAACTCCAGCCCACCCTACCCATTTTGGCCCATCTAAGGGTGGAGAAGAAAATTGTGAAGTTTATGGTCTAGAGGCATAGGCTCACTAAAAGACTGAGCCTATAGAATGCTCTCCCTTCCCTCACACTTAACCAGCACATTACTAAAGACCTATTTATAGCAGTTCTCTTCATCCATTACATTATGTCTGTCTATCAAGAAAAAATTTTAAGACATACCAAAAGGCAAAAACCACAATTTGAAGTGACAGAGCTAATGTCAGAACCAGAAATGATAGAAATGTTGAAATTATAAGAGTGGGAATTTAAAATAATTATGATTAATATACTAAGGGCTCTCATGGATAGACAGTATTCAAGGGCACTGGTAGTGTTAGGAGAAAGATGGATACTGAAAGAATCAAAAAGAAATGTGGGAGATCAAAGATAATAAATGAAGAATGCCTCTTTGATGGGCTTACTAGTAAACTGGACACAACTGAACAAAGAATCTTTGAACTAGATAATATATCAAAAGAATCCTTAAAAACCAAAAGGCAAAGAGGACAAAGGTTGAAAAACAAAACAGAATATCCAAGTACTGTGAGACAACTACAAAAGGTGTAACTTATGCCAGAAGGAGAAAATAGAGAGATAGGAACAGAAGATATTTGACATAATAACGAGTGAGAATTTCCCAAAATTAATGTCAGACACCAAAGCACAGATCTAGGAAGTTCAGAGAACACCAACTAGGATAAAAGCTTAAAAAAAAAAAACTAGACACATTTTCAAATAATAGAAAGTCAAAGATAAAAAAATAATCCTGAAAGAAGCCAGAAGGAAAAAACACCATATCCATAGAAGAAGAAAGATAAGAATTACATCTGGCTTCTCCTCAGAAACCTTGTAAACAAGAAGAGAGTGAGGTGGATTATTTAAAGTGTTGATAAGAAAAACCAGGGATCTAGATATGTGTACCTTGCAAAATTGTCTTTCAAAAGTGAAAGAGAAATAAAGACTTTCTCATACAAACAATAATTGAAGGAATTTGTTGCCAATAGACCTGCTTTGCACACAATGTTAAAAGAAGCTCTTTAGAGAAAAGGAAAATAATATAGGTCAGAAAATCAGATCTACAAAAAGAAAGAAAGAACCCTGAGAAGAAATTTTATTTCTTATTCTGAATTTATATAACATTACATTTTGCTCAAAATGATAATAGTAACAATGTATTCAATTATGTATGCTTATTTATATATGTCTGCCTATATATAAATGAAATAAGTGAGATCAATAAACAAATGAAACAAGAACAAGAGAGAGAAATTAGAATTATTTTGTTATTATAAGTTACTCACATAACTTGTGAAGTGGTATAGTGTTATTTGAACCTGGACTTGGATTAGTTGTAAATGTATGTTGCAAACTCTAGAGCAACCACTAAAAAAGATTTAAAAAAAGATGTATAACCAATAATCTACGAAAGAAGAGAAAATGGAATCATATAAAATACTCAATTAAACCACAAAAGGCAGAAAAAGAGAAGACAAAAATAGTAACAAACAAGAACAACAAAGAGAAAACAGTAACAAATATGGTAAATATTAATCCAACTGTATCAGTGATCACTTTGAACGTCCATGGTCTAAATGCACTAGTTAAAAGGCAGAGATTGTCAGAGTGGATCAAAAATAAGACCCAGCTATATGTTGTCCACAAGAAACCCACTTTAAATATAAAGACATAGAGATTAAAAGTAAATAAATGGAGAAAAGCATACCATGATAACACTAGCCAAAATAAAGCAGGAAAGCTACCTTAATTTCAGACAGAGCACTCCAAAGCAAGGAAAGTTATGAGGGATAAAGAAGGGCATTATATCATGATAAAAGGGTCAGTACTCTAAGAAGGCATACCAATTGTTAGTGTGTATGAGCCTAACAAGAGAGCATGAAACTACGTGAGGAAAAAACTGATAGAATTGCAAAGAGAAATAGATGAATCCACTATCATAGTTGGGAACTTCAACACTTCTTTATCAGAAATTGACAGATACAGCAGGTAGAAAACCAGAAAGGATGTAGCTGAACTCAAAAATACCATCAATCAATTGGATATAATGGATATCTGTAGGCTACTTCAACAAGAACAGAATACACATTCTTCTCCAGCTCACATGGAACGCTCACCAAGATAGAACTATTCTGGTCCTGAACACCTGAACAAACTTAAAAGAATACAAAATATGCAATATTTGTAGTCAGATCATAGTGGAATTAAATTTGATATCAATAACAAAGATAACTGGAAAATCCCCAAATATATGAAGATTGAACACACTTCTAAATAACACATAGGTCAAAGAAGAAATCTCAAGAGAAATTAGAAAGTATTTAGGATTGAAAACAAAATTGCAATTTACCAAAATTTGTGTGATGTGATAAAAGCAGTGCTTAGAGGAAAATTTATAGTATTAGATGTGTATATTAAAAACAATAAAGACCTAAAATCAATCTAAGTTTCTACCTTAGGGAAGTAGGAAAAGAAGAGCAAGTTAAAGCAAAAGAATAGCAGAAATAATAAGAATTAGAGCAAGAATAAATGAAATTTGAAACATAAAATCAATAGAGAAAGATCAATGAAACCAAAAGTTGGTTCTTTGAAATGACCAAAAAGAAAAAAAAAAGGATAAATCTCTACCCATGCTAACTAAGAAATAAATAGATGAGGACACAAATTACTAATATCAAAAATGAAAGAGGGACATAACTGCAGGTCACATGAACACTAAACGGACAAAAGAGAAATATGAACAACTCAATGCCTACAAATTTGACAACCTACAATAAATGGACCAATTCCTTGAAAGACATAATCTGCCAAAACTTACAAAAATATAAATAGGCATGTGTCTATTAAAGAAGTCGAATCAACAATTAACAACCTTCTGAAACAAAAAGCACCCAGGCCCAGATAGATTTTTTAAATAGATTTTTTAAAAGATTTTATTTATTTGTCAGAGAGAGATAATGAGAGAGAGAGAGCAGGGGGAGCAGGGGGCAGAGGGAGAACCAGGCTCCCCAGAGCAAGGAGCCTGATGTGGGACTCAATCTCAGGACCCCGGGATCATGACCTGAGCAAAAGGCAGATGCTTAACCAACTGAGCCACCCAGGCATCCTGGCCCAGACGGATTTACTGGGGAATTCTACCAAACATATAAGAAAGAAATTATACTAAATTCTCTACAATTTCTTTCAGAAAATAGAAGTCGTGGGAATACTTTCTACTTCATTTTATGAAGTCATCATTACCCTAAAACCAATGCTAGAAAATGACATTACAAAAAACAAAAGCTACACACCAATATCTCTCATGAGTACAGATGCAAAAATCCTAACAAAAATATTAGCAAATCAAATCTAACAATGTATAAAAAAATTATACACCATGACCAAGTGGGATTTATTCTAGGCATTCAAGGCTGTTTAAAAAAATTCAACAATCAACTAATGTAATCCATCGTATCAACAGACTAAAGAAGAAAAATGATATGAATGTAGTAATAGATGCAGAAAAAGCATTTGACAAAATCCAACACCCATGGATGATAGAAACTCTTGGTAAACTAGGAATAAAGGGCAACTTCCTCAGCTTGATAAAGAACATCTACAAAAATCCACACAACTAACATCATACTTAATCATGCTTTCTCACTAAGATCAGGTACAAAGCAAAGATGTCCCTTCTCACAACTCCTTTTTAACACCATACTGGAAATCCCTACTAATGCAAAGGGCTAGAAAAGAAAATTAAATGCATAGAGATTGAGAAGTAAGACACACAGCTGTTTTTGTTCATAGATTACATAATTGCTTATGTAGAAAATCATAAAGAATCAACAAAAAAATCCCTTGGAACTAATAAGTGATTATACCAAGCCTTCAGGATACAGGTTAATATACAAAAGTTAATTGCTTTCCTATATACCAGCAATGAAAAGTGGAATTTGAAATTAAAAACAATACTATTTACATAGACACCTCCAAGTTAAAATACTTAGGTATAAATCTAATAAAATATGTATGAAATCTATTATGAGGAAAATGCCAAAACAGTGATTTATGAAATTAAAGAACTAAGTGAATGGAGAAATATTCCATGTTCATGGATAGGAAGACTCAATATTGTCAAGATGACAGTTTTTCCCAACTTGGTCTACAGATTCAATGCAATCCTAATCAAAATTTCATTAAGTTGAAGAATGGACACTACCCAACTTCAAGACTTACTATAAAGCTACAGTAATTAAGACAGTGTGGTATTGGTGAAAGGATAGACAAAGAGATCAATGGAACTGAATAGAGCCTAGAAATAGATCCACATAAATACAGACAATGGATCTTTGACAAAGGAGCAAAGGCAATAATATGGAACAAAGGTAGTCTTTTCAACAAATGGTCCTGGAACAACTGGACATCCACATGCAGAACGATGAATCTGAACACAGACCATATATATTCTTCACAAAAATTAACTCAAAGTGGATCATATACCTAAATGTAAAACGCAAAAGTATAAAACTCCTGGAGGATAACATAGGAAAATCTTAGCTGACCTTGGGTATAGATGACTTTTTAGACAGAACATCAAAGACACTATCCACGAAAAAAAAATCAATAAATTGAGCTTCATTATAATTAAAAACTTCTGCTCTGCAAATAATAATGTCCAAAGAATGAGAAGACAAGCCCCAGACCAAGAGAAAATATTTGCAAAAGACACGTCTGGTAAAGAAATGTTATCCAAAATATTCAAAGAATTCTAGAAACTCAGCCATAAGAAACCAAACAACCTGACTGAAAAATGGGCTAAACATTTGAAAAGAAGATATACCAAGAAGATATACAGATGGCAAATAAGCATAGGAAAAAATGTTCCACATCATATGTCATTAGGAGAACGCAAATTAAAACAGCAATGAGATACCACTGTACACCTATTAGAAAGGCCAAAATCCAGGGATGAGCAAGATAGCGGAGGAGTAGGAGACCTAAATTTCATCCGGTCCTATGAATTCATCTAGATAGGGATCAAACAATTCTGAACACCTATGAACTCAACAGGAGATCGAAGGAAAGAATAGCAGCAACTCTCAGAACAGAAAAGCGACCACTTTCTGGAAGGTAGGACGTGCAGAGAAGTGAATCCGAGGTGATATTTGGGAAGATAGATGGCGGAGGAGGGGACCTCCGTCAGCCGGCTACCGACAAGTGAAAGAGCAGCAGAGCACAAAATCTGCAACTTTAGAAGTGGGCTCTGCTGAGGGACATCGCTCCAGTGGCTAAGTGGGGGGTGGAACCCTCACTGGGACAGTGTGGTCTCAGGACCCTCAGGGTCACAGAAAGACCGGGGGTGCCTGAGTGCAGCAGAGCTCCCAGGTATTGGAGAAGGGGAGGCCAGCTGCAGAGATGGAGCCGAGGAGTGGGCTCTCAGCTCGGGGTTGCCATAAACCATGATCCACAGCACAGTCGAGCCACTGCTCTTCCAGCAGGGACCCAACAAGTGGCTGATCCGGGGAGACTCCTCTTCCTTACCCGGGAGGAGCGGCACAGGAGCACACTGCAGGAATCTGTTGGGTTTGGAGACTCCACACTGAATCGGGTGCCAGAGATAGAAACACTCGGTCACAGGCCGGGAGAGCACAGAGTGCGGCCGGAGACTGGGGAGACAGGAGTGATTGACTGCTTTTCTCTGGGGGTTCACTGAGGAGAGGGGCCCTGAGTTCTCGGCTCCTCCTGAGCAGAGATTGGGAGGCCGCCATTTTCACTCTCGGCCTCCAAAGCTGTACAGAAAGCTTGCAGGGAACAAAAGCTCCGGAGAGCAAACCCAATCAGATTACTTAGCCCAGCCCTGGCAAGGGTGGGGCAATTCTGCCTCCGACAAAGACATTTGAGAACCTCTGCAACAGGCCCCTCCCCCAGAAGATCAGCAAGAACAGCCATCCAAGACCAAGTTTACTGATCAATGAAAATGGCAGAACTTCAGCACTAGGAAAATACTGCACATAGAATTCATGGCTTTTTTCCCATGATTCTTTAGTCTTTCAAAGTTAATTTTTTTAATTTTCTTTTTTTTCCATTTTTCTTTTCCCTTTTTCAACCAACATCTTATCAATCCCTTTTTTAAAAAATCTTTTTTATTTTTCATTTTTAGAGTCATATTTTATCCCTTCAGAGTAGTTATCCTTATTTTTGGTATATATATATATATATAT
>NW_027397102.1:359658-496681 GCF_003265705.2 Callorhinus ursinus
AAGTTGTTCTCTCTTTAAAATTTTGGGATACAGTTTCTTCTAAAAGACCAAAATATACCCTAAATCTCTAGTGTATGGCTTTGTTTTAGTCTCCTGCCTGATCACATTCTCTCCCTTTTTTTTTTAATCCTCGTCTTTCTTTTTTCAACCAATTTCTTACCTTCTCAATTCCTTTTATAAAATCTTTTATAATTTTCATCTTTACAGTAATATTCCATCCCTTCATTGTATTAACCCTTATTTTTATACATATACAAGTTTTCCTTTCTTTAAAATTTTGGGAGGCACTTTCTTCTAACTGGCCCAAATTCACCAAAACTCTAGCGTGTGGCACTGATCCATGCACCAGCCAGATCATATTTGATCATATTTGATCATATTCTGTTTTTTTGTTTATCTTTTTTTCTTTTTTCTTTCTTTCCCTTTCTTTTCCCCTGGTTTCAGGTCTCTTCTGATTTGTTTAGTGTATATTTTTCTGGGGTCATTGTTACCCTGTTAGCATTTTGTTATCTCATTCATCTATTCTCCTCTGGACAAAATGACAAGATGGAAAAAATCACCTCAAAAAAAAGAACAAGAGGCAGTACTGACTGCCAGGGACCTAATCAATATGGACTTAGTAAGATGTCAGAACTAGAGTTCAGAATGACGATTTTAAAGATACTAGCTGTGCTTGAAAAAAGCATGGAAGATATTAGAGAAACCATTTCTGGAGAAATAAAAGAACTAAAATCTAACCAAATCGAAATCAAAAAGGCTATTAATGAGGTGCAATAAAAAATGGAGGCTCTAACTGCTAGGATAAATGAGGGAGAAGAGAGAATTAGTGATATAGAAGACCAAATGATGGAAAATAAAAAGCAGAGAAAAAGAGAGATAAACAACTACTGGATCACGAGGACAGAATTTGAGAGATAAGTGATACCATAAGACAAAACAATATTAGAATAATTGGGATCCCAGAAGAAGAAGAAAGAGAGAGAGGGGCAGAAGGCATATTGGAGCAAATTATACCAGAGAACTTCACTAATTTGAGGAGGGAAACAGGCATCAAACTCCAGGAGGCACAGAGAACCCACCTCAAAATCAATGAAAATAGCTCAACAACCCGACATCTAATAGTAAAACTTACGAGTCACAGAGACAAAGAGAAAATCCTGAAAGAAGCTTGGGATAAGAGATCTGTAACCTACAATGGTAGAAACATTGAATTGGCAACAGACCTATCCACAGAGACCTAGAAGGCCAGAAAGGACTGGCATGATAGATTCAGAGCACTAAATGCAAAAAATATGCAGCCAAGAATACGATATCCAGCTAGGCTGTCATTGAAAATGGAAGGAGAGATAAAAAGCTTCCAGGACAAACAAAAACTAAAGGAATTTGCAAACACAAAACCAGCCCTCCAAGAAATATTGAAAGGGGTCCTCCAAAGCAAAGAGAGAGCCTCAAAGTAACATAGATCAGAAAGGAACACAGACAATATACAGTAACAGTCTCCTAACAGGCAATACAATGGCACTAAATTCATAACTTTCAGTAGTTACCCTGAATGTAAATGGGCTAAATGCCCCAATCAAAAGTCACAGGGTATCAGACTGTATAAAAAAAAAACATAGATATGCTGCCTGAAAGAGACCCATTTTAGACCCGAAGACACCCCGAGATTGAAAAGGAGGGAGTGGAAAACCAGTTATCATGCTAATGGACACCAAAAGAAAGCTGGGGTGGCAATCCTTATATCAGACAAACTGGATTTTAAACCAAAGACTATAAGAAGAGTTGAGGAAGGACACTATATCATACATAAAAGGTCTATCCAACAAGAAGACCTAACAATCGTAAATATCTACACCCCTAACATGAGAAAAGCCAATTATATAAGCCAATTAATAACAAAAGCAAAGAAACACATCAACAAAAATACAATGATAGTGGGGGACATCAACACCCCCCTCACTGAAATGGACAGATCATCTAAGCAAAGGATCAATAAGGAAATAAATACTTTAAATGACACACTGGACCAAATGGACTTCACAGATATATTCAGAACATTCCATCCCAAAGCAACAGAATACACATTCTTCTCTAGTGCCCATGGAACATTCTCCAGAATAGATCATATCCTAGGTCACAAATCAGGTCTCAACTGGTACCAAAAGATTGGGATCATTCCCTGCATATTTTCAGACCACAATGCTTTGAAACTAGAACTCAAGCACAAGAGGAAAGTCAGAAAGAACTCAAATACATGGAGGCTAAAGAGCATCCTATTAAAGAATGAATGGGTCAACCAGGAAATTAAAGAAGAATTAAAAAAATTCATGGAAACAAATGCAAATGAAAACACAACTGTTCAAAATCTTTGGGATGCAGCAAAGGCAGTCCTAAGACGAAAGTATATAGCAACACACGCCTTTCTCAAGAAACAAGAAAGGTCTCAAATACACAACCTAACACTACACCTAAAGGAACTGGAGAAAGAAGAGCAAATAAAGCCTAAACCCAGCAGGAGAAGAGAAATAATAAAGAGCAGAGCAGAAATCAATGAAATAGAAACCAAAAGAACAGTAGAAGAGATGAACAAAACTAGGAGCTGGTTCTTTGAAAGAATGAACAAGATTGATAAACTCCTGGCCAGACTTACCCCAAAAGAAAAGAGAAATGACCCAAATAAATAAAATCATGAATGAAAGAGGAGAGATCACAACCAACACCAAAGAAATACAAACAATTATAAAAACATATTATGAGCAACTATATGCCAGCAAATTAGGTAATCAAGAAAAAAGGATGCATTCCTAGAGATGTATAAACTAGCAAAACTGAACCAGGAAGAAATAGAAAATCTGAACAGACCTATAACCACTAAGGAAATTGAAGCCCCAATCAAAAATCTCCCAACAAACAAAAGCGCAGGGCCAGATGGCTTCCCAGGGGAATTCTACCTAACATTTAAAGAAGAATTAATACCTATTCTGAAACTGTTCCAAAAAATAGAAATGGAAGGAAAAGTTCCAAACTCAATTTATGAAGCCACCATTCCCTTGATCCCATAACCAGACAAAGACCCCATCAAAAAGGAGACTTACAGACCAATACCCTTGATGAACATGGATGCAAAAATTCTCACCAAAATCCTAGCCAATAGGATCCAACAGTACATTAAAAGGAATATTCACCATGACCAAGTAGGATTCATCTCTGGGCTGAAAGGTTGGTTCAACATCCGCAAATCAATCAATATGATACAATACATTAATAAAAAAAAGAACAAGAACCATATGATCCTCTCAATAGATACAGAAAAAGCATTTGACAAAGTACAGCATCCTTTCTTGATCAAAACTCTTCAGAGTATAGGGATCGACGGTACATACCTCAATATTATAAAAGCCATCTATGAAAAACCCACAACAAATATCATTCTCAATGGGGAAAAACTGAGAGCTTTCCCCCTAAGGTCAGGAACACGGCAGGAATGTCCACTATCACCACTGCTAGTCAAAATAGTACTAGAATAGCCACAGCAATCAGACAACAAAAAGAAATAAAAGGCATCCGAAGCAGCAAAGAAGAAGTCAAAGTCTCACTCTTTGCACATGATATGATACTTTATGTGGAAAACCCAAAAGGCTCCACCCCAAAACTGCTAGAACTCATATAGGAATTCAGTAAAGTGGCAGGATAAAAAATCAATGCACAGAAATCAGTGGCATTCCTATACACCAACAAGACAGAAGAAAGAGAAATTAAGGAGTCAATCCCATTTACAGCTGCACCCAAAACCATAAGATACCTAGGAATAAATCTAACCAGAGGCAAAATATCTGTCGTCAGAAAACTATAAAATACTCATGAAAGAAATTGAGGAAGACACAAAGAAATGGAAAAACATTCCATGCTCATGGATTGGAAGAACAAATATTGTGAAGATGTCAATGTTACCTAGAGCAATCTACACATTTAATGCAGTCCCTATCAAAATACCATCAACTTTTTTTAAAGAAATGGAACAAATAATCCTAAAATTTGTATGGAAACAGAAAAGACTCCGAATAGCCAGAAGAATGTTGAAAAAGAAAAGAAAAGCTGGTGGCATCACAATTCCGGAGATGAGGCTTTATTACAAAGCTGTCATCATCAAGACAGTATGGTACTGGCACAAAAACAGACACAGAATAGAGAGCCCAGAAATGGACCCTCAACTCTGTGGTCCACTAATCTTCGACAAAGCAGGAAAGAATGTCCAATGGCAAAAAGACAGTCTCTTCAACAAATGGCATTGGGAAAATTGGACAGCCACATGCAGAAGAATGAAACTGGACCATTTCCTTACTCCACACACAAAAATAGACTCAAAATGGTTGAAAGACCTAAATGTGAGACAGGAGTCCATCAGACTCCTAAAGGAGAACACAGGCCACAACCTCTTCGACCTCAGCTGCAGCAACTTTTTCCTAGAAACATTGCCAAAGGCAAGGGAAGTAAGGGCAAAAATGAACTATTGGGACTTCATCAAGATAAAAAGCTTTTGCACAGCAAAAGAAACAGTCCACAAAACCAAAAGACAACCGACAGAATGGAAGAAGATATTTGCAAATGACATATCAGATAAAGGGCTAGTATCCAAAATCTATGAAGAACTTATAAAACTCAACACCCAAAGAACAAATGATCCAATCAAGAAATGGGCAGAAGACACGAACAGACATTTTTCCAAAGAAGACATCCAAATGGCCAACAGACACATGAGAAAGTGCTCAACATCGCTCGGCATCAGGGAAATCCAAATCAAAACCTCAATGAGATACCACCTCACACCAGTCAGAATGGCTAAAATTAACAAGTCAGGAAACACAGATGTTGGCGGGGATGTGGAGAAAGGGGAACCCTCTTACACTGTTGGTGGAAATGCAAGCTGGTGCAGCCACTCTGGAAAACAGTATGGTGGTTCCTCAAAAAGTTGAAAATAGAGCTACCATACAACCCAACAATTGCACTGTTGGGTATATATCCCAAAGATACAAATGTAGGGATCCGAAGGGGTATGTTTATGGCAGCAATGTCCACAATAGCCAAACTATGGAAAGAGACAAGATGTCCATCGACAGATGAATGGATAAAGAAGATGTGGTATACATATACAATGGAATATTATGCAGCCATCAAAAGGAATGATAGCTTGCCATTTGCAACGACGTGGATGGAACTGGAGAGTATTATGCTGAGCGAAATAAGTCAACCAGAGAAAGACATGAATCATATGACCTCACTGATATGATGAATTTTTAGTCTCAGGAAGCAAACTGAGGGTTGCTGGAGTGGGGTGGGGTGGGAGGGATGGGGTGGCTGGGTGATAGACATTGGAGAGGGTATGTGCTATGGTGAGCGCTGTGAATTGTGTAAGACTATTGAATCACAGACCTGTACCTCTGAAACAAATAATACATTATATGTTAAAAAAAAAAAGAGAGAGCAGGAAGGGAAAAATGAAGGGGGAAGATCAGAGGGGGAGATGAACCATGAGAGACTATGGACTCTGAGAAACAAACTGAGGGTTCTAGAGGGGAGGGGGTGGGGGGATGGGTTAGTCTGGTGATGGGTATTAAAGAGGGCACATACTGAATGGAGCACTGGGTATTATACACAAACAATGAATCATGGAACACTATATCAAAAACTAATGATGTAACATATGGTGATTGACATAACATAATAAAATAAAATAAATTTGTAATAAAAAATGTAAAAAAAAGTTAAAAATAGGACTACCCTGCAATCCAGGAATTGTACTACTAGGTATTTACCCAAAGGATACAAAAATACTGATTCAAAGGGACACATACACCCCGTTGTTTATAGTAGCATTATCAACAATAGCCAAAATATGGAAAGAGCCCAAATGTCCAATGACTGATGAATGGATAAAGAAGAGGTGGTATATACATACAATGGAATACTACTCAGCCAAAAAAAGAATGAAATCTTGCCATTTGCAATGACAGGAATGGAGCTAGAGTGTTTTATGCTAAGGAAAAAAAGCCAGTCAGAGAAAGACAAATACCATATGATTTCACACATATGTGGAACCTAAGAAATGAAACTGATGAATATGAGGGGGAAGAGAGAGAGGCAAGCCATAAAACAGACTCTTAACTATAGCGAACAAACAGAAAGTTTATGGAGGGGAGGTGGGCAGGGAGATGGGTTAAATGGGTTATGGGTATTAAGGAGGGCACTTGTGATGAGCACTGGGTGTTATATATAAGTGATGAATCACTAAACTCTACTCCTGAAAGAATATTACACTATGTGTTAACTAACTGGAATTTCAATAAATCTTGAAACAAAAAAATGGATTAAAGACCTAAATGTGAGACTTGAAACCATAAAAATTTTAGAGGAGAGCACAGGCAGTAATTTCTCTGATACTGGCCATAGCAACAGTTTTCTAGATATGTTTCCTGTGGCAAGGGAAATAAAAGCAAAAATAAACTATTGGGACTTCAAAATAAAAAGCTTCTGTACAGCAAAGGAAACAGTCAACAAAACAAAGAGGCAACCCACAGAATGAGAGAAGATATTTGCAAATGACACTACAGATAAAGGGCTGGTATCCAAGATCTATAAAGAATTTCTCAAACTCAACACCCAAAAAACAAATAATCAAGTCAAAAAATGGGCAGAAGACATGAACAGACACTTCTCCAAAGAAGACATACAAATGGCTAACAGACACATGAAAAAAGGTTCATCATCATTAGCCATCAGGGAAATTCAGATCAAAACCACATTGAGATACCACCTTAGACCAGTTAGAATGGCAAAAATTGACAAGGCAAGAAATAACAAATGTTGGAGAGGTTGTGGAGAAAGGGGATTCCCCTCTTACACTGTTGGTGGGAATGCAAGTTGGTACAGCCACTTTGGAAAACAGTGTGGAGGTGCCTCAAAAAATTAAAAATAGAGCTACCCTATGACCCAGCAATTGCACTACTGGGTATTTACCCTAAAGACACAGATGTAGTGAAAAGAAGGGCCATATGCACCCCAATGTTCATAGCAGCAATGTCCACAATAGCCAAACTGTGGAAAGAACTGAGATGCCCTTCAACAGATGAATGCATAAAGAAGATGTGGTCCATATATACAATGGAATATGACTCAGCCATCAGAAAGGATGAATACCCAACTTTTACATCAACGTGGATGGGACTGGAGAAGATTATGTTAAGTGAACTAAGTCAAGCAGAGAACTAAGTCAAGCAGAGAAAGTCAATTATCATATGGTTTCACTTATTGGTGGAACATAAGAAATAGCATGGAGGACATTAAGAGAAGGAAGGGAAAAATGAATGGGGGGAAATCGGAGGGAGAGATGAACCATGAGAGACTATGGACTCTGAGAAACAAACTGAGGGTTTTAGAGGGGAGGGGGTTCGGGCGATGGGTTAGCCTAGTGATGGGTATTAAGCAGGGCATGGACTGCATGGAGCACTGGGTGTTATACGAAAACAATGAATCATGCATGGATCACTACATCAAAAAACTAATGATGTATTGTATGGTGACTAACATAACAATAAAATTAAATTAAAAAAACAAATTCAATAAAGTTACAGGATACAAAATCAACATACAAAATTAGTAATGTTTGTATACACTAACAATAAACCATTTGAAAAAATATAGACAATCCAATTTATAATAATATAAAAAAATAATATAGGAATAAATTTAATCAAGGAGGTGAAAGTTTTTACACTCACTAAAAACTAAAAGATATTGATAAAAGAAATTGAAAAATGACACAAATAAATGGAAGGATATCCCACATTCATGGATTAAAAGAATTAATATTGTTAAAATGTCCATGCTACCCCAAGCCATATGTGGATTCAACATAATCCTTATCAAGATACTAGTGGCATTGTTTTACAGAAATAGAAGAAGTAATCTTATGTGGAGAAAGGAGAACTCTCCTGTACTGATGGTGGGAATGCAAACTGGTGCAGTCACTATGGAAAACAGTATGGAGGCTCCTCAAAAAGTTAAAAATAGAACTACCTTATGATCCAGCAATTGCACTACTAGTTATTTACCCAAAGGATACAAAAATACAGATTCAAAGGAGTACATGTACCCTAATGTTGATAGCAGCATTACCAATAGCCAAAATATGGAAAGAGCCCAAATGTCCATTGACTTATGAATGGATAAAGAAGAGGTGGTATATACATATGATGGAATACTACTCAGCCAAGAAAAGAACAAAATCTTGCCATTTGCAATGACATGGATAGAGCTAAAATGTATTATGCTAAGTGAAATAAGTCATTCAGAGAAAGACAAATACCATATGATTTCACTCATATGTGGAATTTAAGAAATGAAACAGATGAACCTATGTGAAGAGGAAAAAAAGAGAGAGGGAGATGAACCATAGAAGACTCTTACTATAGAGAATAAACTGAGAGTTGATGGAGGGAGCTGGACGGGGATGGGCTAGGTGGGTGATGGGTATTAAAGAGAGCACTTGTTATGATGAGCACTGGGTGTTGTATGTAAGTGATGAATCACTGAATTGTACTCCTGAAACCAATATTGCACTCTATGTTAACTAACTAGAATTTAAACAAAAATTTAAAAAAGAAGAAATAATCCTAAAATTCATTGCATGGAGCACTGGGTGTTATACAAAAACAATGGATCATGGATCACTACATCAAAAACTAATGATGTATTTATTGTATGGTGACTAACATAACATAATAAAAAAAAATAGAAACTCGAATCCACACACACACACAAAAAATGGAATCACAAACCCCAAATAGCCAAAACAATTTTGAGAACAAGGCAATTACACTTCATGGTTTCAAACTATATTACAAAGCCATAGTAATTAAAACAGTGTAGTACTGCCATAAAAAACAGACATATAGACCAATGGAACAGAATTAAGAGTCCAGAAGTAAACCATCCATATATGGTCAACTAATATCTGACAAGGAAGCCAAGAATACTTGATAGAGAACAAAAAGGTCTCTTCAATAAATGGTGTTGGGAAAACTGGATATTTACATACAAAAGAATGAAATTCACAACAGTTAACTTGAAACAAATTGAAGACTTAAATGTATGACCTGAAACCATAAAACTCATAGCAGAAAACAGGGAAAATATACTTGACATGGATCTTCACAATAGTTTCTTGGATATGATACCTAAAACACAAGGAGCAAAAAAATAAAATAAAATAAACAAGTGGGAATATATCAAACTAAGAAGCTTCTACACAGCAAAAGAAACAATAAAATGAAAAGGCAAACCTTGGAATGGGACAAAATATTGCAAACCACATATCTGATAAGGGATTAATATCCAAAGTATATAAGGAACTCATGTAACTCAATAGCAAAAAAAAAAAAAGAAAAATTATCCAATTTAAAAATGTGCAAAGGACCTGAATAAACATTTCTCCAAAGAAGATATTCAAATGGTCAATGGGTGTGTGCAAACATGCTTAACATTACTAATCATCTGAGAAATGCAAATCAAAACCAAAATGAGATATCACCTCACAGCTGTTAGAATAGCTACCACCAAAAAGACAAGAGATAACAAATGCTGGCAAGAATGTGGAGAAAAGGAAATCCTTGTACATTGTTGCTGGGAATGTAAATTGGTGCAGCCATAGTGGAAGACAAAAACAGTATGGAGTTTCCTCAAAAAATTAAAAATAGATCTGCCATATGATCCAGCAATCCCACTTCTGGATATATATCCAAAGGGAAAAAAATCAGTGTCCTAAAGAGATATCTACATTTACATGTTCATTGCAACATTATTTTCAATAGCCTAGATATGGAAACAGCCTAAGTATCCACTGATGGATGAATGGATAAAATATTGTGGTATATATACACAGTGGAATACTATTCAGCCATAAAAAGGGAATATTGCCATTTGTGACAACATGAATAGCCCCTAAAGGCAATATGCCAAATGAAGTAAGTCAGACAGAGAAAGACAAATACTATGTAATCTCCCTTATATGTAAAATCTAAAAAAAAATTAAAAACCATAGATATAGAGAACAGGTTCTTGGTTGCCAAGGCAGGAATAGTGGGTGGGGAAATTAGGTGAAAATGGTCAAAAGGTACAAACTTCTACTTATAATATAAATAAGTTCTGGGAGTGTAATGTACATGATGACTATAGTCAACACTGTATTGTATATTTGAACGTTGTTAAGAGAGTAGATCTTACAAATTCTCAACTCAAGAGAAAAATTGTAATTATGTGAGGTGACGAATGTTACCTAATCTTATTGTGGCAATCATTTTTCAATATATACATATATTAAATCATTATATTGTATACCTTAAAATTACACAATGTTATACATCAATTAATTCCCAATAAAATTTAAAAAAATAAGATATATGTAACATCCTTTAATGATAAGAAACCTTCAACAAATTTGGTGTAGAAGGTACATACCTCAACATAATAAAGGCTATGTCAACAAATACACAGCTAACATCAGACTCAAAGGTGAAAGGTTTATAACTTCTCCTCTAAATCAGGAAGAAGACAAGGGTGCCCATTCTCACCACTCTTATTCAATATAGTACTGGAAGTCCTAGTTTGAGCAGTCTGTCAAGATGAAGAAATAAAATTTATCCAAGTAGAAAAGAAAAAAAGTAAAATTATATTTTTGCAAATGATATAATCTTATATAGAGAAAATTCTAAAGACTCAACAAACAAACCATTTGAAGTAATCAATAAATTCAGCAAATTTGCATAGTATAAAATGAAAACACAGAAATCAATTGTGTTTCTAGCCACTAATAAGGAAATATCTGAACAAGAAATAAAGAAAATCAATCCTTCATAATATCATTAAAAACAATAAAATACTCAGAAATAAATTAACTGACAAGTGAAAGATCTGTATGTGGAAACTATGAGACCTTAATAAAAGAAATTGAAGAAGACAAAACAAATGAAAAGATATCCTCTGTTCATAGATCAGAGGAATTAATATTGTTAAAATATCCATACTACCCAAAGCCATCTATAGATTCAATGTAACCTTTATCAAAATTCAAATGGCATTTTTCACAGAAATAGAAAACAAAATCTTACAAATTTATATGGAACCATAAAAGACCTTGAATAACCAAAGCAATCCCAAAAAAGAACAAAGCAGGAGGCATCAGACTTCCTGATTCCAAACTGTTCTACAAAGTTATAGTAATTAAAATATTATGGTTGTGGCATAAAAATAGAACAATGAAATAATCAAGAACCCAGAAATAAACCCCTACATATTCAATCAACTAATATTTGATAGTGGAGCCAAAAACACTCAGTGGTGAAAAGACAGTCTCTTCAATAAACTGTGTTACAAAAAGTAGATAACCACATGCATAAAAATGAAATTGAACTCCTGTATTACCACTCACAAACATTGACCTGAAGTAGGTTAAAGTCTTGAACATAAGACATGACACCGCAAAACTCCTAGAAGAAAAGAAAAAAATCTTGAGATTGGTCTTGGCAACAATTTTTTTTAAAGATTTTATTTATTTATTTGACAGAAAGACACACAGCAAGAGGGAACACAAGCAGGGGGAGTGGGAGAGGGAGAAGCAGGCTTCCCACGGAGAAGGGAGCCTGATGCGGGGCTCGATCCCAGGACCCTGGGATCATGACCTGGGCTGAAGGCAGATGCTTAATGACTGAGCCACCCAGACGCCCCTTGGCAATAATTTTTTTTGGATAGGACACCAAAACCACAAGCAGAAGAAGCAAAATTAATTAGTAGGACTACATCAAAGCAAAATGCTTCTGCACAGCAAAAGAAACAATCAACAAGATGACAAGTCAACCTATGGAAAGGGAAAAAAATTGCTAATTATGTACCTTATACATGTTTAATATCTAAAATATATAAAAACCTCATACAGCTCAATAGCAAAAACCAAACAAACCCATTTTCAAATGAGCAGAAGACTTTAATACACATTTTTCCAATGAAGACATACAAATGGACAACGGGTACATGGAAAGGTGTTCTACATCACTAATTATCATGGAAATGCAAATCAAAACCACAATGAACTATTACTTCACACCTATTAGAACAGCTATTATCAAAAAGGCAAGAAATAATAAATGTTGGGCAGGATATGGAGGGAAAAGAACCATTGTGCACTGTTGGTGGGAATTTAAATTGGTACAACCACTATGGATAGCAGTATGAAAATTCCTCAAATAATTAAAAATAGAACTACCATATGATCCAAAGTTTCTGGGTATAAATCCAAAGGTGATATATGCACTCCCATGTTCATTGAAGCATTATTCACAACAGCTAAGATATAAAAACATCCTAAGTGTCTGTCAACGATGAGTGGATAAAGATGTGAGATTCAATGAATTATTATTCAGCCATAAAAAATAAGGAAATTCCACCATTTGCAACAACATGGATGGACCTTTAGGGTATAATGCTATGTGAAATAAGTCAGACAGAGAAAGACAATGTATTATATCACTTATATGTGAAGTCTAAAAAAGCTGAACTCATACAGAGTAGAATGGTAGTTACTAGGGGGTTGGAGGTTGAGAGAAATGGTGAGATATTGGTCAAAGTTACAAAGTTCCAGTTATAAGATAAATAATGCCAGATCTAATGTACAACATGGTGATTATCGTTAACAATGTTATATACTTTAAAGTTGCTAAGAAAGTAGATCTTAAATGATCTCACCACAAAAAAAATGATAATTATGTGACAGGATGACTGTGTTAGCTACCACTGTGATGGTAATCATTTTTCAATATATAAGTGTATCAAATCAACACGTTATACACCTTAAAATCACAGTTTTTTGTATTCCATTTAAGTCTCAATTACATTTTAAATGAAAAGATTGCACCACCAAAATGACAGTGATATTAGAATTATCTGATAGCAATTTTAAACAAGCCATTATCAAAATATTCTTTTTTTAAAGCTTTATTTTGTTTTTGTTTTATTTAAATTCCAGTTAATTAATATACAGTATAATATTAGCTTTGGGTGTACAATTTAGTGATTCATCACTTACATACAGCACCAAAATATTCCAATGAGCAATTAGGAACATGCTTGAGAAAAGTAAAAAAAAGTACCTGCAAATAAATAGAAAGTTGAGTAAAGGGAAAAGAGAGAGAGAGAAGCAAACCAAGAAACACACTCTTAACTACAGAGAACAAAATGATGGTTATGGGTGGGGGGATGGGTTAAATAGATGATGGGGATTAAGGAGTGCACTTGTTGTGATGAGCATTGGGGCTTGTATGGAAGTGTTGAATCACTATATTGTACACCTAAAACTTACATAACACTGTATATTAACTGGAATTTAAATAAAAATTTTTGGAAAAGAAAAGGAAAAAAGAAATACAAGACAAAAAAAACAACAAACTGAAATTTAAAACTGAAAAATATAATCAAAATTTAAAACACAATGTATAAACTCAAGAGCATAGTGAATGAGACAGAGGAAAGCATACGTAAACTGGAAGATAGAACAATAGAAATTACCAATCTGAACAGCAAAGAGGAAATAGACTTAAAAAGGAATAGATTCTCAGGGACCAGTGGGACACAATATTTGTGTTACCAGAGTTCTGGAAGAAGAGAAGAGAGAGCATAGGGCTGCAAAAGTAATCAAATTATGAAATGTTCATAAATTAGGGAAAATATCCAAACCTACAAATTCAAGAAGCTGATTAACACTCAGGTGGGACTTTGTTGAAGTCCACAACAAAACACATTATAGTTAAACTTGCAATGATTAAAGGTAAATAAAATTAAATAAAATCATAATAAAAATCTTAAAATCAATTAGTGAAATTTCACTTCATCTATACAGGGAAAACAATTCACATGAACACCATTTCTCATCAGAAACTATGGAAGCCAGGCTTAAGAAGTGGTACATTTTTCAAGTTCAAAAAAGTCAATGCAGAAAACCTATATCCAGCTACTTCAGAGTAAGGTCTGAGAGCTTGTGACAAAGTCTGATTGGGATACTAACAAGTGGAATCTCTGGGGAAGGGAGGAGAGTGGAGGGGAGGATGTTGTGATTGAGAGTGAAACACACAAAATTCCCCTGCTGTTCAAGCCCTAATACAAAGGAAAGCAAAAGCACAGCAACAACCCCAACCAACGGTGCAGCCCCCAATTCAGGAAATGTTCACGTTGAGAGAATATACTCCTACTGAGCTTATTGATATAGCTGCCACATTGCAGCAGAAGGCCAGGGAAAGTATCCAGGCATGGTTAGTGCAGCTATGGGATCCAGAGGTCAGGGGGTCAAAAATGCAATGACATTTCTCTGACAGGTCAGGAAGCAGAGAAAATGAACAACATCACCACATACCCTGCCCTCTGGCAGCATGTGCATGGTGCTCAGGGGGTTTAAGGTACTTACTCCCTTATAGATTGGATTATTCTAGCCTGCAGGGAGGCTTGACCCAATAAGGGGAATCTCCCGAGCACAATCTATAGAGGAGTTACAACAAATTCTTAGGGAGTTGAGGATGAAACAAGCTGTGGTCTTATCTTTGAAGGCCCTGATTGGGCCACATTTACTGCAGAAATGAAAGGCAGGATACTCCAGTCCACTCCAGCACCTAGTATAGGATACCGATACCCATGTTAGCCCAGTCATGAGACAAGACATTTATGATGTTGGGTAATCAACTGCTGACCTGGGGGAAACTGACAAATTCCAGGAATGGGTATGAGCTATGGGAAAGACCTGAAACAGAAAGGGAGCTTGGAAAGCCAAAAGGCTATCCCAATCAACTGTAAAGCTGTCCAGTAAAAGTAACCCAAAAGCAAATGGGATTTGACCTTCTTGCTACCAGAACCTCACCTGAAAAGATAGATCAGGGACCCAACACTGTGTTGGTTAGCTTCTGGAAAGCCTTTAAACCTGAACAAGAGTTCAGACCAGCCCCACCTGCCCCTACCATCTCTGATGCCCCAGCTGCTCCAGCAGAGACCTCAGGGATACAGTCCTATTCTAGGTGGGTGCTTCACATGCCCCAGATACAGGATACAGACCAAGACTGCATCCAGGTATGGGCCATTGGAGGTGATGGGAGACCTCACATTAAGCTCACTATTCACTGGTCTCCAGAAATAAACAAAAGGTTACAGCTCTGTTTGGCACTGGAGCCAACTATACTCTAATACATGTCCAAGGTGCTTTCAACAGTCTGGTATGGCCGGTTGAAAGAAGCTAAAAGTCCATAACCATGGACTATGAAGAACGGAACAAGGAAGTGCCCCCACATCCATGTGGCTATGCCCAATACTGCCATCATCTTAGATACTTTGGCCATGGTCCTAGGAGTGTACCACATTTTCCTGGACTTAGCAGATGCTTTTTGTCAGTATACCCCTGGCCACAAGATCAATTTGCCTTCATGTAAGAGGGGCAACAATAAATCTTTCAACTGCTTCCCCAAGGCCACTGCACATACCCACAATATGTTATGTGATGGTAGCTTGAGATTTGTCTCCATTCTCCTTCCCCACATCAGTAAAATGGACCCATTACATTGATGGTATAATGTTAACATGTGAAGTCTTGCCTGTGCTGTAGGACACTCTGCAAGCTTTGCTGGAACATCTGCAAGGGAGAGAATGGACAGCAAACCCACAGAAAATGCAAGGCTCGAGCACATCCATAAAGTTTTTGGGAGTTGTATGGTTGGCTAAGATATGCATTGTCCTGAAACTGTAATTGAGAAGATGCAAGCCTATATGACCCCTAAGAATGCGAAAGAGGTGCAAGCTTTTGTAGGGATTTTGAGGCTTTGAAGGACTTTTATTCCCAACCTGGCGCAGTGCCTCCATCCCTTATACCACTTGATGAAGAAAGGTCTGGGGATCAGAGTAAAAATCCACCTTTGAGAATACAAAAATACTAGTGAAGCCAATTAAGGCTCTGGGAATCTCCCGAGCAGGGTTATCATTTGAATAAAATGTATCTGTGACTCCAGAAAGTATCAATTGGCAGAGACAACAGAAGGAGAGTATCTCTAGGATTTTGGTCACAGCTCTGGAAGGGGGCAGAAACCTAATACACCCCCATAGAGCAACAGCTTTTTTAAATAAAATATTTATTTATTTGAGGGGCAGGGGCAAAGGTAGAGGGAGAGAGAACCCCAAGCAGACTCTGCACCACGGGCGGAGCCCAAGACAGGGCTCAATCTCACGACCCTTGAGATCACAGTCCTGAGATCACAGCCTGAGCTGAAACAAGTCAGACGCTTAACCAACTGCACCACCCAGGCACCCCCATAGAGTAACAGCTTTTAGCAGTGTACACAGAACTCCTTCACGTAGAGCCTCTCATGAAGGAACAGTATATCATAGTTAGAACTTCACTTCCTATTATGGGGTGGGTTGAGAATATGTGTCATCAACCCACCTCTGCCATGGCTCAAATTCCCACTTGACAAGTGGCATGCTTATTTGCAGCAAAGGAGCACCACGTTCACCATCCCACTGTCTCTAGAAATGCAGGAGCTACTAGGCCTGTAGAGTATATAGATTCTCCAAATACCTTCACACAGTCCTGTGGTGGCCCCTGCAACCTGTAGAGAGGAGTGGGGGTAATTCCTGCTGATGCCTGACATACAGATAGGTCTAGTCAGGGCATCCTCCACATGGGCTGCAGTCACTATTCAGCCCAACACTGACACCATCTGGATGGAAACAGAAACAAATCACAGCAGCCAGCGGGCTGAACTCAGAGAAGTTTGGCTGGTCATTGCTCATGGGCCCTGGCCATTAACCCTAACTGACAGTTGGGTTGATCTAAAAGGATTAAACCAATTTCTTGGATAATGGGAAGCTGAGGGGTGGATAATCATGAATAATCCCTTGTAGGGTTATATATGTGGAAAAGACATTTGGGTTTGCCTGCAAGAGCCTGAAGCAGTCCTCACTGTCTTCCATATCACAGCTTAAAAGGCACTGATACCCCCTAGCCCAGGTATAACCCCTAGCAACTGACCCTTCAGTACATACAGCAGATTGGGTGCATAGGAAGAGTGGTTGGTCATCATAGTGTTCACGTGGAATGGCATATTGCCAAGAATAGTGGATTGTCCTTGAAATACAGTGATTTGGTTAATGCAGTAACAGCATTCCGCTATATTCTAAACAATGCCCAAGGCAACTGCCAAAGGAGTCTGGAGACACCCACCAGAACTCAACCAGTGAGAGATTGGCAAATTGGTTATATTGGTCCTATCCCTCCAAGTGAGGGTTTGAAATACGCCTTTGTTTGTGTGGACAACACATCTGACTTAACCCAAGCCTTCCCATCACTGCATAAGCCAGGCTACTACCATTAGGGCATTAGAGAAACTGAGTACTATGTAGAAATATGCTCACATTTTAAGGGTCATTATGTTCAAGACTAGGCAAAAGAACATGACATTAATGGAGGTTCCATCTCCCTTATAACCTGCAAGTAGCAAGGTTAATAGAAAGGAAAAATGGAATAGTAAAGCAGCAGATTAAGTTACTAACAGGTAAAACCACCTTGGCCAGGTGAACTAAAGTACCACCCCAACCTTTAATACATTTGAATAATCAACCAGTAGATCCCATTGCCCCATATGCCAAACTGGGGACCCCTACAAAGATACCCACTATCATAAAGGTATGGAAGTCAGAGGAAACAGTCACTGTCCCAACTCTCACCACAGATCAATGTTCTTTGTTGCTGAGAACACCAGGCCCCATCATACCTGGGAAAGGCATTATCTACTGGGATTTGCACTGAGATGTCCTACTGGAATGGGTGATTACTTTACATCCCTGGGTGGGTAGGGGAACCACTCAATTTCCACTGGGATCCCATTGTCCTGCTGCAACTCAGACCTGTTGAAACATACTATACTTGGAATGAAACACATGCCATTGAAAGAGGGGAGGATTTAGGGGTCCTGATCTAGCATATCTTACCCCAAGTCCGTCTTCTCACACCTGACAGTGCTGTTTCCCCCAGCCAATGAGTATGGTATGCACAACAAGGTCAAGTTCCTAAAGCTGCCAACCTCCCTCTCTTTAAGGCCAGGTGGGTATATTCTGTTTTCCACTAGTACAATCATTTGGCTATCATCTCCTTTCCCTCCATTGGCCTACAATAGAAGTCATTACTAAATTCACCCAAGCAAGTCTTAAATGATAGCCAGAAAACCCTGTCTTGAATGAACACTGAAATGTCCCTAATGAGAAAAGCTGTCCTCCAAAATAGGGTGACCTTGGGCATTGTAACTACTGTGAAAGGAGGAATCTGTTCCATTATGCAAACAGAATGTTGTATGTTCATATTTGGTGAGTCTGCTAATGTATTATCATTATTAAATCATATGAGGACACAAGTGAATGCCATGAGTAATATGACCCCCAGACAAGGGGACTTAATAAATCAAATCAATGGATCAGATGATGGGGCTCTTGGTGGAAAAAAATATTACTTATTTTGGGAATCATTATCTTACTCTCTGTTTTCTCTTGAACGTTCCCATACTGGTGCTATGGTATATGCCTCTCATGCAGCCAGATACCCATAAAATGAGTCAACTCCATACTAGTGAACCTTGCTGACCACTCAGGGCACATTGTGGAAGAGGAAGGACATGTAAGATTATAAAAGCCTGTCACAAGGGGTGCAGAGTTGGAGGAGGTCATCAAGAGGGCATGGCCACCAGTTTAACCACAGGCAGACCTAGGCAATCAGAGATTCCTCATCCCTCCCCTGTCTTTAGAATGTATATTTGGCTCACTGTTCTCATCGTGGGAGTCATCATCAAGGACACAGTCTTGAGAGAGCAATGTGTTATTGAGATCATCTGGACGGTATATGTGCCAAACCCTGTTAAGGCCTCTATATAAACTTCTAAAATTCTAGCAGGTGGATGCAGTGATCTATTCTTCTTGTGGCCACCCAAGACAAAACTTATATGTAAGTTCCTTTGTTATTGAAAATGCCACCTACCAATATGGAATGGTCTACCTCTTTCTTTGATCTCTCTTTGCCCTCCAGGTATAGGGGCCAGTCTACAAACCAACAGTTGGAGATTTCAGTAGACCTCTCTCAAAAATTAATAGAACAACTAGAAAGAAAATCAACAAGGGAGGATATAGAATTCAACAACAGTATCTAATCAACATTTCCAGAACACTTCAAACAATAGCAAAATGAATATTATTTTCAACTGCCTACATAATATATACCAAAATAGACTATATCCAAGGTCATAAATCAAACCTCAACAAATTGAAAGTAATCCTAGAGTGTGTTCTCCAACTACAATGGAAGAAAACTGGAAATTAATAACAAAAACTTAAGAGGAAAAACTTCAAATACTTGGAATCTGAAAAATACACTTCTAAATAATCAATGGGTCAAAAAGGAAGTCTCTAGAGAAAAAAAAATATAGTAAACTGCATAGAAAAGAATATATTCCATATTAAAATTCATGACACAAAGTTAAAGCAGTGGTGGGGGGTAAATCCAATAGCACTAAATGTATACAGTATATGAGAAAAATAATAAATCAATAATCTAAGTTTCTACCTCAAGAAACAAGAAAAAGAAGAGCAACATAAACCCAAAGCATACAGAAAAGATAAAATAATAAAAACAGAAATTGATGAAACAGAAACCACAAAAAATAAAGAGCTCACTCTGAAAAATGTCAATAAAATTGACAAACCTCTAAAAACTCTGACAAAGAAAAGAGAGAACACACAATTTACCAATATTAGAATGAAACAAGGGACTATCATTACAGGCTCTGCAGATATCAAAATAATAAAGATATAATACAAACAACACTGCACATAGAAATTTAAAAACTTAGATGAAATAGATCAATTCCTCAAAAAATACAAACCACAATTCACCCCAAATGAAATATTATTTGAATAGCTCTATAGCTTTTAATGTAATTGAGTTCACACTTTGAAATGCCCCCCAAAAGTCTCCAAGTGCAGATAGTTTCACTGGAGAATACTAGCAAAGGTTTAAAGAATTAAAACTAATTCCACGTAATATCATCCAGAAAACAGAAGAGGAGATAACACTTCTTAATTTATTTTACAAAGCTAGAATCCTGATACTAAGACCAAACATGACAGAAAAAGAAAACTATAAAACAATATCCCTACAAATATAAATGTAAAAAATCCTTAGCAAAATATTAGCAAATAGAATTCAGTAATATGTAAAAAAGAATCATACATCATGACCAAGTTGGGTTAATTCCAAGGATGCAGGGCTGGTATAATATTTAAAAATCAATCAGGATGTCACCAAGATGACCCAGCCTCCATTCCCCCAACAAAGATCAACAATTAGATAGCTATCCACAAACAAAAATAACTCTGAAATAGGTCAAGAGTCCACTTAAGAAGCTTCAGCAACCCAGTGCAACAAAACCCTGAAAATAACCACATAAAAAGTGTGGAACCAGGCTCTCTGCTCCTCCCCGTTTGACAGACAGCCGCGAATTCTGGTGCAGTGCCAGCCGCGTCCCTGAGACACGATGGTGAAGGTCGGAGTGAACGGATTTGGCCGTATTGGGCGCCTGGTCACCAGGGCTGCTTTTAACTCTGGCAAAGTGGATATTGTCGCCATCAATGATCCCTTCATTGACCTCAACTACATGGTCTACATGTTCCAGTATGATTCCACCCATGGCAAATTCCACGGTACAGTCAAGGCTGAGAACGGGAAGCTTGTCATCAATGGAAAGTCCATCTCCATCTTCCAGGAGCGAGATCCCGCCAACATCAAGTGGGGTGATGCTGGTGCTGAGTATGTTGTGGAGTCCACTGGGGTCTTCACCACCATGGAGAAGGCTGGGGCCCACTTGAAGGGCGGGGCCAAGAGGGTCATCATCTCTGCTCCCTCTGCCGACGCCCCCATGTTCGTGATGGGTGTGAACCACGAGAAGTATGACAACTCCCTCAAGATTGTCAGCAATGCCTCCTGCACCACCAACTGCTTGGCTCCTCTGGCCAAGGTCATCCATGACAACTTCGGCATCGTGGAGGGACTCATGACCACCGTCCATGCCATCACTGCCACCCAGAAGACCGTGGACGGTCCCTCTGGGAAGCTGTGGCACGACGGCCGAGGGGCTGCCCAGAACATCATCCCTGCTTCCACTGGTGCTGCCAAGGCTGTGGGCAAGGTCATCCCTGAGCTGAACGGGAAGCTCACTGGCATGGCCTTCCGTGTCCCCACCCCCAACGTGTCTGTCGTGGATCTGACCTGCCGCCTGGAGAAAGCTGCCAAATATGACGACATCAAGAAGGTGGTGAAGCAGGCGTCAGAGGGCCCCCTCAAGGGCATCCTGGGGTACACTGAGGACCAGGTCGTCTCCTGCGACTTCAACAGTGACACCCACTCCTCCACCTTCGATGCCGGGGCTGGCATTGCTCTCAACGACCACTTTGTCAAGCTCATTTCCTGGTATGACAATGAATTCAGCTACAGCAACCGGGTGGTGGACCTTATGGTCCACATGGCCTCCAAGGAGTAAGAGCCCCCTGGACCACCAGCCCCAGTGAGAGCAAGAGGAAGAGAGAGGCCCTCAGCTGCTGGGGAGTCCCTGCCCCAACTTATCCCACAAAACACTGAGAATCTCCCGACCTCCACCGTTTCCATCCCAGACCCCCTGAAGAAGGGGAGGGGCTTGGGGAGCCCTACCTTGTCATGTACCATCAATAAAGTATACTGTACCCCCCAAAAAAGTGTGGAACCAGACCTTTGCATTGCCGGCATCTTCCCTTCCACCATGCCAGCAGTGCTCAGCCCCAAGAGGGAACTCTCCCATTTGAAAGAGTAACCTCAGTGGGAAAGGGACAGTGGAGTGAACAACCAGCTTCCCCAGGCTTTCAGAGCACTGCACAAAGAATCCATTTCATTTTCACCCCACCCAGAGACTGGCAAAGCTGAGATGTATAGAGATGACCAGGAACAAAGAAGGGCTACCAGTAACAGTCACAGAGCAGGAGTGACTGGTTACCAATGACCTACTTTGCAGAAACCACAACAGTTTTTGCCAGTAAAGAAAGCAACAGCCAGCACAGCCAACGTGATCCCCCCCTGTAGATTTCATGAGTTTTTGCCCCACTGGTATTCAAGTTGACAGCTTTTTCTGGGACTGAATTTGGTCCTATATACTGTTACTTGCCTACACCATTGGGCTGACCCAAAACCTGCATGCCTCTGGTTCAACCCGCATCACTGGCTTCCACTGCCAATAGCCATTCACATACCTACGGGGAAACAGTTTAGCCAAAATACTGCATGCCAATAGCCAGAACTCATGCACCTGGTTTGGGGCCCAGATCCAGCTCTGTCTTCTGTCACTGGCTTGCACCAATGGGCTCACCTAAAGTTAGCCCTTCCAGCTATGTACTTGCATGCCGCCAGCCTGATCCCCATTAACAGCATCCACTGCCATGTGCATGTCTGCAGAATGACCATGCCTCCACAGGAGTGCATGTGGATGGCCAGGGCTGGCCCAGGTAGCTGCTTGTAGGCTGATTTGGACCTATCTCCTGTCACTGTGCTCACTTGCAACTAAGCCCTCCAGCTGTCTCAATACATGCTTCCATTGTCATTGTCAAAAATGTAGACCCCAATGGCCTAAACAAATGAGTCACACCCAGACCTGGAGCTGCAACACTCCCCTGTACTTGGTACTCTGCACCCCTAGACATATGGCCACAGCACACTCCAGCATGCCATCACCCACAGGTGAAGGTCTTTTCTACTGAAATCAGTCCATAAAGGTTGGACGAAGTGACTGCTTCTTCAAGTTTTCAGACAACTATACAAGACTCCAGGGATCAAGAAAAATCACAGAAATATGACAATACCAAAGGGATACGGTAAGCTTTCAGTAACTAACCCCAAAGGACTAGAGATATGTGAAGTGCCAGACAGATAATTCAAAACAATTGTTCTAAAGATTTGCAGAGAGTTACAAGAGAACATAGAAAAAAGATTTTAATGAAATCAGGAAAACAATACAAGAACAAAATGAGAACTTCAACAAGGACATAGAAAACATTTTAAAAAACAAAAATTTTACAGCTGAGTAATACAATGACTAAAGAATTCAATAAAGAGCTTTAAATGCAGACTAGACCAAGCAAAAGAAAGAATTAATGAGCTCAAAGACAGATAATTTGAAACTATTCAGTCAAAGGAGCAAAAAGAAAAAGGAATAAAAAATGAATGGGAAGAGAGGAATATAGAGGTAGAATAGGAGGACCCTACACTCATCTCCTCCCACGAACACAACTAGATAACTATCAAATCATCCTAAATACCCCAGAAATCAACCTGAAGACTAACATAACAAACTCCACAACTAAAGGCAGAGAAGAGGCCACATCAAAGAAGGTAAGAAGTGCAGACACATGGTTTAGGGGAGAAATGAATCACAGGTGTGGTGGAGGGGAGGGAGCCATGGTTGGTGAGAGGAGCAAGAGAGAGAGAGGAGCACACAGGGGAATGAACAAGGAGAATGTTTCCCCAAACTCATTGGCTTGGAAAATGACAGGGGAAACATTAGTTTGTACAACCAGTGAGACTTAAAGCCTGGAGTCAACAGACTTGGCAGGGGTAGAACTAGGAGGGCACTGCACTGCTCTTGGAAAGAAGGCAGGCAAACAACCCAGAGACAGACAGCATGGAAACAGTGATCTGAAGAACACCTGGGGCACACAGCAAGGAGATTATTCCATGCTCTTGGATTGCATCTTGAGAGGCAGCATTCTTTGAGATGCATCTTCAGGAACAAAGGAGCTGGCTGGCACCATTTCTCTCCCCCACCACTCAATATAAACACAGAGCCACGTGTGGGAAGCAGCACAGCACTCTCACTGACTGCCTAACTTGCTTACACCAAGCCACACCCCTCCCCATGCTCTCCTGGAACTGCCCTTTTCAGCCAAACTTTCCTCAGTGCAGTTGGCCCCTCCCCAGAATACCAGTACAATCCCCTACTCAAACCCCATCTCCCAGTCAGAGAGTTCTACAGGGCCTCAGTTCTAGTGGAAGTAGTATGAAGTCTCATTTAACAAGCAGACCAGAACACACCTAGTTAAAACTAGCCACATTCAGGACAGGGACCAAAATTACCCACAGCAAACAAGGAGAGTCTCTGCAGACCTGAAGGATAGAAAAGCAAAAACACAACAACAGAATGCATGCAACACACACTAGAGACAATCACTGAAGTGCCAAGCTGTGGGCATTTCCTGACCTCTTCTTTACAAGGCCATTACTTTCAGGATCAGGAGACATAACTCACTTTTTCAACACACAGAAGAAGGCAGAGACTTAGACAAAATGCCAAGGTGGAGGAATTTCTCCCAAATAAAACAATAAGAAAAGGCCACAGATAGAGATCTAAGCAAAACAGATGTAAGTAACATGCCTGATGGAAACTTTAAAGCAAAAATCACAATATTCACTGGGCTTGAGAAAAGAAGACATCAGTGAGACACTTACCAGAGAGATAAAAGAGTTAAAAAAGAATTAATCAGAGAAGAATACAATAAACAAGATTGGGAAAGGCTTGATATAATGCACAGCATGCTGGAAGAAGCAGAGGAATAAATTAGTGACATAGAAGACAAAATAATGGAATATAATGAAGCTCAACAAAAGAAAGAAAGGATTATGCAACACAAAAATAGACTTAGGGAATTCAGTGACTCAATCAAATGTAATAACATTCATATTATAGGAGTCACAGAAGAAAAAGAGAGAGAAAAGGAAGCAGAAAATTTATTTGAAGAAATAATGGCTGAAAACTTCCCTAATCTAGGGAGAGAAAAAGACATCCAGATCCATGAGGCACAGACAATGCCAATCAAATCAACAAAATCAGGCTAACACCAAGACATATTGTAATTAAATTTGCAAAATATAATGATAAAGAAAAAATCATACAAGCAACAAGACATAATAATTCCTTAACATATAAGGGAAGACCCATAAAGTTAGCTGGGATTTCTCAACAGAAACTTGGCAAGCCAGAAGTAAGTGACATGATATATTCAAAATGCTGAATGGGAAGAATCAGCAGCCAAGAATACTCTCTCCAGTAAGGTTATCATTCAGAATAGAAAGAGATAAAAAATTTCCCAGGCAAACAAAAACTAAAGGGGTTAGTGGCCACTAACCAGCCCTGCATGAAACATTAAAACTGACTCTGAGTACAAAGGAGAGACCAAAAATGACAAAGATAAGAAAGGATCAGAGAAATCTCGAGAAACAATGGTAAAACAAGTAATAAAATGGCACTACATACATATCTATCAATAATTACATTGAATGTAAATGGACTAAATGCTCAAATCAAAAGATATAGGGTGCCAGAATGGATAAAAAAAAAAAAACATCTATATGCAGCCTACACGGGAATCATTTTAGACATAAAGACACCTACAGGTTGAAAGTGAGGGGAAAGAGAAACATTTATCATGCAAATGAATATCAAAATAAAGCCAGAGTAGCAATACTTATATTGGACAAGCTGGACTTTAAAACAAAGACTGTAATAAGAGACAAAGAAGAGCACTATACCATAGTAAAGGGGACAATCAAAAGAGATCTAATAATTGTAAACATTTATGCATCCAACATGGACAACCAAATATATAACAATTAATAACAAGCATGAAAGAACTCATTGATAACACAATAATAGAAGGGGCCATTAACATCTACTTACATCAATGAAAAGATCATCTAAGCAGAAAATCAACCAGGAAACCATGTCTTTGAATGACACACTGGATCAGATAGATTTAACAGATATATTCAGATCATTCCATCCTAAAATAGCAGAATACACATTCTTTTTAAGTGCACACGGGACATTCTAGTGGTTCTAAGAGGGAAGTGCATAGCAATACAGGCCTAACTCAAGAGCAAGAAAAATTTCAAATAAACAACCTAACCTTCCACCTAAGGGAGCTAAAAACAGAACAAATAATACACAAAACCAGTAGAAGGAAGGAAATAATAAAGATTAGAGCAGAAATAAATGATCCAGAAACTAAAAAAACAATACATTAGATCAATGAAACCAAGAACTGGTTCTTTGAAAATATCAACAAAATTGATAAACCTCTAGATAATTCCTTGTAAAAAAAAAGAGAAAGGACACAAATAAACAATATCACAAATGAAAGACAAGAAATAACAACTAACACCATGTAAATACAAACAATTGTAAGAGCATATTATGAAAAATTAAATGCCAACAAATTAGACAACCTAGAATAAATGGATAAATTCCTAGAAACATATAACCTACCAAAGCTGAAGTGGGATTATATAAAAAATATGAGGAGACCATTTACCAGCAGTTAAATTGAATCAGTAATCAAAAATCTCCCAACAAACAGAAGTCCAGGACCAGATGACTTCACAGGCAAATTCTACCAAACATTTAAAGAAGAGTTAATATCTATTCTTCCCAAACTCTTCCAAAAAATTAAAGAGGAAATCTTCCAAATTCTTTCTATGAGGTTAGTATCACCCTGATACCAAAACCAAATAAAGACATCACAAAAGGGGGGGGGGGACTACAGGCTAGTATCTCTGATGAACATAGACTCAAAAATCCTCAAAAAATTACTAGCAAACTGAATCCAAAAATACATTTTAAAAAATACACCATGATCAAATGGACTTTCTCCCAGAGATGCAAAGGTGGTTCAATATTTGCAAAACAATCAACATGATACAAAACATCAATAATGAAAAATAAAAACCATATGATCCTTTCAATGGCTGCAGAAAAGCATTTGACAAAGTACAACAGCCATTCATGATAAAATCCTTCAACAAAGAAGGTCTGGAGGGAACATACCTCAACATATTAAGGATCTTATATGGAAAACCCACAGCCAATATCATACTCAATGGGGAAAAACTAAGAGATTTCCCCTTAAGGTCAGGAACCAGAAAAGTATGTCCACTCTCACCACCGATATTCAACATAGTATTTGAAGTCCTCGACACATCTCTTAGACAACAAAAAGAAATAAAAGGCATCCAAACTGGTAAGGAAGGAGTAAAACCCTCACTATTTGAAGATGATATCATATTCTATATAGAAAACTATAAAGATTCCACCAAAACACTACTAAAACTGATAAATGAATTAAGTAAAGTTGCAGCATACAAAATCAATGTACAGAAATCTGTTGCATTCCTATACAATATTAATGAAGCAGCAGAAAGTGAAATTAATAAAACATCCCATTTAAAATTGCACCAAAACAATAAAATACCTAATAATAAGCTTAACCAAAGAGGTGAAAGACCTGTTGTCTGAAAATCATAAAACATTGATGAAAGAAATTCAAGATGATGTAGAGAAATAGAAAGATATTCCATGATCATGGGTCAGAAGAACAAATATTAAGACATCTACACTACCCAAAGCAATCTACTGATTTACTGCAATTCCTATCAACATACCACCAGCATTTTTCACAGAGCTAGAACAATCCTAAAATATGTATAGAGCCAGAAAAGACCCTGAATATCCAAAACAATCTTGAAAAAGAAAACAAAAACTGGAGGTATCACAATTCCAGACTTCAGGTTATATTACAAAGCTGTAATGATCAAGACAGTATGGTACTGGCATAAAAATAGACACAGGGATCAACAGAACAGAATAGAAAACCCAGAAATGAACCCACAACTATATGGTCAACTAATCTTCAACAAAGCAGGAAAGAATATCTAATGGGAAAAAGACATTCTTTTCAACGAATGGTTTTGGGAAGACTGGACAGCAACATGCAAAAGAATGAAACTGGAACGCTTTCTTTCACCATACACAAAAATAAACTCAAAATGAATTAAAACCTAAATGTGAGGCCTCAAACCATAAAAATTCTAGAATAGAGCACAGGCAGTAATTTCTCAGACATGGATCATAGCAACACCTTTCTAGATATGTCTCCTGATCCAAGGGAAATAAAAGCAAAAATAAACTATTGGGACTACATCAAAATAAAAGGCTTTAACACAGCAAAGGAGACAATTAGCAAAACTAAATGGCAACCTATTGAATGGGAGAAGATATCTGCAAATGACACATCCAATAAATGGTTAGTATCCAAAATATATAAAGAACTGATATAACTAAACACCCAAAAACCAAATAATCCAACTAAGAAATAGGCAGAAAACATGAACAGACATTTCTCCAAAGGAGACATACAGATGGCCAATAGACACATGAAAAGATGCTCAATATCGCTCATTATCAGGGAAATGCAAATGAAAACCACAATGAGATAGTACCTCACATCTGTCAGAATGGCAAAAATCAAAAACACAAGAAACAACAAGTGTTGGCAAGCATGTAGAAAAAAAGGAACCCTCTTGCACTGGTGGTGGGAAGGCAAATTGGTGCAGCCACTCTGGAAAACAGTATGGAGGTTTCACAAAAAGTTAAAAACAAAACTACTCTAGCATCTAGCAATCACACTACTAGGTATTTACCCCCCAAAATACAAAAAGTTAACTCAAATGGATACATGCACCCCTATGTGTATAGCAGCATTATTTACAATAGCCAAATTATGGAAGCATCCCAAGTGTCCATCCACTGATGAATGGGTAAAGAAGATGTGGTATATGTATACAATGGAATATTATTCAGCCATAAAAATGAATGAAATCTTGCCATTTGCAATAACATGTATGGAGCTAGAGAGTATAATGCTAAGCAAAATAAGTCAGTCAGAGAAAGACAAATAACATATGACCTCACTCAATGTGGAATTTAAAAAGCAAAACAAATGAGCAAAAGAAAAAAAGAGAAAGAGAAGACAAACCAAGAAACAGACTTTTAACTATAGAGAACAAACTGATGGTTACCAGAGGGAAGATGTGTGGGTGGATGGCTTAAATAGGTGATGGGGATTAAGGACTACAGTTGCTGTGATGAGCACACAGTGATGTATGGAATTGTTGAATCACTACATTGTACACCTGAAACTAATATAATACTGTACATTAAATATACTAGAATTAAAATTAAAAATGGAGAAAAAAATTTAATAATTTTATATTAATAAATAATTTCAGTAAAGTTGCAGGATACAAAATCAATGTACAAAAATCAGCTATTTTTCTATATACACTGACAACAAACTATCTGAAAAAGAAGTGAAGGAAATAATCCCATTTACTATAGCATCTGAAACAACAAAATATTTAGGAATAAATGTAGCCAAGGAGGTGAAAAATTGGCATACTGAAAAGTATAAAACACTGGTGAAAGAAATTGAAGACACAAGTAAATGGAAATATATCCTGTGTTCCTGGTTTGGAAAAATTAAGTTTATTCATATATCTACAATACACAAAGTGATAATACAGATTCAGTGCACTCCCTACCAAAATCTCAATGACATTTTTCATAAAAATGAAAAAAAATCCTAAAATTTATATGGAACCACAATAGACCCTGAATAGCCAGAGCAATCTTGAACAAGAGGAACAAAGTTTCAGCCATTACACTGCTGATTTCAAAATATACTAGATAGCTGTAGTAATCAAAACAGTATGGTACTGGCAAAAAAAAAAAAATCCCAGACATATAGAGTAATGAAACAGAAAAGAGAGCCCAAAAATGAATTCATGGATTTACGGTCATCTGATCTTCAACACAGTTGCCAAGAACATGGAAACCATATTCTCTTCAATAAATGGTGTTGTGAAGCTGGATAACCGCATGAAAAAGAAAAAATTAGACCTTTTTCTCATGTCATATACAAAAATCTACTGAAAATGGATTAAAGCTCAAATGTAAGATCCAAAACTATAAAACTCCTAGAAGAAAACAGGAAAAAAAAAAACTTGACGTTGATCTGGGCAATGATTTTTCGGATTTGGCCCCAGAAGCACAGTCAAAAAAAAAAAAAAATAGACAAGCAGGGTTGCATCAAACTAAAAACCTCTGCACAACCTGGAAATAATAACAAAATAGAGATAACATTTGGAATGGGAGAAATATTTGCAAATCATACATCTGATAAGGGGTTAATATCTAAAATATATAAGAAACTTAACTATTCCATAGCCAAAAATAACATAAAATAAAATAAATAACCCAAATAAAAATGGGTCAAGTGTTCATATTACCCAAATCAATCTACAGTTTCAGTGGAACACCTACCAAAATACCAATTGCATTTTTTTTCACAGAACTAGAACAACTATTCCTAAAATTTGCCTGTAACTGCAAAAGACCTCGAATAGCCAAAGAAATCTTGAGAAAGAACAAAACTGGATATATCACAATCCCAGATTTCAAGATATACTACAAAGTTACAGTAATCAAAACAGAATGGTACTGGCACAAAAATGAACATATAGATCAAAGGAACGGGATAGAGAGCCCAGAAGTAAACACCCATATGGTCAATTAATATGTGACAAAGGAGGCAAGAATATACAATGGGAAAAAAACAGTCTCTCTAATAAATGGTATTGTGAAAACTGGATAGCTACATGCAGAAGAATGAAACTGGAACACTTTCTTATGCCATATACAAAAATAAACTCAAAATGGATTAAAGACCTAAGTGTGAGACCTGAAACCATAAAACTCCCAAAAGAAAATATAGGCTGTAATCTCGGACATCAGCCTTAGCAACATATTTATGGATATGTCTCCACAGGCAAGGGAAATGAAAGTAAAATTAAACTATTGGGACTACACCAAAACAAAAAACCTTCACACAACAAGCAAAACCATCCACAAAAAAGAAAATAAAAGGCAACCTACTGAAAGGGAGAAGATACTTGCAAATGATATATCCTATAAGGGGTAATATCCAAACATATACAGAATTTATACAACTCAACACCAAAAAAAAAAAAAACAAACAAGAAATTTGATTTAAAAATGTGCAGAGGACCTGAATAGACATTAAAAAAAAAAGACATACAGATGGCCAACAGACACATTAAAAGATGGTCAACATCACTTATCATCAGGGAAATGCAAATCAAAACCACAATGACATATCACTTCACACCTTTTAGGATGGCTATTATTAAAATGACAAATAAGTTGGTGAGGATATGGAGAAAAGGGAACATTTATGCACTGTTGGTGGGAATGCGAATTCAAGCAACCACTGTGGAAAGCTGCAAAAAGGGTTCCTCAAAAAAATAAAAAATAGAAATACCATATGATCCAGCAATTCCACTCCTGGGTATTTTTCCAAAGAAAATCTGAAGAGATATAGTCACCCCTATGTTCATTGCAGCATTATTTATGATAATCAAGATATGGAAGAAACCCAAGTGTCCACTGATAGATGAATGGATAAAAAAGATTTGGCATACATACACACACACACACCAAATAATGGAATAATAATAAGCTATAAAAAAGAATGAAATCTTGCCATTTGCAGTAACATGGATGGGCCCCGAGTGTATTATTTTAAGTGAAATAAGATAGAGAAAGAGAAATACCATATGATTTCACTTACATGTGGAAGGAATCTAAAAAACAAAATAAATGAACAAACAGAGTCTTAAATACAGAGAACAAATTTGTGGTTGCCAGAAGGGTAGTGGGTGGGGTGATGGGCAAAATAGATGAAGGGGATTAGGAGGTACAAACTTCCAGTTATAAAATAAGTCATGGAATTGGAAAGGACAGCATAGGGAATATAATCAGTAATACTGTAATAATGTTGTTTGATGACAGACGGTGACTACCCTTTCTTGGTGAGTAATGTATAGATGTGTCAGATCAATACATTATACACTGGAAACTCATATAACACTGTATGTTAATTATACTTCAATAATAGATTTAAAAATTGGGAAGCATGGGTAAAATAAAGGGGATTAAGAGTACACTTATCTTGGGGCGCCTGGGTGGCTCAGTCGTTAAGCGTCTGCCTTCGGCTCAGGTCATGATCCCCGCGTCCTGGGATCGAGCCCCACATCGGGCTCCCTGCTCGGCGGGAAGCCTGCTTCTCTCTCTCCCAATCCCCCTGCTTGTGTTCCCTCTCTCGCTGTGTCTCTCTCTGTCAAATAAATAAATAAAATCTTTAAAAAAAAAAAAGAGTACACTTATCTTACTGAGCACTGAGATATGTATAGAATTGTGGAATCATATGCATACCTAAAATTAATATAACACTGTGTGTTAATTATACTTGAATAAAAATTTTAAAAAACATATATACCATATAAACTGTAACCCAAAGAGAGTGAAGGTGGCTATAATAATAACAGAAAATAAGTCAAACATGTTGCACGAGACAAAAAGGACATAATATATTGCCAGTATTCAATTTGTCAAGAAGATATAACAATTAAAAACATATACACCAAATATCAGGGCTCAAAATATATGAGGCAAACACTGACAGAATTGAAAGAAGAAATACACAGCCCTTCAATAATAGTTGGAGATTTTAATACCCCACATTCAGAATGCAGAGAATAATCAGACATTGTATAAATAAGAAGACAGAAGTCTTGAACCACACAATACATCTACTAGACCTGGCATATACATAACAGTCCATGAAACAACAGCAGAACACACATTCTTCTCATGTGCACATGGAACATCTTCCAGGATAGATGACTTGTAAGTCTACAAAACAATATTAACACATTTAAGAAGACTGAAATCATGCAAAATATTATTCTGGTCACAAAGGGATGATACTAGAAATCAATATTAAAAAAAAAACCAGAAAATTCTCTAATATATGGAAATTAAACAACACTCAAAAAAGCACAAGGAAAATTTCAAAAATATTTTGAGAGTATCAAAACAAAACATATAAAACAAACTTAGAGGATTCAGTGAAAGCAGTGCTAAGATGGAAGTTAATAGATGTAAGTGCTTATATTAAAAAAGAAGAAAGATCTTAAATCAACAATTCAAATTTACATGTTAAGTAACTAGGAAAAAAAGAAAAACAACCCAAATCTAGCAGAATAAAGAAAATGATAAAAAGTGAAGTAGAGACAAGTGAAATAGATGAGAGGAAAAAAAACAAGTAAATCAACAAAACCAAAAATTGGTTCTTTGAGAAGATCAACAAATTTGACAAACCTTTACCTATGTTGACTAAGTAAGAAGAGAAAAAAATTAAAATTGTTAAATCAGCAATGAAGTGAAACCTTACTACTGATTTTTCAGAAATAGAAAGATTGTAGAAGAGTACTATGAAAAGTTGTCTACCAAGAAACTGGATAACCTAGATGAAATGGACAAATTTTTAGAAACACACAATCTACCAACACTGATTCATGAAGAAATAGAAAATCTGAATAGACCTATAACTAGTATGGAGATGGAATCAGTAATCAAAAACCTCTCAAGAAAGAAAACCCCTGCATCATATGGCTTCCTTGAGTAAACCTACATCAAACATTTAAAGAATTAACATTAAACCTTCTCAAACTCTTATAAAACATTGAGGAAGAGCAAAGACTTCCTACCTCATTCTATAAGGGTAGCATTATCATGAGAACAAAGGTAGACAAAAACATTAAAAGAAAGGAACTAGAGATCGATAATCCCTATAAATATTGATACAAAAATCTTCTACAAAATACTAGCAAACCTCATTTAACAACATGTTAACATGATCATAAGTTATGATCAAATACAAGCATGGTTCAGCATACAGAAGTCAATCAATGTTTTATCCTACATTAACAGAATGAAAATATACACATGATCATCTCAACTGATGCAGGAACATCATGTGACAAAATCTATCATTATTTCATGATATAAAATTATCAACAAACTAAGAATGAAAGGAAATTATCTCAAGATAATAAGGCCATATATGAAAAACCCACAGATAACATCATACTTGGTGAAATTGAAAGCTTTGCCTTTGTCAAAAATTAGTTGACCATATATGCATATATTCCTGGATTTATTTCTTAGCTCTCCTTTCTGTTTCATTAGGTTGTGTGTCTGTTTTTATGCCAGTACTATATTATTTTGATTACCACAGATCTGTGATTACATATAATATCTACATATATTACATATTAAATATACATTTATATATAATATATAATTATATATTATTTTATATTAAATATTTTATATGTACTCACAAATCTATGGTAATCAAACTAAGAATGAAAAGATTATATATATATATACATAAGTTCTGTATATATATTATATATACATACATACATTTTATACATACATATATATATGGTATAACAATCATGGACAATACTATGGAAATTCCTCAAAAAAAAATCTAAAAATAAAACTACCATATGACCCAGCAATCTATCTTCTGGATATATACCCCCCCAAAATGAAAGCAGTACTTTCACAATAGCATCAAAAACAATAAAATATTTAGGAATAAATTTAACCAAGAAAATAAAAAATCTGTACAATGAAAACTACAAGACTTTGCTGAAAGAAATCAAAGAAAACACACAGAAATGGAAGGACATCCTGTGTTCATGGATTGGAAGAATTAATATTATTAAAACGTCCATGTTACCCACAGCCATCTATAAATCCAAAACAATCTCTATCAAAATCCCAATGGCATTTTTCACAGAGATAGAACAAACAATCCTAAAATTTGTGGAACTATAGAAGACCCAAAGTAGCCAAAGGAATAATGAGAAAGAAGAAAACTGGAGGCATCACACTTCCTGATTTCAAACTATATTACAAAGCTACAGTAATTAAAACATATGGTACTGGCATAAAAATAGACACATAGATCAGTAGAATAGAATAAAGAGACCAGAATTAAACCCCCACATGCATGGTAAACTAATATTTAATAAGGGAGCCAAGAATATCCAATGTGGAAAACACAGTGTCTTCAAAAAATGGTGCTGGGAAAATTGGATAACCACATACAGAAACATGAAATTGGAACCCTATCTTACACCACTCAGAAAAATTGGCTTGGAATGGATTAAAAACTTAAACATAAACTTAAAACCATAAAATTTCTAGATAACATAGGGAAGAATCTCCTTGATATTGGTCTTGGCAATGTTTTTTTTTTTTTGATATGACACCAAAAGCACAGGCAATAAAAGAAAAATAAACAAGTAAGACTAGATCAAACTTAAAAGTTTCTGCATTGCAAAAGAATAATCAACAAGATGAAAAGGCAACCTACAGATGGAAGAAAATATTTGCCAATTATGTTTCAAAAAGTAAGCTATCAAAAAGTAAATTATGTATCAAATTATGCAAACATCCAAAATTTTTCAAGAACTCATACAACTTAATAAAAAATAAAATTCTAACTGAAGAATGGGTAGAGAAACTACACAGATTTTTTTTTCCAAATAAGACATCCAAAAGGTCAACAGGTACATGAAAAAGTACTCAACATCACTAATCAACGGGAAAATACAAATCAAAACCACAGTGAGGTATTACCTTACACCTGTCAGAATACTGGTCATCAAGAAGGCTAGAATTAACAAGTATTGGTGAGGAAGTGGAGAAAAGGGAACCTTGTACAGTTGGTGGGATTATAAAATTTGTTCAGCCACTATAGAGAATAGTATGGTAATTCCTCAAAAAAATTAAAAATAGAAATAGCATATGATCCAGTAATCCCACTTCTGGGTATACATCAAAAGGAAATGAAAACAGGTTATTGAATAAATATATGTAGTTTACTATAGTATTATTCAAAATAGCCAAGATATGAAAACATGTGTCCATCAATGGATAAGTGGATTAAGAAGATGTGCTGTATACACAATGGAATACTATTCAACCAGGAGAAAAAAGGAAATTCTGCCATTTGCTAAAACAGAGATGGACCTTGAAGACATTATGCTATGTGAGATAAGTCAGACAGAGAAAAACAAATACTGTATGGTATCTCTTATACATGAAATCTTTAAAAAAAACTGAACTTGAAAACACAGAGAGTGGATTGATGGTTATGAGGGGCTGGGAGTGGGGAAATGGGAGAAATATTGCTTAAGGGTACATACTTGCAACTGGTAAATAAGACCTGGAGATCTAATACACAGACTGTGACTGTGTATTAGATCTAACACACAGTACAGTGACAAAACTGTATTATAAACATTGAAATTTCTAAGAGACTAGATTTTAATTTTTCCCACCACTAGAAGAAATAATAGTTATGTGGCATGATAAAGGTATTACCTAATGCTACAGTGGCAATCTTATTGATATATAAATTTATCAAGTCAATATGTTGTACACCTTAAACTTACACCATGTTATATGTCAATTATATCTTAATAAAAGATTTTTTAGTAAAATAAAGGAACAGAAAAAGCATGATGCCAACAACAACAATAAGAGAGCTGGAGTGTCCATATTAATATAAGAATATAAACCAACATTATTACTTGAGCTAGAGGGATATTTCATAATGATTAAGGATTAATTCATCAGGAAAATATAATTACTGTAAACATATCTGTACCTAAGAAAGGAGCCCCATACTACATGAAGCAAAAATTAACAAAAATGAATAAAAAATGGAAAATTCAACAATAATAGTTGAAGACTTCAGTGATCCATTCTAAGTAATGGACAGCAAAATGAGACAGAATATCAAAAAGGATATAGAAGACATAAATAGAACTATAAGGTAGATGTAACTGATATTTTTAGAATAATCCAACCAATAACAACAGAATATAAATTTTTCTCAAATGTACATAAAACTTTCTCAAAATAAATGATATGGTAAAGCAACAAAACAAGTCTTTGGAAATTTAAAAGGATTTATATCATACAATTTATGTCCTTGAACCACACTGGAATTAAAATTAGAAATCAACAACAGAAGAAAATTTCATTCAAATTGAAATTGAATTTTTTAATTGAAAATTAATTTAAATTTTGGAAATCCTTAAAAAAGGAACAGACAGAGATGGGGGGAGGGAGAAAGAGAAGCAAAAAGAAGAGAAGGAGAAGTAGAAGAAGGAGATAAAAGGGAGGGAGGGAGAAGATCCAGATTAGAAAGAAACAGATAAAACTGTGTTCATTCACAGATTACATAAATTTATATGTAGAAAACCCTAAGAATTTTACAGACACAGGCACAGACACACACAGACCCAGAGTCCTGGGTCTCTGCTCAGCAGAGAGTCTGCTTCTCCCTCCCCCTGCTCTTGTGCTCTCGCTTGCTTGCTCCCTCTCCCTCTCAAATAAATAAATAAAATCTTAAAAAAAAAGATAACAGGAGGAATCCTTGTGGTGATGTAACTGTTCTTTATCTTGTCTATGGTGGTAGTCGTATGAACCTATGCCTGTGGTAAAATTTCATAGAACTAAATTCACACACACACACACACACACACACACAAACACACAAATGAATACATGTATGACTGTGGAACTCTGAGTAAGATGGGCAGATTGTATCATGTCAATTTTGTGGTTGTGATAGTGTACTATAGTTACACAAGATGTTATCATTGGGAAATACTGAGTAAAGTGTAAACAGGACCTGCCTGTACTAGCTCTTATAATTATATGTGAATCTCTAATTATCTTGAAAAAAAAGCTTAATAAATGGGGCAAAAGATTTGAATAGACATTTCATCAAAGAAGGTATATAAATGAAAAACAAGCACATGAAAAGATGTTCAACATCATTAGTCATTAGAGAAATATAAAATAAACCTACAATGTGATACACTTCATTCCCACGAGAATAGCTCTATCCAAAAAGAAAATAACAGATGTTGGAGAGAATGTGGAGAAAATGGAACTCTCATACATTGCTACTGGGAATGCAAACTGATTGATCCACCTTGAAAAATAGTTTGGCAGTTATCTTAAAATCAACACTCTTACCATATGACCCAGTAATTCCACTCATAGGTATCCACCCTTGAGAAATTAAAACCTATGTTCACACAAGGACATGTATGTGAATTTTCATAGCAGTATTTTCATAATATCCAAAATCCCAAATATCATCAATTGGTGAATGGATAAACAAAATGTGATATATCTTTACAATGTCATACTATTTATCAATTAAAAGGAATGAAGTACTTATACAAGACACAACATGGATAAACCTCAAAAATATTATCCTAAGCAAAAGAAACTAGATACAAAAGACCACACATTGTATGATCCAATTTATTTGAAATGTCCAGAAAAGAAATCTACAGAGACAGAAAGTAGATTAATTATTGCCTGGGGCTAAGGGTCAAAATGGGGAATGATTGAAAATGAGATAGTGATTTCTTTTGGGTGTGACAGAAATGTTCTAAAGTTAGTTTGTAGTAATAGGTGCACAATTCTGTAAATTTACTGAAATCACTGAATTTTACACTTAGAGAGAGAGAGAGGAAAGGAAGGAAGGGAGGGAGGGAGGGAGGGAGGGAGGGAGGGAGGGAGGATTCTTTTAAAAGTTATATTTCTTTTCAGCTGTTCTAAGATTGAACAGATGGTTAAACCTGCGACCCCTTGCCTCAGGTCCCCATCCATTAGACAGGGTAATTACCCCCATGCCCTGCTTAGCTCATCAGACAGAAAGTTATATGGCCTGTTTTCTTCTCCACCCACTCCTAGCCTTAGTATTCTTGATGGTTGCTAAACTTTCATTTAAAAATCACGGCTCAGTCGTTAAGCGTCTGCCTTCAGCTCAGGTCATGATCCCAGGGTCCTGGGATCGAGCCCCGCATCAGGCTCCCTGCTCAGAGGGAAGCCTGCTTCTCCCTCTCCTACTCCCCCTGCTTGTGTTCCCTCTCGCTGTGTCTCTCTGTCAAATAAATAAATAAAATCTTTAAAAAAAATAAATATCATGTCACTCCTTGTGTTTACTGACAAAAGGTATTTTTCTTGGCTTGCCCAACTCCAAATTCTCCTATGGATCAGCAAAAAAAAAATTACTTTTGGAATTATATATGCATTTTCAGCACAGTGTATATGCAAGAAAGCAGACCATACTTGTGAGTTTCTCCAAGCAATAGCATTGCTTTGTTCTTTTTTTGACATCTGACTAAATATCAGAGACCACTCTCCATTTTGGCAGTATAATTTGCCCCTCCCTCTCCTCCTCACCCATCCTCCACAGCCATCATTTCTCCACTTTTACCATAGTTCCAGTATCTCACTTGCACTTACCACAAAGTTCGCCCTTTATATTCCTTTCCCTTTATCTCCTTCAAATATCCCTTCTTAGCCTAATCCTGACTGGTGAAAAGGAGAAACTCGCATTTAAGTTGTAATCAGCAAAATACTTCCCTCTAGTCAGTGACTTAATGGACTTTTAAGGATAATATAACATGTTTGGAAAATTTTTAGTATTGCCTGACTTTTTTGCTTTTTGAAAGGGAAGAACTAGTGTGAAATATTGATTTGATCTTAAGTCTAAAGTATTTCACTCCCATGAATGACATATGACATGTTTTTATTAATATCCAAGAAAAGCAGCTACATTGTATCTGTCTTATCAGAAGGCTCTTGTAAAATATTTTTAGACTAGTAAAGTTCTCTATACTATAAAAACTAAATTTTGTTGCTTATTGCTAGTGTTGCAACATATTTCTTATTAACATATAATGTATTATTTGTTTCACAGGTACAGATCTGTGACTCATCAGTCTTACACAATTCACAGTGCTGACCATAGCACTATTTTTAAAGTTTCTAAATAAATAAGGTATTGAGTACAAAACATTTTTTCACCTTAATAACACAAACTTACTGATAATAATAATGGTTTGAACAGTGTCACTTACAAAACTAATTTCTTCTTCCCTCATGCATCCTAAATGCTTTGTTTATATCGCTATACTGCTAGCATAATACTCATATTAAATTACAGTACAGTTTATGGGGTGCCTGGGTGGCTCAGTCGGTTAAGGGACTGACTCTTGGTTTCGGCTCAGGTCATGATCTCATGGGTCATGGGATCCAGCCCCATGTCCGGCTTCATACTTAACTTGGAGTCTGCTTGAAGATTCTTTCCCTCTGCCCCTCCCCCTGCTCTCTCTCTCTCTCTCTCTCTAATAAATGAATAAATCTTTAGAAAAATAAAGCGCAGTTATATCTGTTTCCTCAGTCTCACCATCGAATTGGGATGGAGCTGTAGTGTAGCATAAAGAGCAGTGAAGCTGATATTAAAATACCTGGATTACAGGATTTGTTTTATTAATTAGCAGCTACATGACTTTACTGTCTTAATGATCCCTGAATTATGACAAGGATTTTTGTGCTGCTGCTAAGTATTAGTTTGACACATGGATTGGAAACTCAAAATATGTGATCTCTACAACATTTTAGTTGGTGTGAAGAAGAGAGGAAAAAATATTTGAAATGGCAATTTTGAAAAAATCTTACCACAGACCTTAATAAATTACTTAAACTTCCTGAGATTCAGTTTTGCCAGCTATAAAATAGATATGATAATACTTACCTCACAGGATTGTTTAAGGGTTAACTGAGATACTGTACATGAAAGAGACTAGATCAGTGTCTGGAAGATGGATGATATTAATTAATCATTCCTTAGGTTGGAATACTCCCTCCACCCCCTCCATGCCCTTCTCCCCTGTAAACAAACAAACAAACAAACAAAACCTCCAAACTTCAAACATCTTTCAAGAAACAGCCCAAAGGAATCACTCTACAAAACCTTTCCAAACAACTTCAGTCAGTGTAGCCCTTTGGGTAAGAGTACCGGGCTTTTGAAATCAGAAGAGATTTCCAAGTTTAAAACCAGGTCTGCCGTTTAGTAACTCCATGACCTTGGTTGGGCACGTTACTTATCTTCCGTGCATCTAGGTCTCCCATCTGTAAAGCGAGATCATTCTGGTACATATCCCATGCAGTTGTGAAGTATTAAATGGGATATACACAAAGAGTGCTTAGCACAGTCCCAGACACTGTCTTTTATTAAGTATTACAGTAGGAGAAGTAGTAATAGAAAGTTTCCTCTTCAGTAAAATGTTAATAAAAATGCCTCCCAGGGTGGCAAAATTCTGATGCAAAAGTCTTTTAAACTGTAATGCTGAACAAACAAATGCAAGGGATTGGTATATACCTTTAGATATCTGGGGCAAAGTTCTAACCTCATGTTATAGAATATGCATTCCCCGCACTGCGTGTGGGTGTGTGGTTAATAATACCCACGACTAATTAATAGGAAATAAAGCCAGAAGATATGTCCCCTGGCCCCAAGCAGCTCAAGCCCAAAGAGCAGTATTAAACACAGAACCCGCAGACCGGGCCTCGATAATTCCCTGGAGTTCACCTCCAACGCCCCCCTTCCTTTTGTACCGCGCAAGCGTAGACTGATTTTGCTCCTCTCTCCCTCGTGCCCCCGCCTCCAACCCCCCCTCCCCCGTCTGCCCCAACACGCAGGCGCATCTCTTCAAATCCTGTCCCTACCCCGGTCCTCTTTCTCTTCATTTCGTTCCCCCTCCTCTTCCAGCACCTCGGCAGGTTCAAACTCTTCTCCGTGAGGGTGGCGGCGATTGAGAGGTCACGTGATGAGCATCCTGCTGCCCAACATGGCGGAGTTCGACACCATCTCGGAACTGGAGGAGGAGGAAGAAGAAGCGGCAACGTCGTCGTCGTCGCCGTCGTCGTCGTCGGTATCGGGGCCCGACGACGACGAGGAAGATGAGGAGGACGAGGAAGAAGAGGAGGATGAGGAAGAAGAAGAAGAGGAGGAGGAAGAGACGCCACCCCCGCCTCGGGTAGTGAGTGAGGAGCATCTGCGGAGATATGCCCCCGATCCTGTATTGGTGCGGGGCGCCGGCCACATCACTGTGTAAGCAAGAGGGGGCCATGGGGTTTGAAAACGCTGAGATTTGTCGACAGAGGAATGAGAAGGTGGTCGAGGGGCCTGTGGGGTGGGGGAGGGCTGACTGAGGCATGCAGTTAGAAAAGGACACCTGGTCTAAACTGAGAAACCGAGGGAGATAGGTGTAAAGGAAGTGAGGAGAATGCAAATGTGATGCACCAACATCAGGTAAAGAGTGCGTATAGGACAGGGAGGTTAGAGGTTTGAGAGCAAGAGGGAGTGGAGTAGAGGTGAGTCTCCTTGCTCCTGTGTATGCTTTAAACTGCAGGATGTACCAGAGGATTCTTTGCTGCTAAGATTGGTGTGTAGTGGAACACGGTGACTGCTGTGACATGTGACAAGATCTAGGCTTGGATTCTTCAAAACAGAAACATGATATGTTTTGTGAATAATATAGAATATCCACCCACCCACATATTCATTCATCCATTCTTCTTATCTAATGCTTATGTGAATGAATATAATAATCCTTTCCATGTCTTGATAACTCATTCTGACATTCATTAAATATCACACAATTAGAAGTTCAGATTAAGAGGCAGTTGTGAAAAGTAAGGGAGCAATAGATTGAGAGTGAGGGCTCTTGGAAGTTGGTCCCAGCTTTGCTTCTTACTGGCCCTGTGACCTTGCTCAGGTTACTTCCTATTTCTGGGCCTTAATTTCTCCATCTGTAAAAATGAGGGGTGTGGGGTAGATGGTTTCCAAAGCCTTTCAGCTCTGAGATAAGTTCAGATACCTGTAGGAGATTTTGTATGCCCAAACATTAAATATGCAGACCTGAAATCCTTATGGAAATTATTCCCCCAGGAGCTGAGGTTGATTTTTTTTTGAAAACCTACGCAGAGTGACTTTTTTAAAAAATTGAAATCTTGGATCATATTTGAGAAAATAAAAGGAGAAGAGACCTCATAGCATAGTAGTTGCAAAGCAAAAGAAAATTTTAATGGCTCTCTGGGCTTTGAAGAGTGCCTTTTCTTTTTTATGTGCTTGGGCTGTAAATGCTTGGAAGTTTGAGTGTGTGTCGTGTTCATGCTCTTAACTATGCTGTCTTTTCCTGCATTTTCATATCACTGCCTCTAATTTTGATAATAGCTCACCTAGTCCCTTTGACTTTCAATTGAGTTCAAATTATCAGAAATCATGTATTAGAATACGCAACACCTCCCCACATCATGTTAGCTTTTAATTTTAACATGTTAAATATTTTGATTGTAATATACTTTTGTGATCTTTGCATAAAATATATTAAGGAAGATTTTGAAATTGTGGAAGAGTTTGGGAAGATTTTTAGACCTGCTTTTTGGTTAGGCAATTATTTTAATAGTTTTTCTTGGTCCAAGAATTTTGCAGATAGCCTACAATGATCAGATGCCAGCTTACTGCGCTGTTTTACTTTTATTCCTTTCATCAGTAGGGCGACAATTTATTACTCAAACTAATTATGATTCTGGCACCAAAGGTTACTTTCATGCAGATTATTTCACACGACTGAACAGAAAAAGGTTTTTTATTCCAGTCTATAACTTTATATTCCCAACATTCCTCCCCCTTCTTATTTTCTAACATTCAGAAAACAGAGGAGGAGCAAGGAAACAGAATTTAAGTTACCAGAAACTTATTTGTGGTTCCATTCTACTCTTCACACAATCATGGTGAAGTACTTATCAACCTATTTTCAATTAAAAGCAAAGCACTCACACTTGCCATATCCAGGGCCTTGTGATAGGTATAATGTCCCTCCCAGCTTAAAAATTCTGGAATTAGGAGTGTGAAGTAGTGGTGCTGGAAGTAACTGTTGGTATTAATTGAAGCCAAAACCCGAAAAGCAGCAAACCAGTACTTGAACCACTAACCAATGTATATTGTTTGGAAAAATTATTTAGTTGTATTGTACACATTCTCTCAACTGAAAAGCCCATTTGATCTTAAATGTCGGAGATCTGAAAAATAAATGTTTAGGAGAAAGTTTTACTGAATCTGAGAAACTGGCCTTTCTATGGTAGTGAAACTTTCCCCTCTATCAGGTAAAGTATGATCCTTATGAAACAGTTAATCCAATTCTGAAACATCTAAAATAATCAGCTCCTGTTAAATTTTTTTTGGGCATGTGAGTGTTAGAGTTGTCCTATCTGAATGAAATATTTCTTATTCTCTCCTACCTCTTATTTTTGCCATTCTCTGTGCAGTTGTCTATTCTATAGAGGACTTTGTTTCTTTTCAAAGTTTAAAATTTGAGAACCATTGCTTTGAACTCAGTATTTCTTAAGCCATCATTTTTCCTCCCCACATTGGCTGTGCATTCCAGTTGCCTCATTTCTGATCGTGATCCCACCACTCTAATCTTCTGGGGTAGTATTTCAAATCCTTGAGTCATTTTAACTCTTCCTTTTCCTTGACTTGTCTAGTGCCACTCTGTCCCAGAATTATGTCCTCATATATTTGAAGTGTCTATTGGATTTTTCATTTTCTCCATTTCTACTGGCACCACTCTAGTTTAGGTTGCCATCAACTCCTGCTTGGACTATTGCAACAGTCTGCCACCTCTCTCCACTCCAATACATTCTGCATGCTTGTGCCAAACTAATTTTCTTAAAACACAGTTTAATCATGTAGCTTTCCTGCTGAAAAACCTGCACTAGATCTTAATTAGATCTGAATTCTTATGCTCTCTTCTTCCAGCCTCAGAGGTCAAGGAGTTCCTTCACTTGTCCAAAGCTTACCACTTCACTTGTGCCTTCTGTACCCTTCTCTTCCAGCCTCCTCCCAAATCTCACTCCATCAGGCAGCCGCATCTCTCTAATATTACCTCTCTCTGCAACAGCCTATAAACATATTCAGAGTTTCTCTCTTTCTTTAAAAACGAAATAAAACAAAGCTTTCCTAGGCCTATGTTCCCCTTTAGCTACTGTCTTGTCTTTCTTCCTTCCCTCTCCAGATTTCTTAAGAGTAGCTACATTCACCATATCTATTTCCTTTTCACCCCTCTGTAACCTGGATTCTGCCATCATGACCACAGCCTAAGGGGTGGGGAAGAACTAGCCTTGTTAAGATCACCATGACCCTCTTGTTGCTACATTAGTGGGCATTTTTCATTCCCTGTCTTTCTGGTCCTCTCTGCTGTATATGACACTTATAATGACTCCCTCTTTTTTGGAGGCTTCTATTCTAGGGGTCACAAACACACAAGCCTTCAGAGGTAATAGAGGTCACAGAAAATGGTGCACCATGAGTAATGATGGGGTCTTAGTTGAAATGGAAGGTGGTATATGTTTTGCCTAAAGGCATTCAAATTCTGATTTTGTAAAATCATTTTGCCAAACAAACCTAGGAATTCCTTGGTCACTTCACTCTCCTGGGTCTCCTTGTATTTTTCTGGCGATTCTTCAACTCTCTTATTCGTGGGCTTCTCTTACTCTCTTGACCCTTGAATACCAGTGGTCTCTGAGGTTTTGTTCTCAACCTGCTACTCTTCTCATTCCCTATTCTGCCTAGATGATTTCATCTAGATTCTCATGGTTTCAATTATCTGACATCTCCCAAATATTTATCTCTGTACCACATTTTGCTCAGAGTTTCACCTGGGCTTCCTCACCTGACAGCCCACCGTCATCCTAAATTCAGCATATTCAAAACAGAATTTATCCCCCCCTCACCCCCTTAAACCTCCATCCCAACCCCTCAAAAAAATCCCTCCTCTTTCTGTGTTTTCTGTCTCAGTTAAATATATCTCCGCCTATCTCATTGTTGATCTTTGGTTCCTCTTTCTCACTTATACTTATCAGCAAGTATTAATAATATATGACCTAAAAATTTCTTCTTTTCCTCCCTACCAGCACTTCCCTGATTCAGGCCCGTTTCACCACCCTAACCAATCATCTTGCCTTCATCCTTGTCACCTTCACATCCATTCCCCAGCTTGCTGCTAGATTGAGATGCCACTTTACTGCCTAAGACTATTCTGTGATTTTCCCTTAACCCACAGGATAGAATCTAAGCTCCATAACATGGTATATAGAACTGGACCCTGCCTGTCTATCAGCCTAATCTACTGACATTTCCCCTTATGGCTTATATTTTCCTGTTCATAGCATGCTGTTTCTTATCTCTTTGCCTCTGCTCAAGCTGGGACCTCCATCTAGAATTCCAGTATCCACTGCCCTTACCCTAGCTCTCCATATGTCACCACCTCCTGCAAGTCTCCTCTGCCCCCACTAAATTGTAAGCTGCAATTGCAGGAACAATTTTTAGTTCCCTCTGAATCGTCATGGCCTAGCACACTGCTTGCCATGAAGTAGACAATCAATAAAAGTGAGTTGAAGGAATATTGGTTCACTTTAGTAACACTCAATATTCCTACCATAATGTATGCTATATTTTAGGCCCTCAACAAATACTAGTTACTTGAATCATACTGTGGAGAGTACTTCTGATGAGCAAAGATCTATATGGGTACAGTAAAATTACCAGTCCCAGTGATGGGGATTATGGCATGGCCTTACCTCTGAAATCTTTGTTAAGGCATCAGAATACCCCTGTGTATTTGTATCATCTTAACATATTGGCTTTCTAGTTACTTTTTAAAAGATACTAATCTTTTAACATGGAATTAATTATAATTTGTTAAGAAGTAGAATGAGATAACCCCACTAATTGTAATTCTAATTCTAAGATGATGAAGATGAATGGATATTTGGGGATTTTTTTTTCCAAATTAAAAAAAATATATGGCAAAATTAACTCCACAGATTTGAGTTTATAGAAACAGACATAATGAAATGCCTCTTGGAAATATTAAGTGTTTTAGAAATACTATACATCTGAGTGATATAACTTAGTATCTACCACTTTTCTTCTTGATATTTCTAGGATAAGTATTTGGATCCAATGTATTGATATACAAGGATAATTGTATCTCGTGAGATCTTTTATTTATAGGCATTATCACACTCTTTATAGTACTTAAAACATACAAGGGCACCTGGGTGGCTCAGTCAGTTAAGCATCTGCTTTTGACTAAGGTCATGATCCTGGGGTCCTGGGATCAAGCCCCGCATCTGGCTCCTTGCTCAGCGGGGAGTCTGCTTCTCCCTCTCCTTCTGCCCCTTCACCCCCCTGCCCCTGCACACATTCTCTCTCTCTCTCTCAAATAAATAAATAAAATCTTTTAAAAAACCAACATATAGATATTTACCCTTGATAGTAGATCTGTATAGAAGTTAGTAGAGATGATAGGTTACCAATTCTTATAAAATTGTCTCACTAAAATTAATCTATAAGAGCTAAAGTTATTTCATTTAGAACTGAAAAAGATGGCCAAATTTGCCAAACTGCATTTCTCCAAAAACTTGGACAACAATTATTATACTTAGACTACAATTATTGATACTTCTCAAGTCAGTTAATGGAATGCCTTTTCTATAAACAGTTGTCTTTGAGGAATTAGTGATGCATTGTTAATATGTATTTGTATAAGGTAAATATTTTATAAGATTTTAGAATACTGAAGCTATGGTAACTTGCCATTTTACAGTGTGGCAAGACATGATTATTTTCATATAAAATATTAAAGAGATTTAACTATAATGTTTTTGAAAAGATCTTTGAATTTTATGGCATAGACTTTTCTTTTTCATGATATAGTAAATAAAGTTGAATGTATACACTTCAGAATTGTTACTACAAATACATAGTTTTCTAGTGAAATCATGGTTCTTGTTGGCAGAATTTTACTTGTTTGATCTGTTTTCTTAAACAACCTGAACACATAAAGTTTAATTTGTATAGGTTTTCAAAGGCTGGTGTGTAGCCATTTCCAAAAGGATTAAAAACAGTGAGGCGTGTGGGAGGGAGAGAGGAGGGAAGAGCAACTAAGAGGACCCATTCTTCTTTGCCTCAGTTTCCTTTACTCCAAAGAATCATCCAAGAAATTAAAAGTGTTAAGTATTGAAGACACTTGACAGGTAAAATACAGTCATTAGGAACCACCAGCTAGGACAGCTTCAAACACATAATAGGCTCTATATTTAATGAAGCTGATAAAATGGACAGTGTGAGAAGTTCCCAAGTGCCCATTTGTCTAATGCTGAAAACCCCTACATCTTGGCTAATGCCTATCACTAATCGGTAATGGGCAGATGATCTTGTCTAACCTCTGTGGACTCACAGTTCTTAATAGTTTGTTTATGAAACAGAGCTGAGGTGTTTATTCAGCAGCAGCCATTTCAGCATTTTCCTAGTAGCTATCAAGAGAAATGTTATGCCTAAGGTTATTTGAGTTAAGTATTCTTTTTAAGTGCTGAATCTCTAATGAAGAAAGATAAAAGAAATCCCTGGTAGGCAAGAATAGGATTGCTACTGCCTTTTAGCCAAAATTTTGAGACTGTATCAAGCCTAATTTGCCTATATTTATACCTCTTGAAATATATATATATATATATATATATATTGATGCTCTAAAGGAACATACATATATATATGCTCTGTAGGAGTATTTAAAAAATATATATGCTCTAAAGGAGCATTTTAAAAAGTAAAATGACACTTTCCTTACCATTTCTAATATACTTTTTATATTTTAGAAAAGACAACCCCTTTTTATATTAAAGAAGAATATTAGTAATGTGAATATAGCAAGTATATATTGAGAACTTGAGCACTGGCATAAACACTATGAAGAATATAGGAAAAAAGCATAGTACAAGCCTTGCTTTACAAAACTAAGAAAATTACTTTTAAGATATTGCCATAGAGCAGCAAAGAATAATGGGAAATATTTTATTAACTGTCGAATTGTATAGTACAGATTAGAAGCAGCTGTGAGCATTCAGAGAAAGGGGAAATCCATAAAAGCTTGAACATTCAAGGCATTACAGCAGGGGTTGGTACTTGACTTGAGCCTTGAAGGTTGCATAGAATTTAACCTAGGGAGGGGAAACAAGAGGAACCACCTGAGCAAAGACAACAGCCAATACAGCAGTTGCAGAGGAAGGGAAGGAATCATTATGAGAATGATTTCAAAGGAACAAATAACAGGATTTGGAGCCACCTCAGAGCAAGCAAGGTGCGAAAAAATAGCGGGAAGGTGCAAAACCAATACCAAGGTCTAGGTTAAAGAGAGTCAATGTGTCATTGATAGAGATGAAAAATTTGAAAGGGGGGCTAGTTTCCAATAAAAAGATAACATTTAATTTTAGACATGTTTTACTTGAGGTGGTATTGTTTCTAGCAAGATATCTAAATCGAAATTTTTAGTATGCAATTAGAGACCAAAGAATGTTGGAAAATGCAGAACTAGAGATATAGATTTGATGGTCATCAGCATAGAAGTGATATCAAAGCTACTAAACATAGATGGACAGTTAAAGTTCACTTAGAAAGACAAGCAGATGACTAAAAGCTAAACTTTTGGAAAAGGCAAGAATGTTAGAGAGTGAAAGGATGGGAGAGTGTTAGGGAGTGATCAACAGTGACAAAGCTGCAAAGTAAAGGGAAAAAGTTTTAGGAAGAGAACATAAAATTGGCAATAAATAAAACATGATGAACTTGTCTTTCTGAATAAATTTACTCAGTGAGAGATTATTTTCACTAAAGTGACAGCATCATAAGGGAAATTCTAAACTTAAAAGAAAGGAGGGAATATTAAAGGAAATGGAAACAGGAAAGTTCACTTGCTCAGTGGTAAATCAAAGAGAATAGCAAAGCTCAGAATTTTTAAAATAATAAAAATATTCCATATATCTTGAAGGATACATCTGTCTATGTCCTCTACATATTTGATATCTAGTAAAAGAATGGCAGCTTGGAAAATTATAATGGCAGCAATCTCTAATGGAGGTAGGAACATGGTTTTTTTATTGACATACAATTACCATACAATGTTATATCAGTTTCAGGTATATAATACAGTGCTCAACAATTCTATACATTCTCATTCCTCATCAAGATAAGTGTACTCTTAATCCCCTTTATTCATTTTATCTACCCCCCAACCCACCTCCCCTCTGGCAACCACCAGTTTATTTTCTGTATTTAGCAGTCTATTTTTGGTTTGTCTCCTTTTTCCTTTGTTTGTTCATTTGTGATGTTTCTTAAATTCCACATATGAGTGAAATCATGTTGTTTGTCTTTCTCTGGCTGACTTATTTCACTTAGCATTATACCCTCTAGGTCCATCCATGTTGTTGCAAATGACAAGATTTCATTCTTACGGCTGAGTAATATTCCAATGTGTGTGTGTGTGAGAGAGAGAGAGAGAGAGAGAGAGAAAGAGAGATCTTTCTTAGCCATTCACCTATTGCTGGATACTTGGGTTGTTTCTCTTGGTTCTTATAAATAATTCTACAATAAACATGGGGTGTATGTATCTTTTCAAATTAGTGGTTTTGTTTTCTTTGGTTAAATACACAAGTAGTGGAATTACTGGATCATATGGTAATTCTATTTTTAATTTTGCGAGGAACCTCCAGAGTTTTCCACAATGGCTGCCACCAGTTTGCATTCCCACCAACAGTGCATGAGGGTTCCTTTTTCTCCACATCCTCGCCAACACTTGTTATTTCTTGTCACTTTGACTTTAGCCATTCTGACAAGGGTAAAGTAATATTTCATTGTAGTTTAATTTGCATTTCCCTGGAGATTAGTGATGTTGACCATCTGTATGTCTTCCTGGGGAAAATGTCTGTTCAGGTCTTCTGCCCATTTTTTTTAAAGATTTTATTTATTTATTCATGAGAGAGAGAGAGAGAGAAGCAGAGGGAGAAGCAGGCTCCCAAGGAGCAGGGAGCCCGATGCGGGACTCGATCCCAGGACCCCGGGATCATGACCTGAGCCGAAGGCAGACGCTTAACCATCTGAGCCACCCAGCACCCTCTTCTGCCCATTTTTAATCAGATTTGTTTTCCTGGTGTTGAATTGTATAAGTTCTTTACATATTTTGGATATTAACCCTTCATTGGATATATCATTTGCAAATATCTTCTCCCATTCAGCAGGTTGCCTTTTAATTTTGTTGATGATTTCATTCACTATGCAAAAGCTTTTTATTTTTTTGTAGTCCCAATGGTTTAATTTTGCTTTTGCTTTTGTTTCCATCACCAGAAGAGACATATCTAGAAAAATGTTTCTATGACCAATGTCAAATAAGATTACTGCCAATGTTTTCTCCCAGGAATTTTATGGTTTTGCATCTCACATTTAGGACTTTAATCCATTTTGAGTTTATTTTTGATCTGGTGTAAGAAAATAGTCCAGTTTCATTCTTTTGCACGTAGCTCTCCAGTTTTCCCAACACCATTTGTTGAAGAGTCTTTTTCCCATTGTATATTCCTGCCTCATTTGTTGGAGATTAATTGACCATAAAATCATGGGTTTATTTCTGGACTCTTATTCTTTACCATTGATCTGTGTGTCTATTTTTATGTTAGTAACATACCATTTTGATACTACAACTTTGTAGTATATCTTGAAATCTGGGATTGTGATGACTCCAGTTTTGTTCTTCTTTTTCTCTTTTCTTCCTTTTTTTCAGGGTCTTTTGTGGTTCCATACAAATCTTAAAATTATTTGTTCTAGTTCTGTGAAAAAAATGTTATTGGTATTTTAATAGGGATTGCATTAAATCTGTAGATTGCTTTGGGTAGCGTGGATATTCTAACGATATTCGTTCTTCCAAGCTGTGAGTATGAAATATATTTCCGTTTATGACCTCTTCAAATTTCTTTCATCAGTGTATCAGTTCTCTGAGTATGGGTCATTCACCTCCTGGGTTCAGTTTATTCCTAGCTATTTTATTCTTTTTGGTGTATAGTAATTGGATTATTTTCTTAATCTCTCTTTCTGTTAACTTTCATTATTAGTGTAGGGGCACCTGGGTGGCTCAGTCGGTTAAGCGTCTGCCTTTGGCTCAGGTCATGATCTCAGGGTCCTGGGATCAAGCCCCACATCGGGCTCCCTGCTTGGCAGGAAGCCTGCTCCTCCCTCTCCCACTCCCCCTGCTTGTGTTCCCTCTCTCGCTGTCTCTCTCTCTCTGTCAAATAAATAAATAAAATCTTTAAAAAAAAACTTTCATTATTAGTGTATACATGCAACAAATTTCTTATATTAATTTTATATTCTGTGACTTTATTGAATTCATTAAACAGTTATAGTAGGTTTTTGGTGACGTCTTTAGGGTTTTCTATATATAGTATCATATCATCTGCAAATAGGGGAAGTTTTAAGTCTCACTTACCAATACGGATGCCTTTTGTTTCTTGTCTGATTGCTGTGGCTAGAACTTCTAGTACTATATTGAATAAAGGAGATGAGAGTGGACATCTTTCTTGTTCCTGATCTGAGAGGAAAAGCTGTCAGTGTTTCACCATTGAGTATGATGTTTGCTGTGAGTTTTTCATACATGGCCTTTATGATGTTGAGGTGTGTTCTCTCTAAACCTCCTTTGTTGAGAATTTTTATCATGAGGAAATGTACTTAATCAAATGCTTTTTTTGCATTTATTGAGATAATCGTATAGTTTTTACCCTTTCTCTTGCTGATGTGATATAGCACATTGATTGATTTGCAAACATTGAACCACATTTAAACATCCCTGGAATAAATCCCAATTCATTGTGGTGAATGATTTTTTTAAGGTATTGTTGGATTCAGTTTGCTATTATTTTATCAAGGATTTTTGCATCTATGTTTATCAAAGATATTGGCCTGTAGTTTTCTCTCTTTTTTTGTAGTGTCTTTATCTGTTTTTGGTATCAGAGTAATGCTTGCCTTGTAGAATAAATTTGGAAGCTTGCTTTCTTCTTCTGTCTTTTGTAATACTTTGCAAAGAATAGGTATTAACTTTTCTTTAAATTTTTGGTAGAATTCACTTGTGATTCCATCTGTTTCAAGACTTTTGTGTGTTGGGTTTTTTTTAATTACTGAATCAATTTCATTGTTAGTAATTGGTTTGTCAAATTTTCTGTTTCTCTGCTTCAGTTTTGGAAGGTTACATGTTTCTAAGAATTTATCCATTTCTTCTAGCTTGTCCAATTTGTGGGCAAATAATTTTTCATAATATTCTCTTATAATCCTTTGTATTTCTGTGGTGTCAGTTTTTATTTCTCCCCTTCATTTCTGATTTTATTTAATTATGCCCTCTCTCTTCCTTTTTCTATGAGTATGGCTAAAGATTTATCAATTTTCATGATCTTTTCAAAGAATCAATCCCTGGTTTCAATTATTGCTTCCATTATTTTTTTAAGACTCTATTTTTTTAAGATTTTATTTATTTATTTGAGAGCGAGAACAGAGCGCGAGAGAGAGCACACAAATGGAGGGAGGGGCAGAGGAAGAGGGAGAAGCAGGCTCCCCACTGAGCAGGGAGCCCGACATGGGGCTCAATCCCTGGACTCTGGGATCATGACCTTAGCCAAAGGCAGATGCTTAACCAACTGAGCCACCCAGGTGCCCTAAATTCTATTGTTTTTTTTTTTACTTTTGCTCTACACCGTACTGTTTCCTTCCTTCTACTGACCTTGAGCTTTGTTCTTATTTTTCCAGATCCTTTAGGTGTACGGTTACATTGTTTATTTGAGATTTTCCTTGCTTCTTGAGGTAGGCCTGTATTGCTATAAACTTCCCTCTTAGACCAGTTTTTGCTGCATCCCACCCTTTCATTTTCATTTTCTCAGTGTATTTTTTTATTTCCTCTGATTTCTTGGTTGATTCATTCAGTGTTTAGTAGCATGTTATTTGGCCTCCATATATTTGCATTCTTTCCAGATTTTTTCTTGTGATTGATTTCTAGTTTCATACCCTGTGGTCAGAAAAGATGCATGATATTTTAATCTTTTTTAATTTATTGAGACTGTCTTGTGGCCTAACATGTAATCTATTCTGGAGACTGTTCCATATGCACTTGAAAAGAATGTGTTTCTACTGTTTTTGGGTGGAATGTTCTGAATATATCTGTTAGGTCCATCTGGTCCAATGTGTCATTCAAAGTCACTGTTTCCCTATTGATTTTCTGTCTGGATGATCTATCTATTAATGTAAGGGGATATTATAGTCCCCCAGTATTGTATCACTGTCAATTTCTTCTTTTGTGTCTGTTGATAGTTGTTGCCTCATGTATTTAGGTGCTTCCACATTGGGTGCACAAATATTTACAATTGTTATATTACCTTGTTGCTTTGTTCCCTTTATCATTATGTAGTTTCCTTTTTTGTCACTTGTTACAGCCTGTTTTAATATCTATTTTGTTCGATATAAGTATTGCTACCCCAGCTTTCTTTTCACTTCCATTTGCATGATGAATGTTTTTCCATTCCTCCATGTTCAATCTGCATGTGTCTCTAGGTCTGAAGTGAGTCTCTGGTAGGCAGCATATGGATGGGTCTTGCTTTTTTATCCATTCAGTTACCATGTGTCTTTTGATTGGAGCAGTTAGTCTATTTACATTCAAACTAATTATTGATAAATATGTACTTACTGCCATTTTATTACTTGTGTTATTGTTTTTATAGTTCTCTTTTCCTTTCTTTTTTATATATATTTATTTATTTGAGATAGAGAGTGAGAGAGAACATGAGCACAAGTGGGGGGGGCAGAGGAAGAGGGAGTAACAGGCTCTCTGCTGAGCAGAAAGTCTGATGCAGGGCTCCATCCCAGGACCCTGAGATCATGACCTGAGCCAAAGGTAGATGTTTAACAAACTGAGCCACTCAGGCACCCCTTCTCTGTTCCTTTCTTGTCTTGCTCTCTTCTCTTGTGATTTGGTGGCTTTCTTTAGTGATGTGCTTAGATTCTTTCCTCTTTATTTTTTGCATATCTATTACAGATGTTTGATTTGTGGTTACTGTTAGGTTCATACATAATATGCACATAGCAATCTATATTAAGTTGATGTTTGCTTAAGTTTGAAGCCATTTTAAAAGCACTAAATTTTTACTCCTCCCCTCACATTTTAGCTATATGATATCATACTTTACATCCTTTGATTTTATAAAACCTTTCACTGATTTTTATTGATAATATTGATTTTACTGCTTTTGTGCTTTAATCTCCATACTGGTTTTATAACTGATAAATCAACTACTTTTATTATGTTGGTATTTACCTGTGAAATTTTTCCTTTCACAATTTTCTTACTCCTGATAGTGGCCTTTTCTTTCCATTCAGAGAATTCCCTTTAATGTTTCTTGTAAGTCTGGTTCAGTTATGATGAACACCTTTAAGTTTTGTTTGGAAAACTTCTCTCCTTCTATTCTGAATGATATCCTTGCTGGGTAAAGTATTCTTGGTTGCACATTTCTTCTTTTCAGCACTTTGAATATATCATGCCACTGTCTTCTGGCCCATAAAGTTTCTGCTGAACAATCAGCTTATAGCCTTATGGGGTTCCCCTTGTGTGTAACTCTTTTCTTTTCTGTTTCATTTAAAGTTCTCTCTTTATCACTACTTTTTGATATTTTAATTATTATGTGTCTTGGTGTGCACTTCCTTTGGTTGATTTTGTTGGGGACTCTCTGTGCCTCCTGGATCTGGATATCTGAGTTTTCAGCTGATTTCTTCAAATAAATTTTCTGCTCCCTTTTCTCTCTCTTCTCCTTTTGGGATCCCTATAATATGAATGTTATTATACTAAATGATGTCACTGAGTTCTCTTAATCTACTGTCAGTTTTAATTTTTTTTTCTTTTTGCTGTCCAGCTTGGTTGCTTTCCATTATTCTGTCTTCTAGGTAGATGATAAATTCTCCTGCCTCTAATCTGCTGTTGATTTCCTCTAGTGTATTTTTATTTCAGTTATTGAGTTTTTCATTTCTGATTGGTTCTTTTTTATATTATCTATCTCTTTGTTGAAGATCTCACTGAGACCCTCCACTCTTTTCTCAAGTCCAGTAAATATTTTGATAGCCATTACTTTGACTTGTTTATCAGGCTTATTGCTTATCTCCTTTCATTTAGCTATTTTGCTGTGGTTTTGTCCTGTTCTTTCACTTGGGACATATTCCTCTGGTTCTTCATTTTGTCTCTCTGTGTTTGTTTCTATGTATTAGGAAAGTTAGTTACGTCTCCTGATCTTGAAGGTCGTGGCCTTATGAAGAAGAGCTCCTGTTGTGCCTTGTGGCACAATGTCCCCTGTTCACCAGAACCAGATATTTCACGGGTGTCTCCTATGTGGATTGTGTGTGCCCTACTGTTGTGGCTGGGTGGGCAGCATTTGCCTTCAGTCCACTTGGCCATAACGGCCCATTTTGCCTGGTGCACTGGGCAGGGTTTGGTCTCTGTGCTGTTAAGGGGCTAGTCTGGAGCTACTCTGGGCTTATAGTTGGGGGATATCAACAGTCAGACTAGATGTCTGCCCTCTGCTTGTTTGCTGGTATTGTGGTCACACCAAACTCCAGGGCACTCTCCCTGTGTTATCCCTGGAGAGGCTTTTGTTGGTAGGTGGAGCCTGCATTCAAACCAAATGCCTATTCTAGTCCATGTGTTGGGGCTGCAGTGACCCCAAACTACAGGGCTCTCTAAACCTGAGAGGTTTTTGTCAGTGGACGGGGCCAGCAGATCAGATGCTTACCCCCAGTTCATCTGCTGGGGCTGCAGAGGTACTGATCAACAGGATACTCTCTTTCCTGCCAGTTATAAGGTTTGGCTGCTGGGGCTACAGTTGAACTGGTGTGTGGTTTATCTTCCCCTCTCCTCAGGCAGGAGTCATTTTGGAGTGGTGCTGGTCCTTGCCAGGGCTGCTTGCAGGATAAAATATGCCAGGAGCTGCTTTGGACAGATGTGTGCCTAGTGGGGTAGGTTGGATGGGGTAGATCCACAGGAGAACACAGAGGCAGGGTGTGTGGTGTTAGCAAGGTAGGTGGAAAGTGTTCTCCCTGGTTCCTGCAGGTGTCCTGGTATCTAGGCTGGGGATAGGGTGGAGGTGGGGATAGCACCCACCAGCTCTTTTGTTCTTGAAGATGTCTCCTAAAGATCCCTGCCCCTCCAGCACACATTCTGAGATTAGTAAATAAATCTCCTTTCTGTATACCCAGGATGCTTTTCAAATTCCTTTATCTCAGCAGGGTTGTTTGTTATACTGTCTCTTTAAGGGCTCAGTTTCCTATTGCTCTCTGGCTCTCCCAGAGCTAAGCCTGTTGATTTTTTTAATTTTTTTTTTTTTTGAGAAAGAGAGAGAGAGAGAGTAGGGGAGGGGCAGAGGCAGAGGGAGAGGGCGAATCTTAAGCAGGTTCCATGCTGAGCATGGAGCCCAGTGTGGGACTCAGTCTTTCAACCCTGAGATCATGACCTGAGCTGAAATCAAGAGGTGGACTCTTAACAGATGAGCCTAGCCTGCTCATCTCAAAAGCCAGGTGCCTCAAAAGCCTGCTGATTTTTAAAGTACCCAGAGTTAAGCCCCACTGCATTTCAAAGCCAAGTATTATGGGGACTTGTCTTCCAAGTGCAGGTTCCTGTGTGGGGGGTGTTTGGTGGGTGTCTGCTCCTCTCCCTTCTCAGTGCTTGTGATGTCCCTTCCATTTGCGGTTAGTTTCACCAGGAGCTTGATACCTGACCATGTTTCCACCCTTCCTACCCTTTTCAGTGTGTCCTCTTCTCTTCAATTAACTGGAAAGTCTGTTGTGGCAGTCTTTGGGTGGTTTTCTTAGTTCGTTGCGCTGATATGGCTGTTGTCTTGGGTGTATCTGTGGAATGAAGTGGGCTTAGGATTCTCCTACTCTGCCATCTTCCCAGACTCTAAATCAGGAACATATTATTGACATTGCATCTAAAAGGTGTTTAGACAAGATATGGAAATATAACTCTACTTTAAAGTGTATAATGTCTCCTTTTAAAAATGAAACCTGTATTTATTTCTCTGTTACACAGTAAGAATTTACTCTTTGTGGAATAATGAATTAAATTGCATCTTTTTGACTAGTGATGAGGTCACGATTTAGCTACATATAACTTAAATGAAGGATGTTTCTTGCTGTTATATATTGGTCATGTTTTTGATTGCTGAGTTAGTACATAGTTGCAAATATATATTTAATACTGGAGTGTCAGTTTCTCAAATAGCACATGAAATTTGCCATAAAAATTCATGTACAGGGGTATACTATCTTGTTTTCCAGTTTGGCTATATCCTGTGTCTATGGGGAACATGATTATGAGAATATTATGTTCTCATTACATATACTAATACCTGGAGAAGTAATTAAGTATTTTTTAATGAAGTTAAGGTCTTTTTATGGTTGCTAGTTAATTGTCTTGACTATCTTAAAACATAGAATTTGTTGTTTTAAAATACATTTTAAATACACAAAGTATAGTATACTTAGCTGCTAAGTATAGAGAATTTTTATGTTTAAGATGGGCTTGTGGTCCCAGAAAAGGAGCTATTAGCATAAATGATACAAGGAGAATATGGTATTCCCACATAGTTTTAATAGGACATTAGATTCTTAACATATCTTTAATGTGACCGTAAGACCAAAGGGCCATAAGTCAGTCAAATCAGATAGTATTGTAGCTTATTATTCAACAAACTTTTATTAAATACCTACTAGATTACATTATGCTACTAAACAAAAAGATAACAAAATAAATAAGGCATAGTTTCTGTTTTCAAAAAGCTCAATACAGGACAGAAAGAACTTAGGGATCAGCATTTGGAATTTTGGTCCTCCCCTCCTTACTAGATATATGACTTGGGGCAAGTCATTTAATTGCCTTTCAAAAAAATTTTTTTCTGAGGGTCAGCTTCCTTATCTTTAAGAGGGGGATGACAGTACCACTCCTGTAGGGTTGTAAACTTTAGAAGTAACATATTTATCTAGCACAGTGTCTAACTCATGGTGAGTGAATATTTACTGGTAGCTGTTACTATTATTGCCTACCTCACCAGGAGTTCTCAATAAACATTCCTGGTTTTTTTTTTTCATTTTTGCTTACAACCCATCATCTACTATACTATACTACACTATACTATAAAATTTTAGTCACTATGATATATCATCTAAGATGCAGGAAGTGACCTTTGTTATCCCTACTGAAACCAACAAGTAGGTGAATGAAGGCTCATAAAATTCATCTTGACTTCTGAAAACAGATTTCAATGTGCTTACTTGAGTCAGAGCTTTCAAGGCTGAGACCTGTTTTCTGAAAACAAATTGAGCATATACATGAAAGCCATTCATAAAGATCAAACTTTGAGTATCTGAATACTAACTGATCATAAGTTTTTGAACTACAGCTCCAAAGGTTATATTAGTTTTTATTAGAAAAATTTTCATATATACATAAAAGTAGAAAGAATAATATTATCCACTCCTACTTACTACCAATTAGCCAGTTCTAATAGTTATCAACTAAAATGGGTTTTAACAGAAACATTTCAGTCAAAAATCTTATTTCCAACTCTAATTTGTTATTTTTTTTAAAGATTTTTATTTATTTATTGAGAGAGAGAGAGAATGGTAGAGAGAGAGCATGAGAGGGAAGAAGGTCAGAGGGAGAAGCAGACTCCCTGCTGAGCAGGGAGCCTGATGCGGGACTCGATCCCGGGACTCCAGGATCATGACCTGAGCCGAAGGCAGTTGCTTAACCAACTGAGCCACCCAGGCACCCCTAATTTGTTATTATTTAATCCCATATCATGCATGGATGTAATTAGAATACTACTTTAACATTTGCATCATAAGTTTCTTTTACTATTAATTCAGATTAATAGTCAAAGATTTGTTTTCTGTAAATATCATAAAATTATTTTTAGGACACATTCTTAAATCACAACATCAAAAGAAAAATGCATGGCTTTGTTACTTACTTAAAAAGGGAGGGGGTAAAGAGTTAAATATGCTGGGTAGAAAATATTTTGTTCTTTGTTTTTAAGGTTTGGCTTGAGCAACAAGTTTGATACTGAATTTCCCTCAGTTCTAACAGGGAAGGTAAGTGAGAGTTTGCTTTGAACTTTTCAATTCTAAAGGCATTGTTTTATAGCTTATTCAGTATTATGACAAATGCTTTGGCTCCCCAGTAATGATGGTAACAAGAGGCCAGGGTACTTGGAAGCTGTGTCATTAGTGACTGAAAGCTGTCACCATGACTACTAGCCTATGACCAGTTATCTTGCTCATTGTACATTAATGCCAGCCATTATTTGCCTATCTGTTCAGTTTTTCCAGTTTTGCCCTTTATTCTCAGCACCAGTAGCTATAATTGTTTTCATTTAGGTCCGTAATCCCAATGTCTTTAGAGTTAACAAAGTTATCATTGTTTAACTTTGTGTCACTCTATTATTTTTAAAGTGTCCTGCAGTATGATTTGTTATACATCAAAAGAATCAAATGTTTGGTCAGACGTTTTTCTACCTTTTAGATAGTTTGAGTTTCTAAAATTGGACTTGCTGCAATAAATTAGTACCTTTCTATTCCCTGGTTCCTCTACATTCAGTAGTATCTTCATGCTTGAGGTTCAGTATTCAAAGACTTCTTAGGATTTGAAACTATGTTTGGAAAATCCTCTTACAATAGGAATGCTAACTTCTAGGCCCAAAGAAAAAGGCTTTGACTAAGGCAAAAAGTTACTTACACGTTTGTCACTTGAGGAAATACAGAAGAAAGAGAAAAGCCATTATATTAAAAAATACTCAAAAATTTCCAAATGGTTAATAGCTGAATGTTATATAGGTAAAATGATGATTTGGGATTAAAAGAAATTATCCTGTTCAATTTTAGTGCTAGAACAATGCTACTTGTCAGTATAGATTTGGTCATATTTTAAAATCATTCCATTCCCTAAAGGGCTTTTATGCAATTTACTGTTAAATTTTCTCATAATGTTAGTGAGAAAAGCGAGGTACAAATCCGTGCCTACAATATGTGTAGGCACATATTTTCCCCCCCTTTATTAGGGGGGGAAAGTAAGCACATTAATAATTGTATAAAGAAATTCTAGAAGGTTACACATGGAACTAAATAAAAGTGGTTACCTTGATGGGAGAAGAGGAGAGAGATGGATGGAGGCAAGGGTAAAGATGAGATCATTTTTGGTATTTTGGTATTTAGTATTACTTTGATTTTTGAACCATGTCACTATGTTACCTATTCAAACCTTAATTTAATTTGTCCTCTTGTTCTAAACTCTGAGAATGGGATAAAATGCATCTAATATTGGCTCCTTTTTGTCATGATACATTTTCTAGCTGCTTGCTTTTCACTTTTGGCCTAATCACAATCTTTTCCCCAGCTTTATTCAGAAGGGGGGAGAGAAAGACAGCAGAGTTATTTCTTTTCACAAGGGTTATCACTAAAATTATAAGAAATTCTATTTGATTTAACCCTGAAAGGTATTTTATACTTTATTTGCTTCCTTTACCCCCTGAAAAATGGAAGCTAGTTAGAGACGGTATAGAGTAGTTAAACTTTGAAATCAGATCTGGGTTGGAATACAGGGTCTATCACTTGGCTTTGTGGCCTTGAGCAAGCCACTTCTTTGAGCCTCAGTTCTTATGTGAATAATACCTCACTTCTTGTTGTAAGGATTAAATGAAAGAGCATGTATAAAATTTTGAGTGTACTGTCAGGTACTTATTAGCTTCCCAGTGTAAGTTTTTTTTTTTTTTTTCCCACCAGTGTATCCTAGTTTCATCCTGATTGTTTATTTCTCCAGTTTTTTTCTGACTAGCTTTCAATTTTTAACTGCTTTTGCTACTTTTACATTCTTTACTGAGAAACAGTTTATTCACTGGTCCCATCAATAATCTGTCCTTTTAACTGTTGACCTTTTCTGCCTCTCCTGATGTATAATGTCAAATCATTCCATATAATAAGCAAGTGGAAATAGTCCCTGGCTAAGTTAACAGAAAATATGTGCCCATTTACCTTTTTAGGATACAAAGAGCCCTTTGGTTTGATGTTTTGGCCTCACTCTCTAGAATGTTCTACCTTCCTATCCTGATCATTTAGAATAATTTGCCAATTGAAGCAGCAGTTCAAACTTAGATTTGTTTTATATGAATTAACCATAAATATTTTCTCCAAAAGAAAAAAAATAGCTGTGGAAAAATCCCTTGAATAATAACGTGTTTGTGGAAGGATGACAAATTCAATATTAAATTAAAGAGAATGTGAATTAAAACATCTCCAATGGAAAACTTGTTCTTTGTGTTTCCCTGGTGCTGCTGCATGTGTTGTCTGGGCACTTATATTCAGTTTTCTTACTGGTTTGTTTTTTAAAAGTTTGAATTACAAGTCCAAGGAATTCTAGAAAATTAATAATCAAAAAAAAATGTCAGAGAACAGTTTCCAGGCACAAATGTATCCGTCTTTGAAATTGGCCAGTTTTATATGCTCAAGGAATATTTAGAATATTTCTTCATACTTCTTCATTTCTTTCCAAGCCTTCTAAAACTAAAAACTTCACCATTGAAAAAGATAGTACAGTTTTTCTTTTAAACTAGAGTAAGAATGTTAAGCTGCTTTTGGTATGCATTTACAAAACATATGATCTGAATATGAGCTGTTCTTAAAGATATCCTTTTTTTTGGGTGACCATTTCTATAGCACATATCAATGATTGGATATTTATTCTAGTGTGCATTATTTAAAGAAATGAGGCATAAATGATACTGTGATTTTTTTTCTTAGTTTAGTTTTTAGTGATGAAAACAACACTAACAGGAATTCTGAAAGTCTGATTTTTAAAAGTCACATGGTGATAACATGAGCTTTACTCATTTTTCTCTTCAATGAGACAATTTTTGTCCAGTAGGCACTGTTGTATTTGTATAGGTTATTATGAATTATCAAAATGCTTCTCTGATACCTGGGGGAATAGGCAAGAAGAATTACATTAGCCGGGAAGAAAAAAAAACCAAAAGGAAGGTCTGAATTCCAAACTTAGCAGCCTTTGTGTAAAATATTTTAAAATGAATAAATGCAGTCTCTAAAATAGAAAAATATTCCTTTTACAAAATCAGTCTTCTGGCATGAATGGGATTCTAAATAGCTTTTATGCCTAAACTAAGCAAAATTTCACGGAGTTAATTCTGAAGACATAAAAAGCCATTTTGACAAGCTTCGTGGTTCAGTACTAATTTTGTGCCTCTGTGTTAATACTTCTTATACAAATAAAAAGTTAACCTTTTATATTAAGTGCAGAAAAGATTGTTTCCCCCATTTCACTAAAGATAAGTCTTCTTCTCATGATAGGATATATCAAGCAGGTGCATACACACAGATTCTGGTGACCAGAAAATGAAAGAACCACTGAACTTTAGAAAAGAAATGAAAGCTTCTGGCCCTCAGCTTGAAACAATTAAATGGTGTTTATGAGATCAATGTGCAGTGTTGGGGGAAGCCTAAGCCATAAAATCGACCATTACTATTGTGATCCAGTATGACAAGTGATTGATAGGGTTGTGTTCCCCATGATTGAAGGAGGAAAAACAGTCTTGCTGGGTTTTGCTTATATTTTCTTCTGTTTGCAGAGTCTCTTGCATCCTGTTATAAAATATTATGAACCTTTTCCCCACCTTTATGATGTGGCTTTCTTTTTTCTTTACAAGAAAGTCAAAGGAATTAAACTTTCTTTACAACCTGCCCTTCAGCTAGAAAGAAAAAGGCTTCCATCTAACTTTCATTATTAAAGATACTCAGTTATATGGAAGTAAATGAGTAAAACTCTGACTCCACACAGTTAACTAAACATTTTTTCACAATGTTTAAATCGGGAGTTAACCAATTCTCATTTCCTATGTCTTTATCATCTGTTTTATGACTTTTACTGTCATTCAAATACAGATTTTCTTTCCAAAGACAATCCTGGCTCCCTTTTAAAGGCAAAACACAGATTTTATTTTATTGTTTGAAATTCTAGTAGTTTTCCTTTCAATATATTTATCTTATGACTTCAAAAAATTTGAATTCTCATTTTTAGTAACACCAGTATTGTAGTTCTTAGTTTGCCCATGGTAACAGAGTACTAATGGACAGGATTATGTGTTAAAGGTGGAAAGTATTGGCAGGAAAGAAGGAAAATTGTTACATTTTTTTTAAAGTTTTGGTTAATTTATTTCCAGAAGGATGTAATAAAAGAAAAAATTTATAACAAATTTTATGTATCTTGGCATATATTTTATTCACAATATTTTGAACAAAAAGCAAGTTTTACATTTTGGACTGATTAGTTTCTGGCTTCCAAATAAATATTCTAAGTAAAAATTTTACTTTTTAAATAAAAATTTAAATTCTAATTATAAGCACTTAAATTTGTAAGTGCACAGATTTAATAATTTTATGATTTACATTTACCAGATTTTTAAAAATGTGTTAGTGTTTCTAGATACACAATTCAAAGAGAATTGGTAGTAATGTTATATTACAAATTAGAGCTAAATATATTTTCCTTATTTTAATTTCTGTTTCATTGCTCAGTGATTGACTAGGGAAAAGAAGTTGAGTATCACTGTCTGAGAGGTAAATCTGAAGATAGCAACTTGGCATATGAATCTTTTGATAAAAGAAAAGATTTTATTTATTTATGTGACAGAGAGAGACACAGCGAAAGAGGGAACACAAGCAGAGAGAGTGGGAGAGGGAGAAGCAGGCTTCCCACGGAGCAGGGAGTACAATGCGGGGCTCGATCCCAGGACCCTGGGATCGTGACCTGAGCCGAAGGCAGACGCTTAATGACTGAGCCACTCAGGCGCCCCTGGCATCTGGTTTTTTAAAAGGACATCTCTTTTTTTCCTCTAAAGAACTGAAGAACTGAAGAGCATTGAATTTGCGTTAAAAATGTAGCTGATTGACCATCACAGGCCACGCCCACCTGTGTACCTTTCTGGACACTTTCCACTGTCCCCAGGTGCCATCACGCACCTGCCCAGCCAGATGCCCACAGGTGCCTTTGCACACTGCACTCAATTGCACACCCCTAGCAGCCCTCCTGGGCCATGCCCAACCACACACCCTCAGCCACCATCACACACCATGCCCAGCCTTGTGCCCTTGGTCAACCCATCCTGAAGCCCCCAGTTGCCATAGTGCTTCGGGGGATCCAACATAGGACTACTGACCCAGCACAAATTTTGCTAACACTACCCCTCTGCTCCCAAGTCCCCCAGTGGGGAACCCTCCCCCCCAGAGTTTGCCTGCTGGGTCCCACAGAGAGCAGGCATGGTCACAACACGCAGAGAGTCAGTGCAGATGACTGCACTAAAAGGAAAATTAAATCAGATGAAATAGCAGGGCATAAAAATACACATAGGATACTCTACTGAAGGGCCAGGTTCTGGTGAACAGGGGACACTGCACTCCAGGGCTCTCCAGGACCTCTTCATAAAAATCATTATTTTCAAGAACAGAAGAAACAACTGACTTTCTTTACATACAGAAAGAGACACAGAGAGGCAGACAAAATGAGGAGACAGAGAAATTTATCCCAAATGAAAGAAAAGGACAAGGCCATAACCAGAGACCTAAGTCAAACAGATGTAAGTAACATGCCTGATAGAGAATATAAGCAGTGGTCATAAGAATACTCACTGGACTTAAGAAAAAAGTGGAAGACATGAGTGAGACCCTTAACACAGAGAAAGGAATAACATAGCAGAGATAAAGGGCACAATATAAGTGAAATGAGAAACATGCAGGGTTCCTGGGTAGCTCAGTTGGTTAAGCATCTGCCTTTGGCTCAGGTCATGATCTCAGAGTCCTGGGATCGAGCCCCACATCGGGTTCTCTGCTCAGCAGGGAGCCTACTCCCTCTTCCTCTGCCTGTCGCTATGCCTACTTGTGATCTCTCTCTCTCTCTCTGTGTCTGTCAAACAAATAAAATCTTTAAATAATAATAATAAAAAAGAAATGAGAAACATGCTTGATGGAATGAACAGAGGTTGGAAGAAGCAGAGAAATGAATTAGTGAGCTAGAAGACAAAGTAATGGAAAGTAATCAAGCTGAACAAGGGGGAGAAAAGAATTATGCAAAATGAGAATAAACTGAGGGATCTCAGTGACTCCATCAAATGTAATAGCGTTCATATTATAGGAATCCCAGAAAAAAGAGAGAGAAGGGGGGGCAGAAAATTTATTTGAAGAAATAAGAGCTGAAAATTCCCCCAGTCTTGGGAAAGAAAGAGATATCTAGATCCAGGAGGCACAGAGAACCCCCAACAGAATCAACAAAAGCAGACCAACACACAGACATATTGTAATTAAATTTGCAAAATATAGTGATAAAAAATTTTAAAAGCAGCAAGACAAAAGAAGTCATTAAATTACAAGGGAAAACCCATAAGGCTAGCAGGAGATTTTTCAACAGAAACTTTGCAAGCCAGAAAGGAGTAGCATGATATATTCAAAGTGCTGAATGGGAAGAATCTGCAGAGAATACTCTACCCAGCTAGGCTATCATTCAGAATACAAGGAGAGAGAGAGTTTTCCAGACAAGCAAAAACTAAAGGAGTTCATGACCATTAAACCAGCTCTGCAAGAAATACTAAAAGGGACTCTTTGAGTAGAGAAACCCAAAGTGACAGTATAGAGGTAGGAAACACAAAAGCAGTAAAAATGAATTTTTCTGCAAAAAAGTCAAGGAACTCACAAAAAGATATAAAATACAATAACATATATCTAAAAGGTGTGGGGGACGGGAGAAAAGAATGTGTTCAAACTTAAATGACCATAAAAAATATAGACTGCTATATGCAGAAGAGGTTATATGCAAACCTAATGGTAACCACGTATCAAAAGCCACTAATAGATATGCAATAGATATCCAAATATATCATTAAAGAAAATAAGCAAAACATGAAAAAAGTCAAGAAAGGATCAGAGAAGAGCTTCAGAAACAACCACAAAACAAGTAATAAAATGGCAATAAATATGTATCTATCAGTAATTACTTTGAAGGTAAATGGGCTAAATGCTGCAATCAAAAGACGCAGGGTGACAGAATGGATAAAAAAAAAGAGCCATCTATTTGCTGCCTGCAAGAGGCCCATTTTAGACCTAAGGACACCTACAGATTGAAAGTGAGAGGATTAAGAAACATTTAACATGCAAATGGATGTCAAAAGAAAGCCAGAATAGCAACATTTATATCAGACAAAATAGACTTTAAAACAGACTGTAACAAGAAGCAAAGGAGGACAATATATAATAGTAAAGGGGATAATCCGACATGAAGATATAACAATTGTAAATATGTATGCACCCAACATAGGAGCACCCAAATACATAAACCAGTTAATAACAAACATAAAGGAACTACTCCATAATAATATAATAATAGTAAGGAACTTTAACACCACACTTACATCAAGTGGACAGATCATCTAAACAGACCATCAACAAGGAAACAATGGCTTTGAATGACACACTGGAACAGAAGGATTTCACAGATATATTCAGAACATTAGCTTCTAGAACAGCAGAATACACATTCTTTTCAAATGCACATTCATGATTAAAAATCCTTAACAAAATAAGTTTAGAGGGAACATACTTCAACATAATAAAGGCCACCTGTGAAAAACCCACAGCTACCATCATCCTTAATGGGGAAAAACTGAGAACAAGACAAGGATGTCTCCTCTCACCACTTGTATTCAACATAGTACTGTAAGTCCTAGCCACAGCAATCAGACAACAAAAAGAAATAAAAGGCATCCAAATCAGCAAGGAAGAAGTCAAGGTTTCACTATTTGCAGATGACATGACACTATATATAGAAAATCCTGAAGGCTCCACCAAAAAATTGCTAGAACTGATAAATCTAGTAAAGTCACAGGATACAAAATCAATGTACAGAAATCTTCTGCATTTCTGTACACTGATGAAGTGACAAGAAATTAAGAAAACAATCCTATTTACAATTACATCCAAAATAAGACACCTAAGAATAAACCTAACCAAAGAGGTGAAAGACCTGTACTCTGAAAACTATAAATCACTGATGAAAGAAATTCAAGACAACACAAAGAAATGGAAAGACATTCCATGCTCACAGATTGGAAAAACAAATATTGTTAAAATGTCTATATTACCCAAAGCAGTCTACAGATTTGTTGCAATCTACAGAGGCATTTTTCACATAACTAGAACCAACAATCCTAAAATTTGTCTGGAACCACAAAAGACCGCAAATAACCAAAGCAATCTTGAAAAAAACAAAAGCAAAGCTGAAGGCATCACAATTCCAGACTTCAAGTTATATTTCAAAGCCATAGTTACCAAAACAGTATGGTACTAGCATAAAAACGATGTGGAGACAAAAGAACACTCAGGTACTGTGGGGAATGCAAACTGGTGCAGCCACTATGGAAAACAGTATGGCAGTTCCTCAAAAAAGTTAAAAATAGAACTGCTTTATCATCCAGCAATTGCACTGCTGGGTATTTACCAAAGAATACAAAAACACTATTTCAAAGGGATTTATGCCCCTCGATGTTTATAGCAGCATTATTTACAATAGCCAAGGTATGGAAGCAGTGTAAGTGTCCATGGATTGATGAACGGATAAAGATGTGATATGTAGTTATAGATACAGATATAGGTATATCCACACAATGGAATATTATTCAGCCATAAAAAGTATGGAATACTGCCATTTGCAACAACATGGATGGAGCCAGAGAGTATATATATTGCTAAGTGAAATAAGTCGGTCAGAGAAAGACACCACATGATTTCACTCGTATGTGGAATTTTAGATACAAAACAAGCAAAGGGAAAAAAATAAGACAAAGCAAGAAACAGACTGTTAACTCTAGAGAACAATCTGATGGTTAAGGGGAGGATGGGTAAAATAGTGATGGGGATTAAGGAGTACACTTGTCTCTATGAGCACAGGGTGAAGTATGGAACTGTTGAAATACTCTGTTGTACACCTGAAACTAATATATCACTGTATGTTAACATACTGGAATTAAAATGAAAAATTAAAAAACAAAATGTGGCTAATTATCCTTTTGTTTATAATAGAATGTGTAGGAAGGCCATGGATTATTAATGGTTACCTGATCAAATGCCTTGCCTTCAGGTGAGACCAGGCAAAAGAGAGCTTTGCTTTTCGTTCTCCAAATCTCATCAAGAGATAGGATTCATTGGCTTTCTTTTTCAAAGCATTCTGGTTATTAATGAGATTCTTTTTAAGATATGATTTCCATTTCCTGTGAGTATATAAGGCAAAGATTATTATTCTCATTTTATACATGGGAAACAAACTCAGAAAAACTAAATGAATTTGCCTATGATTTTTTGTAGCTAATAAGTAACTAGAATCAAAATCTTCATTTATTGTCTAATATGCTTAGCCTGTTAGCATTTTCTGTTTTTCAATTGTAAGGCATGGTTCTCTGAAATTATTTTCATATTTACCCCAGAAGTTAGTCATTTAATTGGAATTCTTTTTACTCAGTAATTGTCTTTAGGTCATATTGCCAACAATTTAGTTGGAGAATAGATTAGTTTACATACCCATGTAAAAACAGTTTTGAGCTTGCAATTTTACAACTACTATTTGTTGGTTAATATATTGGGAAGAAAATCAAATTTATGGGTTAAGCAATTAACTTTATTGGGTGGCATGAACAATTCTAATAAAGCTAGTATAAGTAATGTTTTATTCATGATGGGGCTGAATTCTTTGGCCATGTATCTTTATAACATCTGCTAATAGGTATATGTTTTGTAGTGTTGATTCTAAGATATGTAATAAATTGAAAAACTCTAGTACAATTTTTACTTGGAAGAGTTGTAAAGCTCCATATTTTATATGCCAGACATATTAATGGAAGAGTTGTAAAGCTCCATGTTTTATATACCAGACATGTTAATGGGGTTTTTATTTTATAGCAGCTTATTTTTTCTAATATTTTCATAATTTTTGTTTTCACAGCCAGATGCTGGATTTTTTTCCCATAGATTTTGCAGTCTGACAGCTTTCTAAATGAAAAGGAATAATTTTAGTGATCCAGAAATGTGATTTCACCGAAAGCAAACGATTTTTAGTATGCCTTTGAATTGTATAACCTTCAAGCGGAATTTTCGGTATAAATCTAATTATGCCTGTCATGCTCTTGCCTTTGAACTGACTTTGTTGTTGTTTACAGAGAGGCACAAGCAGCCACTTCCAGGAATGGAAGTAGTAATTAAAATATTAAATTTGTATATTTAAGGACCTTTCAAATTTCAAAATTTACAGCAGTTTTTTGAGTCCATTTTATGCTGAATATTAAGACCCTTTTTTTAAAATGTAATTACTCCTCACTGTCTTATTAGTGTAGCTTTTCCCTACAAACAATGGCAAGTGTTAAAATTGTTACACCGCAAACTTGCCAGGGAGAAAAGTGTCAAGAGTTGCCTATTTAAAAGTAATCAAGGAATATTGCCAAAGTCTAATTTTAATTCCATTTCCTCTGATAGTATTTAGGTTTTTATTGTTATATTATGCTTCTAGTCTTACTAGTCAGAATGATTGGAGACTATAATATTGCCTGAATAATGAGAATATTTGGTAGAAAAACTGCTTGACGGGTATTCTTTACCACCAATTTTGTTGTCCTTTTAATGCTGGTGATTTCAGAAGATTATTTTTGAACATCAGAATAAGTTCTGTAAACATAAAATTATATTGTTTTACTTTCTAATGTCATCCAAGAGTATGTAATACATAAAAGGAGGATATCTATTTAGACGTGTAATTCCTTAAAGTATTTGTAAAAGACAAACATTTTCTTTAAATTTAGAGATAAATAGTGGAAAGCTGCCCACAAACTGTTAAATAAAGATTGCGCCCTTGTTATAGGTGGCCCCAGAAGAATTTAAGACCAGCATTGGCCGTGTGAATGCATGTTTGAAAAAGGCTCTCCCAGTCAATGTGAAATGGCTGCTATGTGGTTGTCTCTGCTGCTGTTGCACCCTGGGTTGCAGCCTGTGGCCTGTTATTTGTCTCAACAAAAGAGTGAGTAACCATTTTATTGTATAACCATAGAGCTAATTAACATTTATTGAATACTTATATGTACCAAGTATGTTACATGATTTTTTAAAAATTCTCTTCAGTGTTAGGCTCATTCTGGAGACAAGCTTGGGGACAGAGAGATAAAGTGATTTGTCCAGCCTTTTTTAATACTTTGTCACTTAATATGAGTTCCCATAATTTTATTTTATTTTTTTACTCTTATTTTTTTATTAGTTTCAGGGGTAGAATTTAGTGATCCATCAGTTGCATATAACACCCAGTGTTCATTTCATCAAGTGCCCTCCTTCATGCCCATCACCCAGTCATCCCTTCCCCCCACCCACCTCCCTCCAGCAACCCTCAGTTTGTTTCCTAGAGTTCAGCATCTCTTCTGGTTTGCCTCCCTCTCAATTTTCATCTTATTTAATTTTTCCTTCTTTTCATCTATGTTCATTTGTTTTGGTTCTTAAGTTCTACATATGAGTGAAATCATACGGTATTTGTCTTTCTGTGACTGACTTATTTCGCTTAGCATGATATCCTCTAGTTCCATCCACATCATTGCAAATGGCAAGATTTCATTCTTTTTGATGACTAATATTCCATTGTATATATATACAACATCTTCTTTATCCACTCATCTGTTGATAGACATCGGAGATCTTTCCATATTTTGGCTGTTGTGGACATTGCTGCTATAAACATCGGGTGCAGGTGCCCCTTCGAATCGCTGTTTGTGTCCTTTGGAAAGATATCTAGTAGTGCACATGCTGGGTTATAGGGTAGCTCTATTTTTAATTTCTTGAGGAACCTCCATACTGTTTTCCATAGTGGCTGTACCAGCTTGCATTCCCACTAACAGCATAAGAGGGTTCCCCTTTCTCCATATCCTTGTCAACATCTGTTGTTTCCTGAGTTGTTAATTTTAGCCATTCTGACCAGTGTGAGGTGGTATCTCATTGTCGTTTTGATTTGTATTGCCCTGATACTGAGTGATGTTGAACATCTTTTCATGTGCCTGTTGGCCATTTGTATGTTCATGTCTTCTGCCCATTTCTTGACTGGATTATTTGGTTTTTGATGGTTGAGTTTGATAAGTTCTTTATAGATTTTGGATACTAGCCCTTTATCTGATAAGACATTTGCAAATATCTTCTCCCATTCTGTAGGTTGTCTTTTAGTTTTGTTGACTGTTTCCTTTGCTGTGCAAAGCTTTTTATTTTGATGAGGTCCTAAAAGTTCATTTTTGCTTTTGTTTCCCTTCCTTTGGAGGCATGTCTAGCAAGAAGTTGCTGTGGCCAAGGTCAGAGAGATTTCTGCCTGTGTTCTTCTCTAGGATTTTGATGGATTCCATTCTCACATTTAGGTCTTACATCCATTTTGAGTTTATTTTTATGTAAGGTGTAAGAAAGTAGTCTAGTTTCATTCTTCTACATGTGGCTGTCCAATTTTTCCCAACACCATTTGTTGAAGAGACTGTCTTTTTTCCATTGGATATTCTTTTTTTTTTAACATTTTGTATCTATATATTTTTCAAAAATCTGTCCATGAAGAAGGAGCTGGGTGTTAGTTTTCTATAGGGGGGATATTCTCACGGACATACTGTAAGGCCAAGTTGGTCCACTTCATTTATTGTTCTTTAACAGATTCTGTGGTGCCTCCGTTGCCCTGTTCAGGTTCAGGAAGCTCATTCAGTGGTATTGCAACATCCTCATACGGCAGCTTGTCTTCTTGCCAAGCATCGTCAGTCAAGTCCAAGGTCCTTCCATCTCTCTGTACCTCACTGCCCATTCTCCTGCAGCTTTAATCTTGTCAGACCCGTGCTGGACCCAGCGCTCCATCTACTTCCCTCCATTGGATATTCTTTCTTGCTTTGTCAAAGATTAGTTGACCATGGGGTTGAGGGTCCATTTCTGGGTTCTCTATCCTGTTCCATTGATCTATGTGTCTGTTTTTGTGCCAGTACCATACTGTCTTGATGATTACCACTTTGTAATACAGCTTGAGGTCCGGAATTGTGATACCTCCATCTTTGGTTTTCTTTTTCAACATTCCTTTGGCTATTCGTGGTCTTCTCTGGTTCCATACAAAGTTTAGGATTCCAGCTCCATGAAAAAAGCTGATGGTGTTTTGTTAGGGCTTGCTTTGAATGTGCAGATTGCTCTGGTTAGCATAGACATTTTAACAATATTTGTTCTTCCAATCCATGAGCATGGAAAGTTTTTCCATTTCTTGTGTCTCCCTCAATTTCTTTCATAAGTGTTCTATAATTTTCAGAGTACAGATCCTCTACTTCTTTGGTTAGGAATACCTATTCCTAGGTGTCTTAGGGTTTTTGGTGCAATTGTAAATGGGATCAATTCCTTGATTTCTCTTTCTTCTGCCTCATTGTTTTGTCAAAGATTAGTTGACCATGGGGTTGAGGGTCCATTTCTGTTTTGATGGGGGTTGCTTTGAATGTGCGGATTGCTCTGGTTAGCATAGACATTTTAACAATATTTGTTCTTCCAATCCATGAGCATGGAAAGTTTTTCCATTTCTTGTGTCTCCCTCAGTTTCTTTCATAAGTGTTCTATAATTTTCAGAGTACAGATCCTTTACCTCTTTGGTTAGGAATACCTATTCCTAGGTATCTTATGGTTTTTGGTGCAATTGTAAATGGGATCAATTCCTTGATTTCTCTTTCTTCTACCTCATTGTTAGTATATAGAAATGCAATTGACTTCTGTGCATTGATTTTATATTCTGCGACTTTGCTGAATTCCTGTATGAGTTCTAGCAATTTTTGAGTGGAGTCTTTGGGTTTTCTACATAGAGGATCATGTTGTCTGCTAAGAGTGAGATTTTGACTTCTTTGCCGAATTGGATGCCTTTTATTCTTTTATTTTTTTGTTGTTGTTGTCTGATTGCTGAGGCTAGGACTTCTAGTACTATGTTGAACAACAGTGGTGAGAGTGGACATCCCTGTCATGTTCCTGGCCTTAGGGGAAAAGCTCTCAGTTTTTCCCCATTGAGGATATTAGCTGTGGGTCCTTCTATATAGCTTTGATGATCTTGAGGTATGTTCCTTCTACTCCTGCACTGCTAAGAGTTTTTATCAAAAAAGGATGAATATTTTGTCAAATGCCTTTTCTGCATCTGTTGAGAGGATCATATGGTTCTTGTCCTTTCTTTTATTAATGTGGTGTATCACATTGATTGATTTGCGGATGTTGAACCACCCTGGCAGCCCAGGAATAAATCCCACTTAGTCGTGGTAAATAATCCTTTTAATGTACTATTGGATCCTATTAGCTAGTATCTTGGTGAGAATTTTTGCATCCATGTTCATCAGGGATATTGGTCTGTAATTCTCCTTTTAGGTGGGGTCTTTGCCTGGTTTTGAGTTTCCATCATTTTAAATAAGTGAAATATAAATGGAGTACTGGAGTAAATATAAATGTAACTAGGCTACTTAATTCTTTTCTCAAAACCCAAACCTGTGATTTAAAGTATTTCTAAGCAGGGCGCCTGGATGGTTCAGTTAGTTAGGCATATGCCTTCGGCTCAGGTGATGGTCTCAGGGTCCTGGGATTGAGCCCCATGTTGGGCTCCCTGCTTATTGGGGAGTATGCTTTTGCCTCTGCCCCCCCCCTTCTGCTCATGCCCTCTCTCTGGCTCTGTATCTCAAATAAATGAATAGAATCTTTAAAAAAATAAAGTATTTCTAAGCTACAACTATATGGGAGAGTTTCTTCTGCTCTGGAGAAAAGCAAAAGTGAGAGTAACCTACATAGCTGGGAGGAAATCCTTAGTTTTGAACATGTTGAAATAACGTTATCATAACAAGACATTACTAGGTACATCATGGATTTAAGACTACTATCTAATCTCATCTTTAAAACTTTTAGTCTTTGGAATGTTTTTATTTCCCAGTGGAAAGATTGAAGCCACCCTGTACTGCACTGATGGTTTCATTTAAACTTTTAAAAAACAAATAATTAGCCTACTAAACTGTCTTCAGAATCATATCACCTTGTGCAGCTATAATAAATGGTATAGTTGTTTGATAAAAACCAAAAATATTCCCAAGAAATAGTCATTCATTTTCCGTCTGCATCTTTCTCCTGCCTTTCTTAATGTGTACTTCAAAAGGAAAATAATGAAACACTGCCATCTGTATGACTTTTTGAATGAAAAAGTTAAACATTTTTTTGATTCCCTTGGTAACTACCAGTAGGTCAAAGCTTGATTTTAAGTAAAGCTTAGTTTATTATTTATCAAAGCATGTACAATATTTTCAGATGGTTTTCTATAAGTTAAAAAAATTGACAGCATAAATTTCTTTCTCATGACGTCATATCTTTTAACAATTACAAATCAGTAACTCCTATCCATTCCCATTGTTTTTAAAGCCTCAGTGTGAATTAATTATGATTCAGATTTTCAATCACACAAATACAGCCAATTTTAATTACTTAACAGAATTTTTGGTTTTAATATTATCTGGGATCTATCATTTTTACTGATGACCTGTTTACTCTTTGTCTATTTGTCGATACTTTCACCACATGGCCTGAAATAGAAGCAGTTTTTTTCAATCATGTGACTTTACTATGCAAACTTCTAATAGAATATGATATTAATACTGATGCTGTGATTTCACCCTCGCCCCCATTACTTTGGTTAATTAATTTTTCACATTGAAGTTGAGGTATCAGGGCACCTGGGTGGCTCAGTCAGTGAAGTGTCTGCCTTTGGCTCAGGTCATGATCTCAGGGTCCTGGGATTAAGCCCCACATCGGGCTCTCAGCTCAGCAGCGAGTCTGCTTCTCCCTCTCCCTCTGCGATCTCTCTTGCTTTTGTTCTGTCTCAAATAAATGAATAAAATCTTTAAATAAATAATTTTTTTTAAAAAATGAAGTTGAGGTATCAGTCAGTATACAGATCTTCCTGGACTTATGATGGGATTACATCCAGATAAATCCATTGTAAATTGAAAATATCATGAGTTGGGGGGCGCCTGGGTGGCTCAGTCAGTTAAGCATCTGCCTTTGGCTCAGGTGATGATCCGAGGACCCTGGGATCAAGCCCTACGTGGGGCTCTCTGCTCAGCAGGGAGTCTGCTTCTCCCCCTTTCTCTGTCCCTCTCATGCATGCACGCATGTGTGCACTCTCTCTCTCAAATAAAATCTTTAAAAAATAAAAGAAAATAAAAAAAATTGCACAAATTGAAAATGCATTTAATACATGTAACCTACCAAACATGATAGATTAACCTAGACTACCTTAAATGTGTTCACAGCACTTACATTAGCCTATAGTTGGACAAAATCATCTAACACAAAGCATATTTTGTAATAAAGGTTGAATAGCTCATGTAATTTATTGGATACTATACTGAAAGTGAAAAACAGAATGGTTGCATGGGTACAGAATTGTTGTAAGTGTATCAGTTGTTTACCCTCATGATGTCATAGATGACTGGGAGCTGTGGTTTGTTGCCACTGTCCAGCATCACAAGAGAGTGTTATACAGCATATTACTAGCCCAGGAAAAGATCATAATCCAAAATTGGAAGTACAGTTTCTACTGAATGCATATAGCTTTCATACCTTCAAGAAGTTGAAAAAATTTTAAGTAGAACCATTAATGGTCAGGGACCATTAATAAAATAGTCTTAGATCACTAATCTCTCAAATTAAAAATGTTTATTTAGGGGCGCCTGGGGGGCTCAGTCAGTTAGGCGTCTGTCTTTGGCTTGGGTCGTGATCTCAGGGTCCTGGGTTCGAGCCCCACATTGGGCTCCCTGCTCAATGGGGAGCCTGCTTCTCCCTCTCCCTCTGCCTGCCACTCCCCCTGCTTGTGCTCTCGTTGTCTTTGTCAAATAAATAAATAAAATCTTTAAAAAAATAATAAAATCAAAAGGTTTTTTTAATACAAATTTTCAAATTGTCATCCTCTGGGCCAAATCTAGACCATTCTGTTTTTTAAACATTTGAATGAATTACCAACATTTAAAAATTGGAATATTTAAAATAAAATTTGAGATAGCCAGCCTCTCTTAAAATCTAAACACCTGGCAATATTGGACCCACATGCCTATATTTCAGCAATTGGCCCTAGCTGAGTGGTGGCTTCTGCCTTTAAATAGGACGTGAGGTCTCTGGTTCACCCCAGAACCACCCAGCATTTACATTATCTGCCTTGCTCTGTACACTTTTTATGGCCCTTGATTTTGTACATGCTATGCTATTAACACACTAGACAAAACACTAAGCACATGTTGGTAACTTTGTGTAAGATACTGCCCTTTCTGGAGCTTTAGTTTTCCTCACTGATAGAATCGGGATAATACTACTTACTTTTTTTAAGATTTTATTTATTTATTTGACAGAGAGAGAAAGCCAGAGAGCACAAGTAGGGGGAATGGCAGAGGGAGAGGGAGAGGCAGGCTCCCAGCTGAGCAGGGAGCCCCATGAGGGGCTCGATCCCAGGCCCCTGGGATCATGGCACTTAACCAACTGAGCCACCCAGGTGCCCCAGTACTACTTACTTTTAAGGTGGTGTGATGATAAGGAAATTTAAGGTGCCTCACTGCTTTTTTGTCCACATGGAGAAATTTTTAAAAATAAAATACAATAATTTAAGAACTTTTATGCCTTCACTACTGCTTTCTAATCTGTAAACTAAGTTGTATAAACTCTAATAGTTTAATTGGAAAGATGATCAGCATTCATGTAGCCCAAATCCCTTATTTTACAGGTGTGGAAACAGATCCAGAGAGATAAAGTGAGTTTCCCAGTGTTACATAGTAAATGACACATCCAGAAAAATATTTTTTTCTGTTTTGTTTGGTTTCTCTCTCTTGTAACAAATTCTCTTGACTATATCATGTTTCCTAGGTTGTATTTCCTATTGCTGGGACAAGAAACATTAGGATAAGTGGTATGATAAACAGTCCAATGAGTTTTAATTCTCTAGCAGACAAATATCTCTTAAAGGATGAAGTAGTAAATACTTCAGGCTTTGTGGGCCAGAAGTCTCTGTTGCAACTACCCAGCTCTCCGGTTTTAGTATGAAAGGAGCCACACGCAATATGCAAACGAGCGAGCATTGCTGTGTTCCAGTAAAACTTTATTTACAAAAACAGGCAGCAGGCCAGATTTTGCCTGTGAGCTGTTGTTTGCCATCCTGCTCTAGCCAACTCTAATGGGGTATCTAGCTTTATGAAAGTCATATTTGTGTTATCCACAAAATAAAATGGAAATAATGTGGTTATACTGCCCTATGTTACAAGGTTGCTATGTAAACTGATTGTAAAATGTTTCCAAGAAAAGAACTTCTTTGTAAACTGTCTGCCTTATGAACATTTTTTAGCCAGTTATACTTCATGAATATAATTTATAGCAAATTAGGTAAAAAAAAAAAAAAAGAAATACAAATTAGGGTGCCCTGAGCTCCTCCTAGTCACTCTCGGCTCTAATAGGATTCTATGGCTACATGATATATGAAATGAAGGTTTTCATTTACCCATTCTTACATTTACCACTGAAACAACTGTGATATTATAAGTCAATCTTCAGGCCTATTCATGCCACCGTTTTTAAATAAGTTTTACCCTTTTTTGCTCTAATATTTGCTAAATTGAGAGAGATGTTCAGAGGAGAGGGGCTGTTCTCTGTCTTGCAACATGAATATGATGTTGTTTTCCTTCTCTTAATGATTTCTAGTTTCATACTTTGTAGGACTTAACTCTTTTTAAATTGAGACTTGGTGAGTGGCATAACGTGTGACCTATCCTGTACACTTCAGGAGAATTTGTATTATATTGTTGTGGGACAGAGTGTTCCATATATATGTTAGGTATAGTTGGTTGACAGTGTTGACCAAGCCCTATATTTCTTTACTGATCGTCTTTATAGTTGTTCTGCTCATTATTGAAAGTGGGGTATTGAAGTCTCTATTACTGTCGAACTATCTATTTCTCTCTTCAGTTTGGTCCATTTTGCTTCACACATTTTGTAGGTGTGTGTTTAGTTATGTTTGTGTTTGTAATTATAATTTCTTTTTGATTGGTTTATGTTTTTATCAAATATGCTGGTATGGAATTAATGTTTGTTTCCCCAAAAAATTTATATGTTGAGACTCTCCCCACTAATTGAATGATATTTGGAGGTGGGTGCTATTTTGATCTTTGAAAAGGTAATTAGGTGTAGATGAGTCATGAGGGTGGGGTCCTCATGGTGGAATTAGTGCCTTTATAAGAAAAGACCAGAGCTTGCTCTTTCTCTACCATGTGAGGTCACAGCAGTAAGGCAGCTATCTGCAAGCCATGGGCCAAGGAAGCCAAGGAAGAGGGCTCTCACCTGAACTCCACAAACCATCTCATCTAAGACTTCCCATCTGTTAGAACTGTGAGAAATAGATTTCTGCTATTTAAGCAACTGAGTCTATTGTATTTTGTTGTAGCATCTTGAGCATATTAAGATATACACTGTCCATCTCTTTCTCTTGTAACATTTTTTTTACTTAAAATCTATTTGTCTCATATTATTATAGCCACCTCAGCTCTTTTTGTTGTTGTTGTTGTTACTATTTACATGGAATAGATTTTTCCATCCTCTCACTTTCAAACTATTTCTGTCTTTGAATCTGAATGGATTCTTATGTAGACAGGATGTAGACGGATTATGTTTTGTTGTTTTTTAAGTAGGCTCCATGCCTAGCATAGAGCCCAATGCAGGGCTTGAACTCATGACCCTGAGACCAAGACCTGAGCTAAAATCAAGAGTTGGACACTTAACCAACTGAGCCACCCAGGCGCCCCAGATGGATTATGTTTTTAAATTAATTCTGCAAATCTCTGCCTTTGAATTGAGAGTTCAGTCTACTTACGTTTAAAGTAATTAATGGTAACATATTAGTTTGCTAGCACTACCTTAATAAAGTACCCCAGACTAGGTGGTTTAGACAACGAATTTATTTTCTCACACTTCTGGAGACTATAAGTCTGAGATCAGGGTGTTGGGAGAGTTCATTTTTTTTCTCTGAAGTTTCTCTCCTTTACTTGTAGATGGCCATTTTCTCTCTGAGTCTTTACCTGGTCTTCCCTCTAAACATGTCTGTATCCTTATCAGAAGTGATCAGTCATATTGGATTACAGCTCACCCTAATTATCTCATTTTAACTTAATTACCTCTTAAAAAACCCAATATCCAAATATGGTCACATTCTGAGGTACTGGCAGTTGTGACTTCAATATAATGAATTGGGGGAAAGTAATTCAGTCTGTGACAGGTAAGGAAGGACTTCTGCCATTTTGCTATTTGTTTTCCATATGTCATATATTTTTTAACTCAGTTACTCCATTGCTTCCTTATTTTACATTTAACTGATTTTTGTAATGTACCATGTACCTTCTCATGTCCTTTTTTTGAGTATATTTCTTAGTTATTTTCTTAGTTGTTTCTTGGGGATTGTAATTAACATCTTAAACTTATAACACTAGTTTGAATTAATATCACCTTAGCATTGATAATACACAAACTCTACTGTACATATCCATACTTCCCCTTATATGTTATCACAAATTATATCTTATATACTTATGTCATTAGCATAGATTTATAATTATTATTTTATGCATTTTTTAAAATCACATAGGAAGAAAAGAGGAGTTCCAAAACAAAAACAGAACAATATTGTCTTTTACATTTATTTATTGAGTTACTTTTACTGGCATTATGTCCTCATATGGCTTGAGTTATTGTCTAATGTTCTTTTATTTCAGCCTGAAGGACTCTCTTTAACATTTCTTACAGATAATTCTCATAGGAATGAACTCCCTCAGTGCTTATTTATGTGAGAATGTCTTAATTTCTCCTTTTTTTGAAGATTTTATTTATTTGACAGAGAGAGAGAGACAGCGAGAGAGGGAACACAAGCAGGGGGAGTGGGGGAGGGAGAAGCAGGCTTCCCACAGAGCAGGGGTCCCAATGTGGGGCTCAATCCCAGGACCCTGGGATCATGACCTGAGCCGAAGGCAGATGCTTAGCTTAACGACTGAGCCACCCAGGCACCCCTCCCTTTTTTTTTTTTTTTTGAAGGATAGTTTTGTGAAACCTAGAATTCTTGGATGACAGTTTTTCTTTTAGCACTTGAAATACGCCATTCCACTGCTTCTGAACCTCATGGTTTCTGATGTGAAAACAACGGTTAATCTTAGTGAGGATCCCTTGAATATAACAAGTCACTCCTCTTTTGCTGCTTTCAATATTTCTCTCCTTGTTTTTGGCTTTCAGGTTTGATTATAGTTTCTCTCAGAATGTATCTCTTTGAGTTTATCCTAGTCGGAATTCTTTGAGCTTCTTAGAATTTTACTTTTTCTTTCTTTTAAAAAGATATTTATTTATTTATTTATTTATTTATTTATTTGAGAGAGAGGCAGAGAGAGCATGAGCAGGAGGAGGGGCAGAGGAAGAGGGAGAAGCAGACTCTAAGCTGAGCCCAGAGCCCAACACGGGGCTCAATCCCAGGACCCTGAGATCATGACCTGAGCCAGAAGTCAGATGCTTAACCTACTGAACCACCCAGGTGCCCCAGAATTTTCCTTTTTCTGTATGTGGACTCATTAATATCTGGTGTCCCTTGATTTCAGCCTGAAGAATTTCCCATAGTATTTCTTGTACAGTAGGTCTGCAGGCAACAGATGCTGTCAGTTTTTATCTATGAATGTCCTCATTTCATCTCTACTTTTTAATGTATAAAATTAATTAACATACTATTTTTGAGCAATTTTAGGTTTATGGGAAAAAAATGAGAAAAGGTCCAGAGTTCCCGTATACCCTCCTCACCCAACTCCCAAATTCCCCTATTATTAACATCTTATACTATTGAAGTACAGGTGTTAAAACTATTGAGACCAATACTGACACATTATTAACTAAAGTCCTTGATTTACATTAGAGTTCACTCTGTGTTGTACATTCTATGGATTTTGACAAATGTATAATGACATGTATCCATCATTACAGTATCATGGAATAATAATTTCACTGCTTGAAAAATCCACCATGCTACACCTATTCATCCTCCCTCCCACCACAAAATCCCAAGCAATCACTGAACTTTTTTTTTAATTTTATTTTATTATGTTGTGTTAGTCACCATACAATACATCATTAGTTTTTGGTGTAGAGTTCCATGATTCATTGTTTGCATATAGCACCCAGTGCTCCATGCAATATGATCCCTCCTTAATACCCATCACCAGGCTAACCCATCCCCCCCCCCCCTCCCCTCTAGAACCCTCAGTTTGTTTCTCAGAGTCCATAGTCTCTCATGGTTCATCTCTCCCTCCGATTCCCCCCCTTCATTGTTCCGTTCCTTCTCCTAATGTCCTCGATGCTATTCCTTATGTTCCACAAATAAGTGAAACCATATGATAATTGACGTTCTCTGCTTGACTTATTTCCCTTAGCATAATCCCCAGTCCCATCCATGTTGATGTAAAACTTGGGTGTTCATCCCTTCTGATGGCTGAGTCATATTCCATTGTATATATGGACCACATCTTCTTTATCCATTCATCTGTTGAAGGGCATCTCAGCTCTTTCCAGAGTTTGGCTATTGCGGACATTGCTGCTATGAACATTGGGGTGCATATGGCCCTTCTTTTCACTATATCTGTGTCTTTAGGGTAAATACCTAGTAGTGCAATTGCTGGGTCATAGGGTAGCTCTATTTTTAATTTTTTGAGGCACCTCCACACTTCCAAAGTGGCTGTACCAACTTGCATTCCCACCAACAGTGTAAGAGGGTTCCCCTTTCTCCACAACCTCTCCAACATTTGTTGTTTCTTGCCTTGTCAATTTTTGCCATTCTAACTGTTGTAAGGTGGTATCTCAGTGAGGTTTTGATTTGAATTTCCCTGATGGCTAATGATGATGAACCTTTTTTCATGTGTCTGTTAGCCATTTGTATGTCTTCTTTGGAGAAGTGTCTATTCATGTCTTCTGCCCATTTTTTTTAATTTTTTATTGTTATGTTAATCACCATATATTACATCATTTGTTTTGGTGTAGTGTTCCATGATTCATTGTTTGTTCATAACACCCAGTGCTCCATGCAGAATGTGCCCTCCCCAATACCCATCACCAGGCTAACCCATCCCCCAACCCTCCTCCCCTCTAGAAACCTCAGTTTGTTTTTCAGAGTCCATCATCTCTCCTGGTTCGTCTCCCCCTCTGACTTACTCCCCTTCATTCTTCCTCTCCTGCTATCTTCTTCTTTTTCTTTTTTCTTAAAATATGTTGCGTTATTTGTTTCAGAAGTACAGATCTGTGATTCAACAGTCTTAAACAATTCACAGCGCTCACCGTAGCACATACCCTCCCCATGTCTATCACCCAGCCACCCCATCCCTCCCACCCCCGACCACTCCAGCAACCCTCAGTTTGTTCCTGAGATTAAGAATTCCTCATATCAGTGAGGTCATATGATAGATACATGTCTTTCTCTGATTGACTTATTTCACTAAGCATAACACCCTCCAGTTCTATCCACGTCGTTGCAAATGGCAAGATCTCATTCCTTTTGATGGCTGCATAATATTCCATTGTGTATATATACCACATCTTCTTTATCCATTCATCTGTCGATGGACATCTTGGCTCTTTCCACAGTTTGGCTATTGTGGACATTGCTGCTATAAACATTGGGGTGCACGTACCCCTTCGGGTCCCTACATTTGTATCTTCGGGGTAAATACCCAGTAGTGCAATTGCTGGATCGAATGGTAGCTCTAATTTCAACTGTTTGAGGAACCTCCATACTGTTTTCCAGAGGGGTTGCACCAGCTTGCATTCCCACCAACAGTGGAGGAGGGTTCCCCTTTCTCCACATCCCCGCCAACATCTGTCGTTCTCTGACTTGTTAATTTTAGCCATTCTGACGGGTGTGAGGTGGTATCTCACTGAGGTTTTGATTTGGATTTCCCTGATGCCGAGCGATGTTGAGCACTTTTTCATGTGTCTGTTGGCCATTTGGATGTCTTCTTTGGAAAAATGTCTGTTCATGTCTTCTGCCCATTTCTTGATTGGATTATTTGTTCTTTGGGTGTTGAGTTTGATAAGTTCTTTATAGATTTTGGATTCTAGCCCTTTATCTGATATGCCATTTGCAAATATTTTCTCCCATTCTGTCGGTTGTCTTTTGGTTTTGTGGACTGTTTATTTTGCTGTGCAAAAGCTTTTTATCTTGATGAAATCCCAATAGTTCATTTTTGCCCTGGCTTCCCGTGCCTTTGGTGATGTTTCTAGGAAGAAGTTGCTGCGGCTGAGGTCGAAGAGGTTGCTACCTGTGTTCTCCTTTAGGATTTTGATGGACTCCTGTCTCACATTTAGGTCTTTCAACCATTTGGAGTCTATTTTTGTGTGTGGTGTAAGGAAATGGTCCAGTTTCATTCTTCTGCATGTGGCTGTCCAATTTTCCCAACACCATTTGTTGAAGAGACTGTCTTTTTTCCATTGGACATTCTTTCCTGCTTTGTCAAAGATAAGTTGACTCTTTGCAGATGATATGATACTTTATGTGGAAAACCCAAAAGACTCCACCCCAAAACTGCTAGAACTCATACAGGAATTCAGTAGTGGCAGGCTATAAAATCAATGCACAGAAATCAGTGGCATTCCTATACACCAACAACAAGACAGAAGAGAGACAAATCAAGGAGTCGATCCCATTCACAATTGCACCCAAAACCATAAGATACCTAGGAATAAATTTAACCAAAGAGGCAAAGGATCTGTACTCAGAAAACTATAAAATACTCAGGAAAGAAATTGAAGAAGACACAAAGAAATGGAAAAACGTTCCATGCTCATGGATTGGGAGAACCAACATTGTGAAGATGTCAATGCTACCTAGAGCAATCTACACATTCAATGCAATCCCCATCAAAATACCATCCACTTTTTTCAAAGAAATGGAACAAATAATCCTAAACTTTGTATGGAACCAGAAGAGACCCCGAATAGCCAGAGGAATATTGAAAAAGAAAAGCAAAGCTGGCGGCATCCCAATTCCGGACTTCCAGCTCTATTACAAAGCTGTCATCGTCAAGACAGTATGGTACTGGCACAAAAACAGACACATAGATCAATGGAACAGAATCGAGAGCCCAGAAATGGACCCTCAACTCTATGGTCAACTTCTGCCCATTTTTTGACTTGATTATTTGTTTTTGAGAATCACTGAACTTTTAACTGTCTCCATAGTTTTGCCTTTTCCAGAATGTCATATAGTTTAAAATCATATAAGATGTAGTCTTTTCAGATTGGCTTCTTTCACTTGCCGTATGCATTTAAAGTTTCTCCATGTCTTTTTGTGGCTTGATAGGTCCTTTTTTTGCTGAATAATATTCTTTTTTAAAGACTTATTTGTTTGAGAGACAGAAGAAGACACGAGTGGGGGGAGGAGCAGAGGGGGAGAGAGAATCCTCAAGCAGACTCCCCACTGAGCGTGGGGCCCAACACAGGGCTCAATCCCAGGACCCTGAGATCATGACCTGAGCCAAAATCAAGAGTTGGCCACTTAACCAACTGAGCCACCCAGGTGCCCCTACTGAATAATACTCTGTTGTTTGGATGTACTACAGTTTGTTTACCCATCCACCTAGTGAAGGATGTCTTCTTTGCATTCAAGGTTTGGCAATTATAAATTAGGCTGCTACAAACATTCTATGTACAGGTTTTTTGTCAGCAAACTTCAAGTAATTTGGGTAAAAAAACAAGGAGTGTAATTTCTGGATCATATGGTAAGATTATGCTTAGTTTTGTAAGAAACTGCCAAGTCCTCTTCCAAAGTGTCTATACTATTTTACATTCCCACTAGCAATGCATAAGACTTTCTGTAGCAGGGCACCTGGGTGGCTCAGTCAGTTAAGCGTCTGCCTTTGGCTCAGGTCATGATCCTGGAATCTCCAGATGGAGCCCCACATTGGGCTCAGCAGGGAGTCTGATTCTCCCTCTGCCCTTCACCCTGTTTGTGCACTCTCTCTCTCACTCTTGCTCTCTGTCTCTCAAATAAATAAATAAAATCTTAAAAAAGGGGGGGCACCTGGGTGGCTCAGTCGTTGGGTGTCTGCCTTCGGCTCGGGTCATGATCCCAGGGTCCTGGGATCGAGCCCCGCATCAGGCTCTCTGCTCTGCGGGAAGCCTGCTTCTCCCTCTCCCGCTCCCCCTACTTGTGTTCCCTCTCTAGCTGTGTTTCTCTCTGTCAAATAAATAAATAAAACCTTTAAAAAAAAAAAAGACTTTCTGTTGCTCCTTGTCCTTGTCAACGTTTGGTGTTAACAGTATTTTGGATTTTGACCATTCTAAAAAGTGTGTAGTGGTATCTCACTTTTTTATTTTTAATTTGCAATTCCCTGAAGTTATATGATATTGAGCATCTTTCTGTGTACTGATTTGTCATCTATATATCTTCTTTGAGATTTTTCTTTTCAGACATATGCCCATATCTTAATTGGGATTCTATTTCATTATTGTGAAGTTTTAAACACTATTTATTTATTTTGGATACCAGTTCTTTATCAGGTATTTGTTTTCAAAATATTTTCTTCCAGTCGGTGTCCTGTCTTTTCATTCTCTTAACAACATCTTTTGCAGAGTAGATGTTTTTAATTTTGATGAAGTCCTGCTTAATCAGTTTTTTCTTTTATTCCTTGTGCTTTGGGTTGTAGCTAAGAATTCACTGCCAAACCGAAGGTCACTTATTGTGGTATATACATTGTTATATTTGTTTGCTAATGTCTTATTCCAGGATTTTTGCATCAATGTTCATGAGAAATACTGATCTGCAGTTTTCCTTTCATATAATATCTTTGTCTAGTTTTGGCACTAGGGTAGTATTGGCCTTATAAAATGAGTTAAGAAGTATTCCCTCTGCTTCTGTTTCATGGAAGAGATTATAAAGAATTGGTATAATTTCTTCTTTAAATGTTTGGTAGAATTCACCCATGAACCCACCTGGCCATGGGAGTTTCCATTTGGAAAGGTTATTAATTATTGATTCAGTTTCTTTAATAAATATAGGCCTATTCAAATTGTCTATTTCTCCTTGTGTGAGTTTTAGTAGATTGTATCTTTCAAGTAATTGGTCCATTTCATCTTGCTTATCAAATTCATGGGCATGGAGTTGTTAATAATATTCCTTTATTAGCCTTTTAATATTCATGGCATCATTAATGATAACGCATTTCATTTCTGATATTAGTAACTTTTGTCTTTTTTTTTCTTAGTTAACCTGGCTAGAAATTTACTATTTTTATTGATCTTTCAAAGAACCAGTTTTTAATTTTGTTGATTTTCCCTTTTGAAGTCCTATTATCAATTTCATTGATTTCTGCTCTAATTTGTATTACCTCTTTCTTTTTACTTTGGATTTAACTTGTTCTTTTTCCAAAGTGCAAGCTTACATGATTGATTTTAGGTCTCCTTTTTTACTGCATGCATTCAATGCTGCGAATTTCCCTCTAAGCACTGCTTTCACTGCATCCCACAAATTTTGATTAGTTGTGTTTTCATTTGTATTTAGTTTTAAATATTTTTAAGTTTCTCCTGAGATTCCTTCTTGACCTATGTATTATTTATAAATGTGCTGTTTAGCCACTCTGGAAAACAGTATGGAGGTTCCTCAAGAAGTTAAAAATAGAACTACCCTACAACCCAGCAATTGCACTACTAGGTATTTACCCCAAAGATACAAATGTAATGATCCAAAGGGGCACATGCACCCCAATATTTATTATAACAGCAATGTCCACAATAGCCGAACTGTGGAGGGAACCCAGATGTCCATCGACAGATGGGTAAAGAAGATGTGAGATACACACACACACACACACACACACACACACACACACACACACACACAATGGAATATTACTCAGCCATCAAAAAGGTTGCAATCTCACCATTTACATCTGTGTGGATAGAACTGGAGGGTATTATGCTGAGCGAAATAAGTCAATCAGAGAAAAACAATTATCATATGGTTTCACTCATATGTGGAATATAAGAAATAGCACACAGGATCATAGGGGAAGGGAGGGAAAACTGGGAAGTAATCAGAGAGGGAGACAAACCATGAGAGATTCTTAACTATAGGAAACAAACTGAGGGTTGCTGGAGGGGAGGTGGGTGGGAGGATGGGGTAACTGGGTGATGGGCATTAAGGATGGCATGTGTTGTGATAAGCACTGGGTGTTACATGCAACTGATGTACTGAACTCTGTATTGGAAACTAATGATGTTGGCTAATTGAATTTAAATTTAAAAAAAAAGGAAGTGTGCTTTTTAGGGACACCTGGGTGGCTCAGTCAGTTAAGCATCTGACTCTTGATTTCAGCTCAGGTCATGATCTTGGGGTTGTGATCAAGAGATCACAGATCTCAGAGATCAGAGATCAAGCCCTGCATCGGGCTCCGTGCTTGGGTATGGAGCCTGGGTGGGATTCTCTCTCCCCCTTTGCCCCTTCCCCCCCGAAAAATGTGCCATTTAATCTCTTAAGTGTTTGGGAATTTTCCAGCTACCTTTCTGTTGTTGATTTCTAGTTTAATTCCACTATCTGAAAGTATGCATTGTATGATTTCTGTTTTTTGAAATATGTTGTGTTTTAGGACCCAGAATGTGGTCTATCTTGGTGAACATTCCATATGAGCCCGAGAATAATATGTAGTTTGCTATTGTTTGATAAAGTAATCTGTAGATGTCAATTATATCCAGCTCATCAATGGTGCTATTGAGTTTAGTTATATCTTTACTGACTTTCTGATTGCTTGATCTATTCATTACTGATAAAGGGCTGTTGTAGTCTCCAACTACAAGGGTGGATTCCTCGGGGCGCCTGGGTGGCTCAGTCGTTAAGTGTCTGCCTTCGGCTCGGGTCATGATCCCAGGGTCCTGGAATCGAGCCCTGAGTCGGGCTCCCTGCTCCGCGGGAAGCCTGCTTCTCCCTCTCCCACTCCCCCTGCTTGTGTTCACTCTCTCACTGTGTCTCTCTCGCTCAAATAAATAAAATCTTAAAAATAAAATGAGTGGATTCCTCTCTTTCTCCTTGCAGTTCCATCAGTTTTTGCCTCACATAGTTTGATGCTCTTTTGATATGCCCATAACATATTAGGAATTGATCTTTTTATCATTGTATTTGATAATTTTCCCCACTCTTAAGTCTGCTTTGTCTGAAATTACTAAAGTACCTCCAGCTTTCCTTTGATTAATGTTATTGTGGTATATCTTTCTCCATCCCTTCACTTTTAGTTTCTATATGACTTTACATTTAAATTTAAAGTGGGTTTCTCGTAGACAATATATAGTTGAATCTTTTTTTTGATCCACTAACAATCTTTAATTAATGTATTTAGACCATTGATGTTTAAATTGATTATTGATATAGTTGGATTAATATTTACCATGTTCATTAATGTTTTCTATTCATTGCTCTTGTTCTTCCTGTTTTTGTTTTTGTCTCCTAGTCTTTTTCTGTCTTGTCTGGTTTTAAGTGAGTATTTTGTATGATATCATTTTTTTAGAATATCAATAATCCTACTTTTTAATCTTTTTGGGGGGGGTTGCCAACTAAAGTGAGTATATATATATATTCAAGACCACTTTCAAATAACACCATACCATTTCCCAGGTAGTGGAAGTACCTTATTTACAGAGTATTTCCAGTTCCTCCTTCCCATCCCTTATAACATTGCTTATATTTGTTTTACTTATCCATAAGCTATAATCATTAAATACATTGTTATTATTGAATGAATTATTACCTGCTAGATCAGTTAAGAATAAGAGAAATACCCCAATTTAACCCTTAAATTGGGAAGCATAAAAACTTTTACTAAAAAAACAAGAGTAAAAGAAATAAACTATTTTATTTTACCTTCATTTTTTTCCTTCTCTAACCCTTCTTGAAGATCTAAGTGTCTTAAATATAGCATTTTCCTTCTCTCTGAAGAACTTTTAACATTTCTTGCAAGACAGTTCTATTGGTGACAAGTTCCCTCAAATTTTTGTCTGAAAAAGTCTGTATTTCTTTGCTGGGTGTGGAAATCCGGGTTGGGTATACTTTTAACACTTTATTTCATTCAACTCTATTCTTATCTCCCATGATTTCTAAAGAGATGTCTGTATAACTCTTATTTTGCTCCTTTATATGTAAGTCATTTTTCCCTCCAGCTTTTGTTCAAGACTTTTCCTTGATTTTCTGCAGTTTAAATATGAGATTACTAGGTATAGATTTTTGAGTTTCTAGCTTTGTATTCTCTGAGCTTCCTCAACCTATGGTTTGACACCTTACATTAATTTTGGAAAATTATCTTGTCACTATTACTTTAAATACTTCCTCTGTTCCTTTCCCTCTTTACCTTCTGGTATTTCTATTATACATCTATTGCTCCTTTTATAATTGGCTCCTAGCTCTGGGATATTCTATTTATTTTTTTCTTTTTTTTTCCTTTGATTTTAATTTTGAAAGTTTCTGTTGGTATATCTTCAATCTTTACTGATACCTCAAGCATGTCCAGTCTATTGATGAGCCCATCAAAGGCATTCTTTATTTCTGTTATGGTACTTTGGCTTCCTACCATTTCCTTCTGAATTTTTCTTACAGTTGCCATTTCTCTACTAACATTATGTCTGTCCATTTCTCTGTTAACATTATCCATATCTGTTCTTTCATGTTGTCCACTTTTTGCATTACATGTGGCATCTTAGTCTTGGTTGATTGATATTCCCAGTGTGATAATTTCAACATTTCTGCCACTTCTATGTCTGGTTCTGATGCTTGTGGTATCTTTTAGTATGACTTCTGCTTTTTCTTTGAAAGCCACACATATGTCCTAAGTAAAAAAAACTGAGGTAAATAGGCCTTTAAATAAGATTTTATGTTATCAGGCTAGGCATTTGGCTATATTTACTATTTGCTGTAGTTGTCAGTGTTGGAAGCTAAACTTTCCCCACTGTCCTTGTTTTTGACTGGCCTCTTTTCCTTAGATTTCCCTAGAGATTTCTTTTTTTGTTTTTTAATCTAACATAATTTATTTAACAAATTCCCTAGTGTAGGGGACTGTAAGTAAATTATCTTCACTTTCTGCCTGTTTTTATTTTTTGTTTTTTGAAGTATAGTTGGCATACAATGTTATATTAGTTTCAAGTGTACAACATAGTGATTCAACAATTCTCTATGTTGCACAGTGCTTATTACCACAATACGTGTATTTACCATCTGTCATCATACAAAGTTATTACAATATTATTGACTATATTTCTTATGCTATACTTTTCATCCAATAGGACTTATTTATTTTGGATATTGTCTGAGATGCACAGTTCTTTCAGTTGTATTCCCATATTATAAGAAAACTTATTGATATAGTGGTAAGGTGTTGGAAGACTTGGAATTATTCTGTGGTACTATGATTTGGCCTAAGTTTTTTAGTGACCCTGTGCCCCTGAGCTGTGCCCTTCATAATGGCTTCCCAGTTTTAGTTTTGTTTTGTTTTCCCCTTTAGGTGAGACAGGAAGGCTAGAGGGTGCTGGAGTTGGGTCTTTCCCTTCCCCAAGATTGGTCAGGCTCTGGTACAATAGCTTCTCTTAAGAGCAGTCTTTAAGAACAGAATGTTCTGGGCGTATTTTTTAAAGATTTATTTATTTGTCAGAGAGAGAGAGTGAGAGAGCACAAGCAGGGGGAGCAGCAGGCAGAGGAAGAAGCAGGTCCCCCACTGAGCAAAGGGCCTGGTGCGGGACTTGATCCCAGGACCCTGGGATCATGACCTGAGCTGAAGGCAGATGCTTAACTCACTGAGCCACCCAGGTGTACCTATTGGGTATATTTAAAAGTGGCTGTTCTTGCCCTTTCCCTACTGAAAGGCTGAAGAGATTTTTCTCCAATCACTGTGAGAACCTGATCAGGCTCCTGGTAATAAAACTCAAAGTGTGGGGGTCTTCCCCAAGACTGGGCCTTTTTGGAATTTTTAACTCAAACTTGTCCCCACTGAGCTTCCAGCAATTCATCAAGTTCAGATCCTGCTACCCTAGTCCTGGTTCCCACAGAGCTTTCCTCTCCTGTGTTTCTACCCTGGTAAATTGTGCTTATTTGTATCCATCTGTGTATCTCTCCAGTCTTATGACCGGCTCTTCTCTGATGAATCTAAGAGGAGTTGGTTTTCAGGTTGTTCTGGGTTTTTTTTTTCTTCTTGATATGTGGGCAGGAGAGTTAACTTCCAAGCCTTTACATGCCTAAATGGATTACCTTGATTTTCTAAAGTTAATTTTGATGCATATGGGATTCTTGGTTGACAGTCTTTTTTTCTTTCATCATTTTGTCTTTTATCCAACTGCCTTCTGCCCTACATTGTTTCAAATCAGAAGTCAGCTGTTTATCTATTAGTTTCCTTGTAAGTAATGAGTCATTTCATCTTGCTGCTTTCATGATTTTCAATTTTTCTGTTTTTCAGCATTATACTATTATATATCTGCTATGAATCTCCTTGTGGTTTATTCCTGCATGGAGCTCTTGAGCTTCCTAGATGTGTAGATAAATATTTTTCATTAAATTTAGAAGTTTTCACCATTATTGCATTAAATATTTCTTTTGTTTTGCTCGTCTTTTTATGGTACTCCCAGTATATGTATATTGGTGCCCTTAATGATGTATAACATTTCTCTGAGGCTGTATTCATTTTCTCTCATTCTCTTTTCCTGTGCTTTGAGATTACATATTATCTTTTTTTTTAAGATTTTATTTATTTATTTGACAGACGGTGAGAGAGGGAAAAGCAGGGAGAGTGGGAGAGGGAAAAGCAAGCTTCCTGCTGAGCAGGCAGCCTGATGCGGGGCTCCATCCCAGGACCCTGGGATCATGACCTGAGCCGAAGGCAGACGCTTAATGACTGAGCCACCCAGGTGCCCTGAGATTACATATTATCTTTTGATCTATCTTCAAGTTCACTGATCATTCTTCTAGTTCAAATCTACTTTGTGTCCTTTTATTTCAGTTTTGTATTCCTCAACTCCAGAATTCCATTTGGTTCTTCTTAATAATTTCTGTCTCCTTGTAGATATTTTCTATTTAATGAGCCATTGTCATCGTAATTTCATTTTTTTATTTCTGGTCATAGCATGGCATATTATATTCCTTTACTGTAAGAATCTTAATTCCTTTTTTGGTGCATATGTCCTCCTTGCTGTGCATATTTAAAGTTACTTCAAATTCATCTTTGCCTCTTTTTCAGGCTTCTATACTTTCATACCAAGCTGTCTGCAGTCAGGCAATAATTTTTTAAAGTTCAGTTTTTCTTTTTGAGGGTGGGGTCATCTATATCATACAGAAATTCCTTGTATTTTGGTCAGCTAATGATATCCTTTCTTGGTCTCTACTGTGTTTACTGGATTTTTCTGAAAATGTGTTACAGTGGTAAAATATACATAACATAAAGTTTACCATTTTAAGCATTCAGTGGCATTAACTACATTCACAATGTTGTATAACCATTACCATTACCTATTTCCAAATCTTTCATTACCTTAACAGAAACTCTGTAGCCATTAAATAATAACTCCCCATTCCCCTTCCCCTCAGACCCTGGTAACCTCTAATCTACTTTCTGTGTCTACAAATTTGCCTATCCCAGGGTATCTCATATAAATAGGGTAATTCCATATTTGTCCTGGTACTATTTCTCTTAACTTAATGTCTTCAAGGTTCATCCATGTCATAGCATGTTTTAGAACTTCATTCCTTTATATGGCTGAATAACAGTCCATTCTATGTATAGTCCACATTGTTTATTCACTCATCAGTTGATGGACACCTGAATTCTTTCCACCTTTTGTCTCTTGTGAATAATACTGCATTTAACATTGTCATATAAATATCTTTTCAAGTCCAAACTTTCAGTTCTTTTGGGAAGTATACCTAGGAATAGAATATATAAACATATGGTAATTGTTTAGCTTTTTGAAAAACTGCCAAACTTTTCCACTGGAGCTGCACCATTTTACATTCCCATCTTTAATGCATAAAGATTCCAATTGCTGCAGATCCTCACCAACATTAGCTATTTTCCATCTTATTGATAATAGCCATTCTAGTAGATGTGAAGTAGTATGTGTGATTTTGCTTTGCATTTCTCTAATGACTTGTGTTAAGCATTTTTACATGTACTGTTGGCCATTTCTAATATTAGGTACTTTGTTCATTTTGCAACTGAGTTGTTTATTTGTTGCTGAGTTGGGGGAATTTTTATATATTCTGATTATTTGCAAATATTTTCTTCCATTCTGTAGATAATCTTTTCACTCTCTTGATAGTGTCATTTGATGCATAAAAGATGTTAATTTTTATGAAGTCCAATTAAACTATTTTCCCCTTTTTTGCCTGTGTTTTCAGTGTCAAGAGCCAAGAAATTATTGCAAAATCCAATGTCATGAAGATTGTCTCTGATGTTTTCTTCACAAACTTTTACAGTTTTCACTCTTCTGTTTGGTTCTTTGATCCATTTTGAGTTAATTTTTGTATATGGTGTAGGTTTAGGGTCCAACTTAATACTTTTGCATGTGGATATCCAATTTTTCTTGCAGCATTTATTGAAGACTGTTCCTTTTCCCCATTGAATGGTTGGCACTCCTGTTGAAAAACAGTTGACCATATACATTCAGAGGTTTATTTCTGGGCTCTGTTCTATTCCTTTGGTCTATATATCTGTCTTTATTCCAGTACCATTTTTTTGTTACCATTGCTTTGTATTAAGTTATAAAATCAGGAGATGAGAGTCCTTCATATTCTTCATTTTCAAGATTGCTGCCTAAATAGTGGTCTCTTGATTCCATACGAATTTTAGGATGTTTTTCTATTTCTACAAAAAAGTCACTGGGATTCTGATAAGGATTGCATTGAATCTATAAATCATTTTGGATAATGTTGTCATCTTAGCAATATTGAGTCTTCTAATCCATGAATGTGGGATGTCTTTACATTTATTTACATTTTTAAATTCTTTTTTTTAAGATTTTATTTATTTATTTGACAGAGAGAGACACAGCAAGAGAGGGAACACAAGGGGGGACGGTGGGAGAGGGAGAAGCAGGCTTCCCCAGGAGCTGGGAGCCCGATGTGGAGCTTGATCCCAGGACCCTGGGATCATGACCTGAGCCGAAGGCAGGCGCCCACCCAGGCGCCCCTAGGTTTTTAAATTCTTTTAGCAATGCTTTGTAGTTTTCTGTATACACGTCTTTCACCTCTTTGCTTAAGTTTATTATTAAGTATTTTGTTCTTTTTGGTTCTACTGTAAATGTAATTATTTTCTTAATTTCTTTTTTGAATTGTTTACCATTATCATATAGGAATGCAACTGAATTTGGGGGGCAACTGGGTGACTCAGTCAGTTAAACATCTGTCTTCAGCTCGGGTCATGATCACAGGGTTCCTGGTTCAAGCCCCATATTAGGCTCCCTGCTCAGCGAGGAGTCTGGTTCTCCCTCTCCCTCTACCTTTCCCCCTGGCTCATTCTCTCTCTCTCTCTCTCTCTCTCTCTCTCTCTCTCTCTCTCTCAAATAAATAAATAAAATCTTTAAAAAAGTAGAAATGCACCTGAATTTTGAATGTTGATTTTGTATCCTGAAACACTGCTGAATTTGTTTAACTCTAACAGATTTTTTTGTACATTCTTTTGGGTTTTCTACACATGAGATAATATCACCTGCAAACAGAGATAATTTTACTTCTTCCTTTTTAATTTAGATAACTTTTATTGCTTTTCTTGCCTAACTGACCTGTCTAGAATTTCCAGTAGTGTGTTGAACAGAAGTGGCGAATGTGGGCATCGTCTTTTTCTGTCTTAGAGGAAAAGCTTTCGGTTTTTGGTATAATTTTATGATTTATGATTTTTTTCTTATTTAGTATGATATTAGCTGTGGATTTTTTTTTAGCCTAGAGCCATGGAGGGTAGGATCTGCTAATATTCACCATCTGTCAAATCTATCCAGAATATGTCTGCCCTAGGAAGCTGAGAAGATGGGAACTGCCAGTCAGTTGTCAAGCCAAGTATATCAGCTTTCCCACAATACATATATGTGCCAGAAAGGGGGACTGCACTCTTCACCAACTGTTTTGCCTATTTTGCAGAAGTTGGCAGTAGGGAAGTGGATGCTGCCCTCACCCAGGAAAGCAGTTTCACTCGAGGGAGCTGGGAGCTATCGGGAACCACCTGCGACACAGCTCCCAAGCTTGTTAAAATAGTTCTTCCGTGCGGCAGAGCAATGGAGATGTGGGAGTATTACCTAGCTTCATTACCAAGGCCTCCTAATGTTCTTAGCTATTGTCCATAACTTTGTTGAATAAATACTTCTCAATCTGTTATAATCCTTTTGATCAATCTCTGGAACATTTGATTCAGTATCCTTTGCTAATACTTGATCAATTTAATAGTTGTTTCTACAAGGAAGAGATTTCCCTAAGGTCCTCACATGACCATTCTGGAAGGGCTCTCACTTTCTTGATGGTATCTTTGACACAAAAATTTTTAATTTTGATTAGGTTGTATTTATTACTTTTAAGTTTTTCTTGCTTGTACTTTTTGCATCATATCTAAGAGGGCTTTGCCTAACTCAAGATCACAAAGATTTACTCCTATGTTTTCTTACAATTGTTTTAAAATTTCACCTCTTATGGTTAGGTCTTTGATCCATTTTGAGTCAGTTTTTGTGCATGGTGTGAGATAGATGTTTGAGTTCATAATTTTTCTTTTGGATATCCAATTGTCCTAGCACCATTGTTGTGAATGCTCTTCATGAGTCTTCTGATTAATGAACATAGGATATCTCTCCATTTATTTACCTTTTCTTTAATGTATTTTAGCAGTGAGGTTTTTTTTTTAGTTTTCAATTTACAAGTCTATACTTCTTTTGTTAAATTTATTTCTAAATATTTTAATTCTATTGTAAATGGTCTGTTACTCTCATTTTCAGATTGTTCATTACTAGTGTATACAAATACAATTGATTTTTTATGGGTTGAGCCTCATATTATTTTTCTATCTAGTGTAACAAACTTAATGGTTTAAAACAATAACTTTTATTATTTCACAGTCAGAAGTCTGGGCATGGCTCAATTGGGTTCTCATATTAGGATCTCACAAGGCCAAAATCAAGGTGCTGGCAAGGCTCTCTGTATTCCTTTCTAGAGATTCTGGGAGAGAATTTGCTTCCAAACTCCCTCAGATTTTTGCAGAAATCATTTCTTTCTTATACTTTCTATGTGGCCCTTTCTGTCTTAAAGCTAGCAATAGTGGTTTGAGTTCTTCTTTTGCTTCAGATCCCTCTGACTGTCCTTCCATCTGCCAGAAAAAGTTCTCTACTTTTAAGGGCCCTTGAGATTACAATGGGTCCACCAAAACAATCCAGGATAATCTCCCCCTATTTTAAAGCCAAAAATTAGTAACTTTAATTACATCTGCAACATCCCTTTTGCAACATAATGTAACATATTCATAGGTGTAACTCCAGGAGATAAAGATAATGGGAGCCAGAATTCTACCTATCAAAATCTTGTTTCCTGCAAACTTGCTGAACTTATTCTAGTAATGTTTTAGTGGATTTGTAACCTAATAACTAAAGTGAGTTCACTCCTTGGTAAATTACAGATAGAGACTACATCAGGTGGAGTTGTCACACAAAACTTTACTTCAACAAATAAGGAAATCATGGGGAATAACTTCCAAAGCCATGACACCTGAGTGGGGGTAAATAGATTTCTTTTATTTAGGAATAGGATGAATATTTGGAAAAGGGGGGAGGGATTTGTCATTACATGTAGAGGTATAAGGTCATATACACATACTTAGGAAATATGCCTGTACATGCATTGTATGTTATGCTAATGAGGTTTGTATTCCTCCTTGGGCAGATATTATAATGAGGTAGAAGTTACTGTCAGACACTCCATGGTCCATCTGCACAGGTGTGAGTCCGTAGTCAAGCTCAAACTAGTCTAAGCCTACCTGAGCTCTTCCTGTTGTTTGCCTCTAAAAGATAAGGCTAACATTCTTGTGAAGAAGGGATAGTCAGTGAGGGTCTTGCTGGTGACAATTTTAACTTCATTAACCCTATGGAGCATGGTTTCAGGTTCCTTAGGGTTTTCTCTATGCAAGATCATGTCTGCAAATGAAGACAGTTTCACTTTTTCATTTCCAATCTGAATGCCTTTTAGTTCTTATTTTTGTCTAATTGCCCACACTATTCTTTCTAGTACAATGTTGAATAAAAGTAGTGGAAGGAGACATTCTTGTCTTTTTCCTGATCTTAAGAGGACAACAGTCTTTCTTCATTAAGCATATTAGCTGTAGTTTTTTCATAGATGCCCTTTATCAGGTTGAGGAAGTTCACATATATTTCTAGTTTTTTAAGGATTTTTATCATGAATGGATATTGGGTTTTGTCCAAGGCTTTTTTCCAAATCTATTAAGATGATCACATCATTTTTGTCCTTTATTCTATTAATATGATGTATTGCAGCAATTTATTTTTGTGTTCCTCAGATAAATTCCACTTGGTCATGATGTATAATCTTTCTCATTTGTTGTTAGATTCAGTTTGCTAGTATTTTGTTGAGTTTGTGTTTATATTAATGGTATTATTCTTTAACTGTTCGGTAGATCTCATCATTGAAACCACCTGGGCCTGAGTTTTTCTTTGGGAAAAGATTTATAATTACTAATTCAGTCTCTTTTGTTACCCATGTGATTTTGTTTAGAGATTCTATCAAATGCAGTAACCCCACAGGATACTCTAGCTGGCATTGTTGCTGTTTTCTGGCCCACTGTGAATGAACTGAATACAGTTGCCATTGATTGTTAACTAACATAGTTAAACAAATAGAATAGTTTCTTATGTTGGTGCTTTGGAAATCATTTCAGATACGGGTTTGTAAATCATTCAATTTTGAGGAGTAATTTTAAAATTTAACAATGCCTTCTTTATCAGAAGCCTAATAAAACTCTTCCAAATAAGAGTTGAAAATGCATAGTAATCTTTTATTTTAATTTTTGGAAAGTTTTGCAATCCCTTCTTCCTCCCTACAAAATATGTGCACTCCAATAGAGAAATTCAGTCTCTGTCCCCTTGTTTAGGACAGTGCTGCTTCTCATTTATATTTTTTTCCTCTAAATAAAGTTTTCTGATTAGCTGTTTTTAACATGTTCTTCTCAGTGGAAATTCTGATATATGTTGGCTTGCTTTATTCAACTTGTAGACCTTGAGTACTATATGCCAGGCATTTGTGCCAGGAGCTCTTATAGGAAGACTTTCTGTGAGGACTCAGATTAACTTGGCGTACCACATGTATATTGAAAAAGTAACCCTATGAAAAGATATGTGAAAGTCAAGATTAGGTCCCTAAGTGGCCTACTAGCTGTATCAGTAATGATTTCACAGTAGTCTGGTGCACGGACTCACAATACCAACACAGGACAATTTGTATATATTTCATTTTGAAAAGCATATATTAAAATCCCATGTACATGGATGCGGGCGTGTGAAGAGGGAGAAAGATCTTATAATAACTATAATAACTGCTCAAAATATTACTCTTCTTTTGGCAGTTTCTGTCAGTTACATTGCTTTTTATGTGATTTGTAATGGAAAAACAAGAAGAGAAAATAATTGGATTTTACAAACAAGCAGAAAAATATACATATAGTTTACAAAGTTCTTCAGTTCATCTTGTAACAAAGTCTTGATTCTTCCTCTTAGACCAGAAGATCAATTCAGAAGTTATTAGAATGGGAAAATAACAGATTATATCACAAGGTAAGAAAGTTTAAGCAAATAAGTGCCCCACATATGTTTGCATTATTAAATGGAAAAAAATGGGAATTTTTCAGGCCACAAAAGAATGGATTAGAGAATTAATATTCAATTTTAATGTATATTCTTTACAAGTTACTTTTAAATGCTATTTTATGTGTCTTATGCTTATTCCTGGATGGTTCTCGGTCATTTATTCAAATGTTAGAGGTAATAATTAATATAAATTGATATCGAAATTCCTAACTGTACTTTCTTAGCTTGCTTTGCACTGGAAGTTGACTAAAAGGAAATGCGAAACTAGCAATATGATGGAGTATGTAAGTATGCAGTTGTTTTTAGTTACTTTTTTTGGATTCCATTCTAAATGTTACATTTTACTATGCTTATCATTTGTCAGTTCTTTCTACTTTTTTTTTCTCCTCAGCCTAAACTTCTGTCAGTTTTGGAACATAGAGGTTTCCTTCCATCGTCCTTAGATTTGTAGCCAACATAAAAATATCTTGAAAGCTAGTAATTACTTAGATGTGAGAAAAATCTCAGCTAGTATGCTGTAATGAAAACATTGCACAACCTTAATCTTCTTTTCACATAGGTGCAGACCATCACATATGGTAATAAACACAGCTGCTGTTGAACAAAATATCTCTAAATGTGATCTTGACAAAACTTGCATAAAATAGGAATTGAATTCTGAATTCATGTTCCTGGCTTTTTGTCTTAGCTAACACTTAATTTTCAATAAATAAATGATAGGCTCTATTTTTTATTTTTACTGAAAGCTATGCCGTCTTAATCACAAAACACAAATTTACATATAACTAATGTGATAACTTCAGTATCATAAACATTCAAAAGAATATGAAATTTATCTAAGCTTGAAATTGTTGACATATGTATATTTACTATATAAACATTCCATTTCCATATCATAAATAAGGATTATTATGTTATTTTTCCCCACTTTGACTAGCTAGGGGAAAGAATGTGCAAATGACCACAAATCTAATATCCACTATAGATAAAACCTTATATAAAGTATTATAAATTTATTATAAATTTACACATTAAATTTATAAATAAAATATTAAATATAAATTTAGTATATAAATTTGTGTAAGTTTATAAATATCTTAGGTTTTTATTATTATATTTCCAGTCTTTAATTAAAATGTTTTAATCAATCCATTTGGATGTTTCATTATTTTTTACAAACAACTTGTAAAAGATAGTAATAACCAATATCAGCTGCTTTAACTGAAAAATATATAGATAAAGGTATTTTTTCCTAATCTGTATAACACAGTTTTAATCCCTTCTTCTTTGTCAAAAAAAAAAGGGCAGGGGAGAAGGGGTGTAGAGGGAGATAATAATGTAAGAGGGTTTGCTTTTCTTCACCTAAACAAATAATTATTATAAATTAGGTCATAGAAACTGTTAGCTACAATAAGTAGTTATGTTTGCCAATTTGATTTAATTGCCAATCTAATGATAACTTGTAGTAAATTCTCTTTATAACTGTTTTATATATTTCACTTACTTTATACTAGAGGACCAAAGTAGAGTCCTGTGAAAAATGATCATAGACTTTCTGGGTTATATATGTTCTAGTAAATGAAAATTATTTTGTCAATATATTCTTGTTTGTTTTTATTTTACAGGTAATACTAATAGAATTCTTACCAAAATATCCCATATTCCGACCTGACTGAGGAATTTTATTCAGTCACTTCTGTGTTACTTGTCATTTCCTACCCTTAGTGCCTTGTAGATGATTTTGGAATGAAGATGGTCTCCTTTGCTGTGTTCAACTTATTCTTTATTTCTTATTATTATTCTTTAGAATATTCTCCTTACTCTTTTATTTGTGTTGGTTTAAGAAGAAAATTTGCACATCTTTTTTTTGTTAAATGAGGCTTGTGTTTTGCACTCTCAATTTTTAAATAAATACACACACAGAGACGTATATGTATATATATAGTTGCCACTAAAGATAAAACATCAGTGCCGGTGTTTAAAAAACAAAAACGAAAATTTGTTCTGAGCATGCTGCCTTATTATTTTCATACTCACTGTTTCTAAATATGCATCATTTTTCTAGGCTACTTAATGCTCTGTAATCCCTTACTGGATATAAGTAAATAAGCTTTTGGTAGCTTTTAGAAATGGTTTTACTCTTACTTGCTTTTAAAAGACATGCAATTAATAGCACTGGTTTTGTCCTGCACTTTGCTAAATTATCACTTACGTTAGTGGATAAAATATTTAAACTCTTAAAAGACTTGTAAATATTGTCTCTTTGCATAACATAAAATGTGATATGCCATGGTTTACAGAATGTAATATTACTTACTGTATTGCCAACAAATCTGCATAGATTTTAATATGAATGAAGTTTGCAAGCATCCTTTTGAATGTATAGACTGTTAACATGCTATTTTATGGCAGAGCCATAATGAGTTTGTTAAAAATTTCAGGTGGAGGGCAGGATTGCCCTTTGTAATGAGTGGATTAAAATTGAAATCATTGTCTGAGATATTCTGCATTGCACCTGAAACCAAGAACGTTAGTTTTTCCATTTAATTCCGTAATTCCCATGTTGTCCTCCACTCCCACCCTCCAAAAAATTCATTTGACATCCGACACATTTCACAGCTTCACTGTCCTTATTTATTTCCCTTAATGTATCCTTTCCCTCATTTGAAAATACACACAGTTATGATCTTTAAGGAGTGTTTGAAGATTTCACATGGCTTGGGAGGTGTCTAGATCCTCATGAAAGCCACTGCTAATCCCTTTTTGGAATTCTGATATTCTGCTCTGGGAAAGAGAGAGAGCTAATTGAGAAATTGTACCTAAAGAATATATAGTGGCTAGTTCATAATTGATAAAAATATTCTTTATTTTTTGAGAATCTTTTTTAAATATTTGGATATTATTAATGAAGAAAGACAAGTACTTAGACTAAAGTATTTTAGTTTATAAATTCCCCACACATGTAGCTTTTTCATTTATATGTACCTATTTTTTCTTTTTCTCTTCACAAGATGAGTGAGAATACCACACTTAGTTTGAATTTTTAACATAATTATAAAGCTTTATGTTGTGTTAATTCAACTGCAAATGTATGCCTGTATATAGGCATTATTTGTAATTCCTATTGCTAAAAATAAATTAAAAGAATCTGAGACTCAATAATATCCTATTTGTCATCTTACTCTTACTACTTTTAGTAAAAATTTTTTAGATAAACATTTATCCCAGTGAAGAGAATAGTCATTTCTTCATACAAAGTCAAGTATTTTAAAAGTCACTTTTAAAATTTATGCCAAATTTGAAATCCATAGTCCTGGACAAGTAAAAGAAGAGGGGGAAAAGAGACACTATGTGATATATGACTATAATTGTTTGCACACTTTTCCACCTCCCTCTGTAGAGTCCCATTACCCCCATGCCACCAAGCTACCCAGAATCTCTAACTTTTAATATGTGTGCCTGCAAATACCATTTGTCTGTCTGCTGCAAAATTAAATATGTATTTTTATAGACAAGGTGGAAACCTCTGAAAATGCATACCAAATGTCTTGTTTTATAGCTAAGGTCAGGGAAAAATTGTATCTGTGGTTTATGCTCCAGCTAATATCATCAGGTTTATGCTTCAAACTGTGACTGTTTAATACCAAAATTGATTTCCGGAATAATACAAAATTTCTAATTAGCAGTGATAGAATAATTTTAAGTGTCAATCCTTAAAATCTCATCTTTTTCTGTATATTTAGAATTTGGCCATGTGTATTTAGAATTTGGTCATCGTAACTTTTTCTGCCATGTATAAATCACACTTGGTTTTGCTCAAAGAACAGCAAGAAGTGGTGAATTGTTTCCATGAAACAAATATTGAGACAAAAATAGTGTGTATCTGAAGGTGACAGAATATAACTTAAGTTACAGTAGTATTTGTCATAAAAATCATTTGCCAGCATTTATAAACTTAATTTAAAAGCCTACTCTAATTGCTTTTAAATTTATTATTTTATTGTTCATTATGCTGGTTGACTCATCTTATTTTCTTGAACTACTCAGATAATACCCAATTTTCTTTTTTCTTTCTTATATGACTGCTTTTTCAAACTATTTTCCTATGTAAGGGGCTATTTAGCAGTTGGATATTCTGGAGTGCTTTGGAGAGGGTGTTTTCAGTGAAATTGGCAGCAATGAATAATGAAATGACAAAGCACACTGTGTGGTCATTAATTCCTCCCCCATTGACCTTTTTTTCTTTTATCCTTAGGATAGAACATACTTGGATATTTCTATCAAGTTAGTAGAATATTTTTATGAAAGCTGTTTTTAGGTTGAAGAAAGTAATTGTGTATTTCTTTTTTACATGATATTCTTTTATGAAACCTGCTGTGGTAGGTTCCAGAGAAAATAACATGTATTTGCCAAAGTGTATACATCTCACAAAGCTTTGAAGTTACAAGTTAAAACTGTTCCTTCTCTAACTTTCCGTTACACATGTCCATCCCCAGTGCCCCTTTAAACACCTAAATTATGTATAAAATGAAATTAAGGCCTAACCTTTTTCGACTACTTTTTGTTCCCTCCTACCCATGATATTAATTTAAGAAAGAGATCATTGTAGTCAAACATTAGAAGTAGATAGAGAAGTGCCTTGTCTTTTTTGAACAAAGATAACATTTTATGTTGAAGGAAACAGAATGGATGAACTGACAGATCATTAGACTTAAAACTATCCTTTTCAAGTATAAGAATATTTCATTTATTTCATTAGCATATTATATTTCTTCTGTTTATTATTTAAAGCCTGTTTCCTTGTTTTCCCCCAATCATATATGTTAGTGAAAAAATATTACAGAACAGGACTATCAATCACTTACAAAGCTGGTATAATTCTAATGCTAGTGAATATGTAATTTAACATGGTTCTGGAAGAACAATGGTCTTTGATTGAAGCCCTACCAAAACCCACTTAAGTATTTAATTACATACTATTTATATTATTATGATCTTTAAACACTAATATGTGATCAATTAATCTGTGTTAACATTTAGCACTCTACCATTTTTAATGAAATTTATTCTTATTTTTTTATAATTTGAATGAAATTCCGTGTTCATAACATTTTTAAGGCTTAGAACAAATAAGGTTTTTCCAAATGTATTAGAGCTTTCAAAAATTATTAGCATTTTAATTTTGTTCACAAATAAACCACCACTTAAAATCAAACCTCACTACTTGAACATAAAGCCCCAAACAACATTTCATCAGAATTAACTATGTTGACCCTGGAGGATATAGAAATTATATACACTTGTTTCCGGAGGATATAGAAATTATATACACTCTTTTAATTGGAGCAGTTTCACATATGGAAATGTATTTTGCTAATTTGATTATAACATGCCTAAATTTAATGAAGTTAAGTCCTCTTTATGCCTATAAAATTCTGCTTTAAAATATTCATTTTGCAACAATTGTCCAATTGTTTGGGTTCCTTTAAATGGTGAACTATTAGGAAATTTTCCATAGAAAAGGAATAGATTTTATTAATAATAGTTGTTCATGTAACATGGAGACTAAAAAAAGAAAGAATTTGTGTATCCTTATCTTGCTCCAAATTTCTCTTTTTTGATTCTGAGCCAGCTTTTCATTTTGATGATGGCAACCTGAGAATATATTCCATTTTCTGTGGACTTTGTCAGATTCTTACTATATGAGGAAATGATCTAATATTATGGGTTTTGGGCAAGTCACTTAAATTACATGTCAGTCTCTTCATCTGTAAAATCATGGGGTTGAACCTAGGGCTGGACAGAAAATTAGAGATAAACTAACATTCTGTGATTCTAGGAATCCTTAGGAAATTTTTACTCTACAGAATCCCAGAATGATTTTTCTCAGATCTACTACCCTTGGTGGAAATTCTCACAGTGCCTTGCACACAGTAAATGTTTGATTTGCCAACTGCTCCTAGCTGATGTGTGTTCATGTCACACAGACTCAAAGAACCTGATACCTGCTAGACCTCAGCCCCTCTATGGTAATAAAAATAAATTTAGTTTCCCTAGGAACTAAAGGCTAAGATCTGTGGGCTTTGCATATGTGAAATCTGACTATGGATTTGGTATCGAGGCAAGAATTATAACTGTGACAACAATGGAGATATGGGAGGACCCACTTTGACATTGATGTGAAAAGTTCTCATATCCTATCCAATATCTGCTTCAGTGTCTTACTAGGTTCCATATCCTCAAAAAGATCTGTTGGAAAAAATTGATATTAGATGGAAAGAAAAGTGGTATGGAATTCAAACCCAAATCACTTCTGGTTTAATTCTTAGCTCTGCTGCTTAATTCCTCTGTACCTCATGTCCTCATTGTGGAAGTGGGGACAATAATCTGGACCTACCTCACAGGGGAATTGAGGATTTTTTTCATATATTAATGTGCTTTTGAAGTTGACTGAAAGATATACTGGATATCATAATTTTGTAATTTCTAAATAGATTCCTTTAAGTCTATGTTGTTATGTTTTCTTTCTCAAACCCTACAGAATGAGTGTTGCATTTAATCTATTTTATCAGTAGTAAATTTTGTTATTAATGCCCTATATGTTAACATGAGTAATTGTGTTATGTTAATACTTGACTTAGGGAGGAAAAGCAGGTGGATGTAAACCAGTGGTTCCCAACTTGGGACAGATAGAGATAGCAGTGGGGGCATCCTTGAACCTGTTTTTAATATTTCAAAACATATTCTAGAAATCATACATTTACCCACATTCCTGCCACATAAACCAACTAAGACATTGAACTTCCATGAATTTTGTTGATATTTTTTCAATCCTGCCTAACATAACACTGGTTATCACACACTGATCAGAAGTTGTAAATGACAGTTCTGCTTTTGATTAATAAAAGAATGAAAAAGCCTATTATCACATGCAGTTTAGTAAATAAAATTCTTCAAAACATGGAATAATAAAGGAATCCTTATGGTGAAAATGTTGGAAGCCACTCTTATAAAGGAACTAAGATTATTTGACCTTCTCCACAAGTTACTTACCCAGTCCCTATATAATGAAATGCCAGATAGTGTGTGTGTGTGTGTGTGTCTGTGTGTCTGTGTGTCTGTGTGTCTGTGTGTCTGTGTGTCTGTGTTGTGGCTAGATTGGGCTATATAACTTCAGGTTAGAATTTGCCTTCTGTTCTCTTCTGTTTCGGGATAACTGAGTTAATTTATTTGAGTGTGTATTTGTAAATTACATATACACACATAGGATTGCAAATGTGGAAAGTGTTATATGTTCTAGCATTGGAGTAAATATCAACTTCTGAGTCTCAAAGTAGTTCTGTGTATAAACTCATTATGAGTCTAGGCAATAATTTCTCAAATGTCCCTTTTATTCCTGCTTATTTTGTTGCTTTTATCTTGGCTTAATTTTCTTAATTTTCCATTTTTCTAGTAAGCAGATAGTGTAAAATTATTTTAATGCCTGAACTTTGAACAAATTACAAATGTTTGAAATTACATAATCTACAAGCTAGTTTGCCCTCCATGACTAACCACATACAAATATGAATCTCAGCTGCAGAAACAGGAAATGCTTGTAGCTGGAAAATGGGCATTGATCAAAACATCTGTTTGAAAAGCCTAGGATTTCTACTTTTTGGCAGAGGATTCCTATTGGGACAGCTTTACCAGAAAAGAATAAAAGTGGATATGTCCATTCAAACCAAGAACATTCGTGCATCTTGTATTGTTACATAGCCTGTGGAATGAATTTATTTTTCTCCCAAGTTTGAGAGTGACTCCCCTAAAAGAACTCAACCTATATACAGCTGTGCCAAAATGAAGGACACCTGCCTCTCTGAAACTTTCACTGCTGCTTCTGTTGTTCACTTGTCAGATATAAAATTTTATTATCTCAGGATGCAAAATTACAATAAAGTGCAAATCTATGTTAATGAATTGTGTGTTCTTTGGTGCATCTTCCTTTCTTCCTTCTCTTCTCATCATTCTAAAGTAGTTACTTAAGGCTTCCTTTAAAAAATAGTATTTTGCATATTGCCTCTTCGTGCATTTGCTAGTATTATATCTGATCCTATAATTCATGCTATGTATTAGCTTTGGGGGCCTTTGTGGTGCCCATTGTTTGGTATTTGCCTAAGTAGGACTTTGTTTCTAAACTACTTTGTATGCCTACCTGTGAACTATAAAATTACAAGTAAAGTCAAGTGTCATTCCACCTTATAATAAGCATAGTTTTTTAGTGAAAGAAATGTTGAAATGTGAAGCTACTTGGCAAAAGTTTTGACTCTCTTGTCAACAGTTTGTTATTTGAAAAATTCAAGTGTTAATATCTTCTACTTGATTTACTACTCAAGCTGATTAGCATGCAATATTAGATTTTTTAAAATTATGCCAAACTTGGGCGCCTGGGTGGCTCAGTCGTTAAGCGTCTGCCTTTGGCTCAGGTCATGATCCCAGAGTCCTGGGATCAAGTCCCACATTGGGCTCCCTGCTCGGCGGGAAGCCTGCTTCTCCCTCTTCCACTCTCCCTGCTTGTGTTCCCTCTCTCACTGTCTCTCTCTCTGTTAAAAAATAAAAATCTTTTAAAAAAATAAAATTATGCCAAACTTTTACAAATTCAGCAAAGCAGGAAAATGTAACATAACAAGAAAAACAATGTTTCCCATCTTCTTTGATAATTATACTATTTCTTAAACACTTTAAATTTTGAACTGTTAAAGTAGAGATGACAGACTTAAACCTACGGGAAAGCTTCATGTTTTGTTTTAAAATTATTTTTTGAAACTACAATATGGATGAGCAAAAATCAATACTTTTTATTGATAATTAGGTGTGGAGTAGGATATGCTATGTGGAAAATACTTTTACATTACATTTTCTAATATTGAGGGCTGAAGCCACATGCCTTTATATCTGTCATTAAATAATATTTAACACAGTATAGGATATTTACCTACCTAAATGTAGGAAATTCTCTGGGGAATACTAGAATTCTCCAGTTGTAATTACCATAAATCTGAATTGTGATCCCTGTTCTGTTGCCTGAGTGACTTCTAGCAAAAATCAGGACACTCAGCTTGATTTTATACATCATCCCCAGGTAGGAGGTTGAGTTAGATCAAGGTTGCAAACTAAGGTATAGCCACTCCTCCAACAGACATGTCTTTTTGACTTGCAGAATTTTTTTTCACACATTTTGAATTAGTTGCCAGCACTTAAAATTAAGAGACTTCACATAGAAATCCAGATTTCTGGCTTCTTTTGAGGAATTTCTTGTTTTTTTTATTATGTTAAACACCATACATTACATCATTGGTTTTTGATGTAGTGTTCCATGATTCATTGTTTGCGTATAAATTTCATATGTGAACAATTAGCTAGAGCTGAGTAGCTGCCAGCCCCTTTTGGAGGGAGCATTTACTCTTTGTTTTGCCATGGCCATTACTATTTTCTCTTGTCTCCCTAAAACTCAGGTTATTTTGTTATGATACAGATAAAAAGAAAGCAAAATATTTCTTGAATCCATGCCTCTTTCAAAATTGAGAAAAAAATACTAACCATGATAGCTACATACACTCTTTTTAAAAAATTGTTGTGGGGGGGGTGGGGAGAGTTTTTTGGGCTTTTGGTGGTGTTGGTTTCTTTGGTGGAGGGGAACTGTTTTCTTAACAAATGACTCACTGATTCCATAATTCCTGAGCTAGATGATCTCTAAAGCCTCATTTAATTCTGACATTTTAAATTTCCATGAGATGATTCTATAACATTGTATTTCAAATTGTTATGCCTTTGAAGGTCTGTGTATGATAAATGGATAGCGTTTATGAAACTGGTCAGGCTTCCAAATAAAATAGTGGCATCAAAGACCACCTAGTGAAACAAGCCATAAGCAAGGAGGACAAATATTACCTCACAACTAATCTTTGCTTTATGGCTTTTCAACAAAGGTTTGGTCAGACATCCAAAGCAGCACCTACCTTGTTATCCCCCAAGGGTAATACTGCCCAAGGTGACACTACCATGATAAGAATTCTAGGTAGGAATCTGTAAAACCTATCCTACATTTTATTATTTACATAGGACTACTAATTGTTTCTCTTTTTTCACAATATATTGAACCAAGATGATATTGATCAAAAAGAAAATTTAGGGGATGCCTGGGTGGCTCAGTCAGTTAAGCCTCTACCCTTAACTCAGGTCATGATCCGGGCCGTGGGATCGAGTCACTCATCAGGCTCCTTGCTCAGCAGGGAGCCTGCTTCTCCCTCTCCCTCTGCCTGCTGCTCCCCGGCCTTGTGCGTGCTCTCTCTCTCTCTCTCTCTCTCTCTCTCTCTCTCTCTCTCTGACAAATAAGTAAAATCTTTTAAGTAAATAAAAAATAAAATTTAGACTTATTTTCAAATTAGGCTATTATTTTTCCCTTCCATAAAAAATACAAAAATTAGGTTAATACTATTTCACTCATATGTAGAATCAAAAAAATATGAATAAATAAAAACAATCAGACCTATAAATACAGAGAACAAACTGATGGTTGACAAAGGGAAGGGGTTTGAGGGAGTGGGCAAAATGGGTGAAGAAGAATGGGAGATATAGGCTTCCAGTTATGGAATGAACAAGTCACTAGAATAAAAGGCACAACATAGGGAACATAGTCAATAATATTGTAATAGCATTGTATGGTGACAGATGGTAGATACACTTGTGGTAAGCATAGCATAACATATAAAGAAGTTCAATCAGTATGTTGTACACCTGAAACTAACATTGTGTGTCAACTATACTCAAATAAAACATTTTTGAAAAATAGGTTAGACTCATTATGTTTAGATTCTACAACCAGAACTAAGTTTTTACTTTACTAGGACCTGTATTATGGTCTGATGGATGAAAAGTATGGCCATTAAGATAATTTTTCCTTATTATAAAAATATTGGCTTCCACTAGAAAATAAAAGTATGAAGAAGAAAATAAAAGTTTCCCATAACCCACCATCTACAACCATTCTAATGTTTTAAATGTTACAACATAAAATTTTTATGTGTATGTGTAAATGCATTTTTTAAAGTTTTAATTAGATTGCATATTGTATGCTGCTTTTACAGTTTCATATTTTCCCATATTAATATGTAGTCTTTGAAACTAAATTATGGTGATATAGAAGTACAATGTTTGAATATGCCCTAACTTCCCACTGTTTGGTCTTTAGTCTGTTTTAATGACTTAATGAGCATTTTTATGCATAAATCTTCACCTGAATCTGGTAATTTCCTTCAGAAAGATTCCTATAAATTATTAGGTGAAAGGATATGAAGTCTTTATAGCTCTTGATGTATATTCCAAAATTGCTTTAATAGAGGCATGGGAGATGTGACACTCAGAAAAAGTATTTCTGTCTTCCTCTGGATAGATGGGGAGAATTAAGAGTAAGAATTAATACAGACACACTATTTAGAGATGCTAATTGGGGTGGGATACTGGCAAAAATTGGAAGGCTCAAACTGGCATTCCCAGCAGCTAAGAATAGAACAGAGGGTCCTTGCTTCTCCACCTAAGGGCATGAGGACACCATCCTCAGCTCTGCAGATCTGTCCTTAAAAGTCAGTGCTATACCACCTCACACCAGTCAGAATGGCTAAAATTAAGAAGTCAGGAAACAACCGATGTTGGTGCAGACGCAGAGAAGCCACTCTGTATATGGAGTGGCTGTATGGAGGTTCCACACGATGTTAAAAATAGAGCTACCCTATGACCCAGCAATTGCACTACTGGATATTTACCCCAAAGATATAAATGTAGTGATCTGAAGGGGCACCTGCACCCCAATGTTTATAGCAGCAATGTCCACAATAGCCAAACGATGGAAAGAGTCCAGATGTTCATCAACAGATGAATGGATAAAGATGTGAGATATATATATATATATATATATATATATATATATATATATATAATGTAATATTACACAGCCATCAAAAAAATGAAATCTTGCCATTTGCAATGACATGGATGGAAGTGGAGGGTATTATGCTAAGTGAAATAAGTCAATCAGAGAAAGACAATTATCGTATGATCTCACTGATATGTAGAATTTAAGAAACAAGGCAGAAGATCATAGGGGAAGAGAGGAAAAAATGAAACAAGACGAAACCAGAGAGGGAAACAAACCATAAGCGACTCTTAATCATAGGAAACAAACTGAGGGTTGCTGGAGGGGAGGAGGGTAGAGGGATGGGGTAACTGGTTAATGGACTTTGGGGAAGGTATGTGTTGTAATGAACACTGGGTATTATATAAGACTGACGAATCATAGACCTGTACCCCTGAAACAAATAATACATTTTATGTTAATTAATTGAATTTACATTTTAAAAATAAAAATTTTTAAAAAGTCAGTGCTAGACACCTCATCCCTTGAAAACCACTGACTCAAATTCTATAATTTACAGAGCTCTGATAGCTCAGTAAAAAACCAGCAAATACAATTTGTGTCAGTCTGTAATTACCCTCTCATCTTTTAGCAGTCAGATATACTGCTTCCCTTGATAGCTTTTAAAATTTCACCTTATGAAAGAGGCCCTTCCTAACATACTATATGCCATATTCTGTATCCCTACAGGATTATTTCTCACTCTCCTAAAATGGCTGCGTCTTACCTGCTTTACCAATTCTGGAAAGGCAGCCATGGTTTAGGGAAAGAAGCACTGTATCTATATTACATTTATTGTAAATCTGGCTTTATGCTCCCTGCCTGCTATTCCCCACTAGACAATTTTAAGAAAGCAGTTTAACTCTTAGCTTTTGTTTCTTTTGTAAAACAGAAATAGTTACACCTAACAGAATTGTTAGGATTAAGTAAGGTAACATGTGAAAGGGCTGGGAAGATATCAAATCACAGTACTTTTTCTTTTTTTTCTTTTTTTTATTTTTTTTTATTTTTTTATTTTTTTATCTTTTTTTTTTTACTTTTTCTTTTTTCTCCACTTTTCTGTGGAAGAGTAATTTCACAATCTATGCCTTCTGATAGATGAATAAATTAATCTAATTCTTCCATCAGGATTGTCTACTGCTACTTATGTTAAAAAAATGTTGATCATTCAAAACTCTGCCAATGTAGAAGTAGTGGATCCTTTCTCAGTTCTTTTTACTTGGGGTCACTTCTCAAGTTCTTTTGGCATTCTTTGTACACCCATTATGTGCATGGCCCCTGTTATGTCTCATTTCTCTTTTATGAAAAAACATCCTGAAATACAGCTGACCCTTGAACAACACAGGGGTTAAAGGCACCAGCACCCCCCCCATGCAGCCAAAACTCCACATATAAATTTGACTCCCCAAAAACTTTACTAATAGCCTACTGTTGACTGAAAGCCTTACTGATAACATAAAGTCAATTAACACATATTTTGTACATTACATGTATTATATACTGTATTCTTACAATAAACTAGAGAAAAGATTAAGAAAATCATAAGTAAAATACATTTATAGTATGTACTATAAAAAAAAATCTATGTATAAGCAGACCTGTGCAGTTCAAACCCATGTTGTTCAAGGACCAATTGTACTTAGAGTTTGATCAGGGTTTTCACAGATGAAAAGTAGGCAGCAATGCAGATAATCAGAGTGGCATAGATGATCAGAATGAAAGGTAGCGGAAGATCAAAGAACTCCAAATGCTTTCAAAAGAGAAATCTCCAAGGATTAGTAAATTTTCAACAAGCTAAGATAGGATGTACATAAAGGGGGCCAAAGAGGAAGAGTGATGAATTAGGGATGGACTTGAAGGACTTGAAACTTTTGGATGTAGAAGAAATTTTCTGGGACCTTTTATCCTCCAGCTGATTATCTGAAGTGACTAGAGAAGGGGAAAATTTGAATAAACCAACCTTTCAACTGGATGCTCGTAACATCCATATTTGAAGGGGAACACCTCTGCATGCAGAGCCCCATTTTCCACGATATCTCTGCTAGTCTTCTACTCTATAAAGAGCTTAATGAGTAATCAATTATTGTGTTTTACAATCCTTAATTTTATTTGTCTTTCAGTTTGGCTTCTATCTCAACCTTGGCTTTTATTCATCTCTGTCTCAAACTTTTGTTTGCTCAAAGTGATAGAAACAGTCAACAATAAATCTGTGCTCACAAATGAGAATGGGAATTCTACTGGCCACCCCACTGAGTTCATCTGAGTCATGTTAGTGTTGGCTTGGCCTCTAAGAATAATGTGCTTTGGTGTATTTCAAGCACCAAGTCAGAATTAAGTCTCAATTGGGAGGAATGAGTACCTGGTTAAAAGATATCAGAATGCCATACCATGAGATTAAGAGAAATGGTTTGATCACTCATAGCAGGCCTAGGCTGACTCTAGAAGTTGTAATGAAGAGAGAAATGAGGTCAAGACCTACCATAAAGAACAGGGCAAATGGAGGGATATGTGTTGTTGGATCCAAATAAGTCAGTAACAGTGTCACCTATGTTCCAGTTTCTCCTCAGATCAGTAATATCTGACAGAGACATTTTATGCTCATATTGTCTAGTTGTTTAATAGAAAAGATTGGTAATGGGACATGGCATGTAAGAGGTTTTAAGATGTTCTCTCTTGTAAAAAAAATTATTTGTAACTTGTGAAAATGAGTAGTTCCTCAAGACATGCCAATAACTAAGCCTACAGCACACTCACAGTCTACTTTAAAATCTGTTTTCTAGGTATACAATGGGTCTTTTCCACTTTCTAGTCTTTTGCGCTACAACAGAATGAAAAACAAAACTAAAGATAAAGATTAAAAGAGATGATGGACTAGTGAGTAGAAAAAGAAGGAACAGGTGGCCTTTGGAGACTGCTATGAGATCTTGCACCTGAAGTAGAGGAAAAGTGGCCTTGCGGAAGAACACTGAACTTGGAATCAGATTATTTGGATTCAAATGCCGGCTCTACATTTTTCTAGCTTTGAGATCACTTAAAGTCTTTGATATACTTATGAAATGGGAAGAATAATTCTTACCCAATACTGGATTCCCTCCAATATGAAACAATTGCTATTCTGACAATCACTGTGTTCATGTTTAGTATGCCCTCTCCCTCCTTTTCATAAGCTTATACATCTTGGCTTCTTCCGTTAAAACTTTCTTGACCACCCTATATCAAAGAAATCTTCCTTGTAGCACTCTCTCTCACTCCTTTCACATTTAAGTAGTATATAGCATATGCTATTTCTGCATGTATTATAACCAAACATCCTGATTCTTTTATTACAGTACAGATTTTTTAAAAGTTATTCCAATGTCTCCACAGGAACATGTGTACTTACACCACAAATCCAAATTTTTTATATGAAAAATAGGAATAGTGTATCTTGTCCCCGCAGTTAAAATATGATGTCATCAAGGGAAGGAGGCACATTTGAGAGTTTGAAATTCTCCTATTTCAGGTCCCTAGTATAGAATTGGGAACAGAGTAGGCATTAGATAAGGCAGATTGATCAATAGTTGGGTCAGTATGGGCCAATCAAATGTACACATTTCCTGGAAATAAGCAGATTCCCAGATGTGGGATATGCTAAATGTCCTTGAATCTAAGAATGCTACTCTACAGATAACTTCTATATAGGTTGTAAACAGTGGATACATAATACACAGCAAAAATGCTCTGTAATCCCATTGGCTTTCATGCCTTTCCCTTTACTAAAGTGATCTAACCAGGACTTTATATATCTAACCACCACTTTCATATCTAAAGGACTTTTAACACTTTTACAGATTTTTCTCTTCTCTCAAATTAGTTCTCTTTACTAATTTCTCTCAATTCTCACAAAATGATCTCTAGATAAGTAAATCAGACATTATTATCTCCACCTTAAAGATAAGGAAATCAGGAGAGGGAAGATGGCAGCTGAGTAGGAGGACCCTGGACTCATCTCATACCACAAACACAACTAGGTAACTATCAAATCATCCTAAATAACACAGAAATTTACCTGAAGACTGACAGAACAAATTCCACAAGTACAGGGAAAGAAGAGGCAACATCTAAGAAGGTAGGAAGGGTCAATATGTGGTATAGGGAGAAACAGATCACAGGTGCTGTGGAGGGGAAGCTCTGGTTGCAGGGAAGGGTGAAAGAGAGAGGAACACACAGGGAAATGCACAAGGAGGTTTCCCCAAAGCCAATGGCTTGGAAAGTGAGAGGGGTTGAATTTCATGAGTTCTTGCAACCAACAGGACTTAAAGCCTGGAGTTTTAAAGGTCAGCAGGCTTGACTGGGATAGAGCCTGAAGGACACTGCCCTGCTCCTGGAGAGAAGGCAAGCAAACAACCCAGGGGCAGACAACATGGACACAGCCATCTGAAAAATGCCTGGAACACACAGCAGAGAGATTATTTGCTCTTCTCAGAGCACACCCTGACAGGCATAATTCATGGAGACACTTCTCAGGGAACAAAGGAGCTGGTTGTGCCATTTTCCTCTCCTGCCCCTCAATATAAGCACAGAGGAACCTGCAGGAAGCAGGAGATTGCTAACCCTGGCTGTCTACCTTGCTTACACCATGCCCCCCCCCCCCACACACACCCCCACCTCCTCAACCCCCCCCACCCTCTGGCAGGACAGCCCTTCTCGGGTTACTCTGTCCCAGCATGTCAGGCCTCTCCCTCAAAAGACCAACACAAACCCCTGCACACAGTGTCTTCCAGCCAGAGAGTTCTGCAGGGAAGTAGTGTCAGGTCTCATTTCACAAGCAGACCAGAGCATACCCAGTTAAAACTTGCCATACTCAGGCCAGGGACCAAACACTGCCTACTGCAGACAAGGAGAGGCTCTACAGAAAACTGGCGTGAAGGATAGGGCAGCCAAAACACAACACCAGAGGGCATGCAGCACCCAATGGAGACACTCCCTGAAGTGCCAGGCCTTGAGCATGACATGACCTCTTCTTTCCTATCAAGAGTAGGAGACGTAACTGGCTTTTCTGACACCCAGAAAAAAGCAGAGACTTGAACAAAATGCCAAGATGGAGGAATTTATCCCAATTTAAAGAACAAGATAAGGCCACAGCCAGAGATCTAAGGGGAAAAAATATAACTAAAATGCTTAATGGAGTACTTAAAGCAACAATCATAAGGATACTCACTGGGCTTGAGAAAATCATGGAAGACATCAGTGAGATGCTTACTACACAGATAAAAGAGCTAAAAAAGAATGAATCAGAGATGAAGAATGCAATAAACAAGATGGGAAACAAGCTCGAAGCAATGAACAGTAGACTGGAAAAAGCAGAAGAATGAATTTATTACATAGAAGACAAAATAATGGGAAAAAATGAAGCTAAACGAAAGAAAGAAGAATTATACAACACAAGAACAGACTTAGGGAACTCAGTGACTCCATCAAATGTAATAACATTTTTATCAAAGGAGTCCCAGAAGAAGAAGAAGAGACAAAAGGGGGCAGAGAATTTATTTAAGGAAATCATAGCTGAAAATTTCCCTAATCTGGGGAAGGAAACAGACATCCAGATCCAGGAGATACTGATCAAAAATCAACAAAACCGGGAGTGGGAGGTGCTGTCTCTGTTAGTTAAGCATCTGCCTCTTGATTTTGACTCAGGTCATGATCTCAGGATTGTGAGATCGAGTCCCACATCAGGCTCACGCACTAGGTATGGGACCTGCTTGGGATTCTCTCTGCTTCTCTCTCTTTTAAAATAATAGTAATATCAAAAATCAACAAAATCAGGCCAACACAAATACACATTATAATTAAATTTGCAAAATGTAGTGATAAGAAAAAAATATTAAAGTCAGCAAGACCAAAGAAATCCTTAAGACCCATCTCAACAAAAATTTGGCAAGCCAGAAGAGAGTGGCATGGTATATTCAACATGCTAAATGGGAAAAATCTACAGCGAAGAATACTTTCTCCAACAAGATATCATACAGAATAGAAGGGGAGATAAAAGAGTTTCCCAGGCAAATAAAAACTAAAGGAGCTCATGACCACTAAAACAATCTTGCAAGAAATGCTAAAGGGGACTCTGAGTGCAAAGGAGAGGCCAAAAGTGACAAAGACAAGAAAAAAAGAGTAAAAATCTCCAGAAACAACAACAACAACAACAACAACAACAACAAAAAACCCAAGTAACAAAATGGCACTATATACATGACAATAATTGTCATGGATAATGTAAATGTAATGTAAAATGTACATAAATGTACATTTATGTAAATTACATAAATGTAAATGGACTAAATGCTCCAGTCAAAAGACATAAGGTATCAGAATGAATAAAAATCGAGACCCATCTGTATGCTGACTACAAGAGACTTATATTAAACCTAAAGACATAGATTTAAAGTGAGGGGATGGATATTTCTTATACAAATGGATGTCAAAAGAAAGAGTATGAATATTTATATCGGACAAACTAGACTTTAAAACAAAGACTAAAAAGAGACAAAAAAAGGCACTATATGACCATAAAGGAGACACTCCAACAAGAAGATATAACAATTGTAAATATGTATGTACCAAACATGGGAACATACAAATATATAAAACAATAACAAACATAAAGGAACTAATTGATAACAGTCCAATAATAGGAGGGGCCTTTAACACCCCATCAATGGATTAACAATCTATTAACAGACATCAATGATTATTGATTACTGATTATTGATTATTATTATATAGATTATATATCTAATCAATTATTGATTATTATTATATAGATTATATATCTAATTATGATATGTTATTAAGAAAAATTTTGGAAAGATGACAAATACATGAAGGTTAAAGAACAACCTATTAAAGAATGAATGGGTTAACCAGGAAATCAAAGAAGAAATAAGAAGAAATAAAAAAAATACATGGAAGCAAATGAAAATGAAAACATGACAGTCCAAAACCTTTGGGATGCAACAAAGATGATCCTGAGAGGGAAGTATATTGCAATCCAGGCTTACCTCAAGAAGCAAGAAAAGTCTCAAATACACACCATAACGTTACCCCCAAAGGAGATAGAAAAGGACCATCAAATGAAACCTAAAGCCAGCCAGGGAATTAATAAAGATTAGAGCAGAAATAAACGATATAGAAACAAACAAACAACAACAACAACAAAAACAGTAGAACAGATCAGCGAAACTAAGAGCTGGTTCTTTGAAGGAATTAATAAAACTGATAAACCCCTAGCCACAATTATCAAAAAGAAAAGAGAAAGGACCCAAATAAATAAAATCATGAATGAGAGAGGAGAGATCACAACCAACACCACAGAAAGGCAAAACATTAGAAGAGACTATTATGGAAAGTTATATGCCAACCAACTGGGCAATGTGGAAGAAATGGGGAAATTACTAGAAACATATAAACTACTAAAACTGAAACAGGAAGAAATAGAAAAATTTGAACAGACTGATAACCAGCAAAGAAATTTAATCAGCAATCAAAAATATCTCAACAAATGAAAGTACAGGGCCAGATGGCTACCCAGAATTATATCAAACATTTAAAGAGTTAATACCAGACACATGAAAAGATACTCAATATCACTCATCATCAGGGAAATGCAAATCAAAACCATGATGACATACCACCTCACACCTGTCAGTTTGGCTAAAATTAACAACACAGGAAACAACAAGTGTTGGCAAGGATGCAGAGAAAGGGGAACCCTCTTACACTGTTGGTGGGAATGCAAACTGGTGCAACCACTCTGGAAAACACTATGGAGGTTCCTCAAAAGGTAAAAATAGAACTACCCTATGACCCAGCAATTGCACTACTAGGTATTTATAATAAGGATACAAAAAATACTGATTCCAAGGGGCACATGCACCTTGATGTTTACAGCAGCATTATCAACAATAGCCAAATTATGGGAAGAGCCCAAACATCCATCAACTGATGAATGGATAGAGAAAATGTGGTATATATTTACAATGGAATATTACTCAGCCATCAAAAAGAATGAAATCTTGCCTTTTGCAATGACGTGAATGGAGCTAGAGTGTATTATGCTAAGCATAATGGGATTGATTCTTTGATTTCTCTTTCTGCTGAGTAATACCATATGATTGCACTCATATGTGGAACTTAAGAAACAAAACAGATGAACATAGGGGAAGGGAGAAAAAAGAGAGGGATGCAAAACCTAAGAGTCTCAACTGTAGAGATCAAACTGAGGGTTCCTAGAAGGGAGGTGTTTGGGGGATGAGCTAAATGGGTGATGGGTATTAAGGAGGGCACTTGTAATGAGCACTGGGTGTTATATGTAAGTAATAAATCACTAAATTCTACTCCTTAAACCAATATTGCACTACATGTTAAGTAACTAGAATTTAAAAAAGAAAACTTTAAAAAATAAAAATAATGAAGAGTTAATACCTATTCTTCTCAAACTATTCCAAACAACAGAAATAGAAGGAAAAAACTTCCAAACTCATTCTATGAGGCTAGCATTACCTTGATTCCAAAACCAGACAAAGACCCCATTAAAAAGGAGAATTACAGGCAAATATCCCTGATGAATATAGATGCAAAAAATCTCAACAAAATACTAGCAATTTGAATCCAACATACATTAAAAAAATCATTCACCACAATGAAGTGGGATTTATTCCTGGGCTGCAAGGGTAGTTCAGTATTCACAGATCAATGTGACACATCACATTAATAAAAGAAAAGATAAGAACCATGTGATCCTCTCAAAAAGAAAAGAGAAAGGACCCAAATAAATAGAATAATGAATGAAAGAGGAGAGATCATAGCCAACACTAAAGAAATACAAACAATTATAAGAACACGTTATGAGCAACCAAAGGCCAACAAATTAGGCAATCTGGAAGAAAGTGATGCATTCCTAGGGATGTATAAACTACCAAAACTGAAACAGGAAGAAATATAAAACCTGAACAGACCCAAGAGGTGCAGCAAGATGGCAGAAGAGTAGGGGACCTCATTTCATTTGGTCCCTTGAATTTAGATGGATATCTCGCAAACCATTCTGAACACCCATGAATTCAGCCTGAGATCTAAGAAAATACATCTGGAACTCTGCAAGTAGAAAAGTGATTGCTCTTTGCAAGGTGGGAGGTGCAGAGTTATGAATTTTCAGGGAGATATTGGAAGATGAAAGGAGGGGGGAGGAAGCCTCCACAAGCTGGCCACTGGAAAGTAATATAACACCAGAGCATAAAATTGGAACCCTTAGAAAACTGCTCCAGCGAGAGACATCTGGAGATGAAAAGGGAGGAATTCTAAGTGAGTCATTGTGGTCTCAGGATCCCAGGAGACACAGAAAGAATGGGGGTGCCCGAACCGATAGAATACCCAAGCAGTGGGGCGACAAAACTGGTATGGTCAGCGAGCCCAGGAGGGACTCTCAGCTTGGGCTGCCAGGCCAGTCGAGTGTCTGCTCTTTGCCTGAGCACCCTGAAAAGGACTGGAAAGCACAGGCTATTTACCATTTCCTGGGAGAGGTGAAGTGGCTGTGCCCGTGACAAGACAACAGCTCTCAGGGTGGCAGCAGCCCCAGAAAGGACAGTACGGGGGCACCCAGCCTTGGCCCGGGAGCAGTGGAGCAGGGTGCGTGCAGGAGCCTGCAACCACTCATGGTCCCAGGGCACACCAAGGCAGTGACGCTGGTGGGTCCCTGGGACTCCCCACGGAAGGATTGCAGAATTTGGCACACACAAAAGTGAAAACTGTTTGTCCCAGAGGGTTTATTGAAGAGGGGGTCCATGATCTCTCAGCTCTGGGCTAGAGATCTGGGCTCAGTCATTTTTGCTCTGATCCTCTGAGGAGGTGCAGAAAGCCTCCAGGGAACAAAAGCCACACAGAGGTCCAGCTTCCACTGAGCCTATTTTCCTAAAAGGGTTGGGGCAAATCCGCCTAGGCAAAGACACCTGAGAAGGAGCACAGCGGGCCCCTCCCCCAGAAGACAGACTGGAAGAACAGGTGGATCACAACTTTATGGACTCCACAAGACTGTAAAACTCCAGTGCCAGGGGAAAATAGGATGTTGAGCTACAGATGTTTTCTCACAACTCGTTTATCTTTCAGGCTAAAATATTCCATTTCTTTTTTTCTTTACCTTTTCCCATTTCAACTAGATTCTTATTTTACCAAATTATGTTTCTAAGATGCTTTTTAACTTATTTTTTACATCTACATTTTATAGATATAGGCTTCATTTTAGTCCTTTTTTCACTCTATTCAATTTTATATATATATTTTATATACATTTTATTTTTATATATTATATATTTTTATATATTATATAAATTATATATAAATATATTACATATTTTATATATATATGTGTGTGTGTGTATATATATATCCCTTATATAAACTATGTAAATTTTGCTTTCTTTGCAATTTTGGGATGTAGTGTCTTCTAACACACAGACCAAAATTCAATCAGGAACAAGTGGATCATCCTCTTTTGTCCACCTTGTGAGATTATAGTCTCTCTCCCCTACCTTTTTTTATTGTTTTGTTTCATTTTGGTTTTCTTTGCTTTTCTGTTGGGTCTTCTGACCACTTCAGATTTTTCTAGGGTGTATTTTGTTTGGGTCGTGGTTGATATTTTGGACTCTGCTCATTCACTCACCAATCCTTCTCTGGGCAAAATAAGTAGAAAGAGGAAGTCACAACAAAAGAAAGAACCAGAGGCAATGTTCTCTGCCACAGAGCTAATCAATATGGATATAAGTAAGATGTCAGAGATGGAATTTAGGATAGCAATCACAAAGTTAATAGCTAGGCTGGAGAAAAGCAAAAGTGACAGTACAAAATCTCTAAGGGCAGAAATGAAATCTAACCAGGCCAAACTTAAAAATGCTATGAATGAGATGCAGTCTAAATTGGATGCTCTAACAGCTAGGGTCAATGAGGCAGAAGAGAGAATAAGTGATCTAGAGGAGAGTACAGGCTGATGGAAAGGAAGTAGAGGAAAAGAGAGAAAGACAACCAATAGCCCAAGAAGAGAGGTTTCGAGAATTTAATAATGCCTTCAAGCGAACCAATGTCAGAATTATTGGGATCCCTGAGGGAGTGGAGAGAGAGAGAGAAGGCTAGAAGGTATATTTGAGCAAACCATAGCTGAGAACTTCCCTAATCTGGTGAAGGAAATAAGCATTCATGTCCAAGAGGCAGAGAGGACCCCTCCCAAAATCAATAAAAATAGATCAACACCCCAACTTATAATAGTGAAGCTTGCAAATCTTAGAGATAAAGAAGCTAGCCTGAGAACATCCAGGGAGAGGAGTTTCCTTATGTACAAGAGGAAGTAACATCAGAATAACATGAGACCTATCCACAGAAACCTTGCAGGCCAGAAAGGGGTGGCAAGATATATTGAAGTTACTAAATGAGAAGAACCTGCTGCCAAGAATACTTTATCCAGCAAGGCTGTCATTCAGAATGGAAGTAGAGATAAATAGTTTCCAGGACAGAAAGAAACTGAAAGAATATGTGACCACCAAGCCAGCCCTGCAAGAAAAATTAAGGGGGATACTATAAGTGAAGAGAGACCCCAAGAGTAACATAGACCAAAAGTAATAAAGTCAATCTACAAAAACAGGGACTTTACGAGCAATACAATGGCACTAAATTCATATCTTTCAATAGTTACTCTGAATGTAAATGAGCTAAATGCTCCAACCAAAAGACACAGGGTATCAGTTTGGATAAAAAAAAAAAGCAAGAACCATCCATATGCTGTCTACAAGAGACTCATTTTAAACCTAAAGACACCTCCAGACTGAAAGTGAGGGGGTGGAGAACAACTTACCATGTTAACGGACCTCAAAAGAAAGCTGGCATAGCAATCCTCACACCAGACGAATTAGATTTTAAACCAAACACTGTAGTAAGAGATGGAGAGGGACACCATATCATACTTAAAGGGTCTATCCAACAGGAAGATCTAACAATTGTAAATACTTATGCCCCCAGCATGGGAGCAGCCAATTATAAAAACAAATTAATAACCAAAGTAAAGAAACATATTGATAAAAATACATTAATAGTAGGGGACTTCAACACCCCACTCACAGCAATGGACAGATCATCTAAGCAGAAGATCAACAAAGAAACAAGAGCTTTTAATGACACACTGGACCAGATGGACTTAACAGATATATACAGACCATTCCATTCTAAAACAACAGAATACTCATTCTTCTTGAGTTCACACGGAACTTTCTCCAGAATAGACCACCTACTGGGTCACAAACCAGGTCTAAACTATCAATACCAAGATATTGAGATTATTCCCTGCATATTTTCAGACCACAATTCTTTGAAACTAGAACTCAATCACTATAGGAAATTCAGAAGGAACTCAAACACTTGGAGGTTAAAAAGTATCCTGCTAAAGAATGAATGGTCAGCCAGGAAATTAAAGAAGAAAAAAAAATTCATGGAAACCGTGACACCTGGGTGGCTCAGTAGATTAAACATCTGCTCTCAGCTCAGGTCATGATCCCAGGGTCCTGGAATTGAGTCCAGAATCAAGCTCCTTGCTCAGAAGGGAGCCTGCTTCTCCCTCTACCTGCTGCTCCCCACCCCCTGCTTGGACTCAGCCAATCTCTCTCTCCCCCTCTCTTTCTCTCTCTCTCTTTTTCTGACAAATAAATAAATAAAATCTTTTTAAAAATTCATGGAAACTAATGAGAATGAAAAAACCTGTTTTCATTTCTGTTCAAAACCTCTGGGATATAGCAAAAGTGGTCCTAGTAGGGAAGTACACAGCAATACAAGCCTCTCTCGAAAAATTAGAAAAATCCCAAATACACAAACTAACCTTACGCCTGGAAAAACAACAGCAAATAAAGCCTAAACCAAGCAGAAGAGAAAGAATAAAGATTAGAGCAGAAATCAATGAAATAGAAACCAGAACAGAACAGATAAACGAAACTAGAAGCTGGTTCTTTGAAAGAATTAATAAGATCGATAAACTTCTGGCCAGACTTATCCAAAAGAAAAGAGAAAGGACATAAATTAATAAAATCATGAATGAAAGGGGAGAGATCATGATCAACACCAAGGAAATACAGATAATTTTAAGAACATACTCTGAGCAACTATACGCCAACAATTAGGCAAATCTGGAAGAAATGGATGCATTCTTGGAAATTTATAAACCACCCAGACTGAAACAGGAAGAGATAGAAAATCTGAACAGACCAATAACCGGCAAGGAAATTGAAGCAGTAATCAAAAATCGTCCAAAGAACAAGAGTCCAGGGCTAAATGGCTTCCCAGGGGAATTCTACCAAACATTTAAAGAAGAAAGAATACCTATTCTTTTGAAGCTTTTTCAAAAAATAGAAATGGAAGAAAAACTTCCAAACTCATTCTATGAGGCCAACATTACCTTGATCCCAAAACCAAAGACCCCACCAAAAAGTAGAATTACAGACCAATATCCCTGATGAACATGGATGCCGAAATACTCACCAAGCTACTAGCCAATAGAATCCAACAGTACATTAAAAGATTATTCACTACGACCAGGTGGGACTTATTCCTGGGCTGCAAGGGTGGTTCAACAATCTCAAATCAATCAACATGATAGATCACATTAATAAAAGAAGAGACAAGAACCATATGATCCTCTCAATTGATGCAGAAAAAGCATTTGACAAAGTACAACATCCTTTCTTGATTAAAACTCTTCACATTGTAGGGACAGAGGGAATATAACTTAATATCATAAAAGCCATTTATGAAAAGCCCACAGCAAATTAATTCCCAATGGGGAAAAACTGCGAGCTTTCCCCTAAGGTTAGGAACATGGCAGGGATATCCTCTCTCACCACTGTTGTTCAACATAGTACTAGAAGTCCTAGTCTCAGCAATCAGACAACAAAAAGAAATAAAATCTTCTGAATGGGCAAAGAAGTCAAACTCTCACTCTTCACAGATGACATGATACTCTATATGGAAAACCCAAAAGACTCCACCCCAAAATTGCTAGAATTCATACGAGAATTCAGCAACTTGGCACATAAAAACAATGCACAGAAATCAGTTGCATTTCTATACACTAACAATGTGGCCAAAGCAAGAAAAATTAAGGAATCGATCCCATTTACAATTGCACCAAAAACCATAAGATACCTAGGAATAAACCTAACCAAAGAGGCAAAAGATCTGTACTCAGAAAACTATAGAACACTTATGAAAGAAATTGAGGAACACACAAAGAAATGGAAAAAAAATGTTTCATACTCATGGATTGGAAGAACAAATACTGATTCTCTCAATAGATGCAGAAAAAGCATTAACAAAGTACACCATCCATTATTGATGAAAGACCCTCAACAAAGTAGGAATAGAGGGAATATACCTCAACATCATAAAGGCCATATAGAAAGACCCACAACTAATATCATCCTCAATGGGGAAAGCCTGAGAGCTTTTCCTCTATGATCAGGAACAAGGTAAGGATGTCTATTCTCACCATTATTATTTAACATACTACTGGAAGTCCTACCCTCAGCAATCAGACAACAAAAAGAAAGAAAATGTTTCCAAATCGGCAAGGAAGAAGTCAAACTTTTACTATTCGCACATGACATAATACTCTATGTAGAAAACCCAAAAGACTCCACCAAAAAATTGTTAGAACTAGCACACAAATTCAGTGAATTTACATGATACAAAACTAATGGGCAGAAATCTGTGGCATTTCTACAAGGAAATAATGAAGCAGCAGGAAGAGAAGTAAAAGAATCAACCCCATTAAGAATTGCACCAAAAACCATTAGGTACGTAGGAATAAACCTAGCCAAGGAGGTAAAAGATTTGTACTCTGAAAATTATAGAATACTTGTGAAAGAAATTGAAGATCACACAAAGTAGTGGAAAAACATTCCATGCTCATGGATTGGCAGAATAAATGTTGTAAAAATGTCTATAATACCTAAAGCAATCTACATATTTAATACAATCCCTATCAAAATACCACCAGCATTTCTCACAGAGCTAGAATAAACAATCCTAAAATTTGTATGGAATGACAAAGGAACCCAAATAGCCAAAACAATCTTGAAGAAGAAAAGGAAAGCTGGGAGCACCACAATTCTGGACTTGAAGCTATATTACAAAGCTGTGATCATCAAGACAGTATGGTATTGGCACAAAAACAGACACATAGACTAATGAACAGAATGAAAAACCCAGAAATGGACCCACAACTATATGGTCACCTAATCTTTGACAAAGCAGAGAGAATATCCAATTCTCTCTTCAACAGTCTCTTCAACAAATGCTGCTGGGAAAACTGGACAACAATATGCAGAAGAATGAAACTGGACCACTTTCTTACATCATACACAAAAATAAATTCAAAATGGATGAAAGACCTAAATGTGAGACAGGAAACCATCAAAGTTCTAGAGGAGAATGCAGGTAGCAACCTCTTTGACATGGGCTGTAGTAACTTCAGCAACACGTCTCCTGAGGAAAGGGAAACAAAAGCAAAAATAAACTATTGGGACTTCATCAAGATAAAACCTTCTGCCCAGCAAAGAAAACAGTCAACAAAACATCCTACAGAAAGGGAGAAGATATTTGCAAATGAAAAATCTAATAAAGGGTTAGCATCCAAAATCTATAAAGAACTCATTAAACTCAACACCCCAAAAACAAATAATCCAGTTAAGAAATCGAAGGAAGACATGAGTAGATATTTCTCCAAAGAAGACATCCAGATGGACAACAGACACATGAAAAGATGCTCAACATCACTATCATTAGGGAAATGCAAATCAAAACCACGATGACATACAACTTCACACCTGTCAGAATGGCTAAAATTAACAACACAGGAATCAATAGGTGTTGTCAAGGATGCAGAGAAAGGAGGACCCTCTTACACTGTTGGTGAGAATGCAAACTGGTCCAGCTTCTCTAGGATATGCATGGAGGTGCCTCAAAAAGTAAAAATAGAGCTACCCTATGACCCAGCAGTTGCACTACTAGGTATTTACACTAAGGATAAAAAAAAATACTGATTCAAAGGGGCACATGTACCCCAGTGTTTACTGCAGCATTATTAACAATAGCCAAATTATGGGAAGAGCCCAAATATCCATCAACTGATGAATGGATAAAGAAGATGTGGTATATATATATATATATATATATATATATATATATATATGCAAAGGAATATTACTTAGCCACCAAAAAGAATGAAATCTTGCCATTTACAATGACATGGATGGAGCTAGAGTGTATTATGCTAAGCAAAGTTAAGTCAGTCAGAGAAAGACAAATACCATATGATTTCACTCATATGTGCAATCTAAGAAACAAAAAATAGATGAACATAGGGGAAAGAATGGGAAAAAAAGAGAGGGAGGCAAACCATAAAAGAGACTCTTAACTATAGAGAAAAAACTGAGGATTGCTGGAGGGGAGGTGGGCAGGACTGAGCTAAATGAGTGATGCATATTAAGGAGGGGATGTGTGATGAGCACTGGGTGTGATATGTAAGTGATGAATCACTAAATTCTACTCTCGAATCTACCATTACACTATATGTTAACTAACTAGAATTTAAGTAAAAACTTGAAATATTAAAAAATACTCTTATGGAGGAAATTTAAAAAAAAGAAAAAGGGTTTGCCAAATTACAACATCTTTTTAAAAAAAAAAAAAGATTCCATTCATTTATTAGAGAGAGCACAAGTGGGAGCGGCAGAGGCAGAGGGAAAAGCAGACACCTCACTGAGCATGGAACCCAACACGGGGCTCGATCCCAGAACCCCAGGACCACACGACCCAAGCCAAAGGCAGCCACCCAACCGACCAAGCCACTCAGGCGCCCCATTCTGGATGAAAAATCCTCAACAAAATAGGTTTACAGGGAACATACCTCAACATAATAAAGGCCATATATGGGAAAACCCACAGCTCATATCCTCTGTGGTCAAGAACAAGACAAGGATGTCCACACTCACCACTGTTATTTAACATAGTATTGGAAGTCCTAGCCACAGCAATTAGACAACAAAAAGAAATAAAAGGCATCCAAATAGGCAAGGAAGAAGTCAAATTTTCACTATTTGCAGAGGATACAACCCTCTATATAAAAAACCCGAGGAACACTACATCAAAAACTAATGATGTAATGTATGGTGATTAACATAACAATAAAAAAAATTAATTAAAAAATGCTAGAACTGATAAACGAATTCAGGAAAGTCATAGAATATATAGTCAACATACAGAAATCTGTTTCATTTCTATACACCAATAATGAAGTAATAGAAAGAGAAATTAAGGAATAAATCCCATTTACAATTGCAGCAAAAACAATAATATACCTAGGAGTAAACCTAACCAAAGAGGTGAAACAACTGTACTCTGAAAACCATAAAACACTGACGAAAGAAATTGAAGATGATACAAAGAAATGGAAAGACAATCCATACTCATGGATTGGAAGAACAAATATTGTTAAAATGTCTATACTACCCAAAGCAATGTACATATTTAATGCATTCCTTATCAAAACACCAGCAGCATTTTTCACGGAGCTAGAACAAACAATCCTAAAAAGACCCTGAATAGCCAAGCAACCTTGGGAAAAAAAGAAAAGCTGGAAGCATCACAATTCTGGACGTCAAGTTATATTAGAAAGCTGTATGGTACTGGCACAAAAATAGAAACATAGATCAAGAGAACAGAATAGAAAATGAAAAAATAAATCCACAACTAGGGGCGCCTGGGTGACTCATTCATTTGAGCGGCCGATTCTTGTGATCTAAGGTTGTGGGATGAGCCTCACATCAAGCTCAATGCTGGTTGTGGAGACTGCTTGAGAATCCCTCTCTCTCCCTCTCCCTCTCACATTTCCTCCCCCTCTCTCGACTCTCTCTCCCTCTCAAAAAAAGAAAACAAAACAAAACAAAACAAAAAAACTATATGGTCGGATTCCAAAGGAAAGATGGTGGAGGCGTAGGGGACCCTATTTCAACTGGTCCCCGGAATTGAGCTGGATATCTCACCAGACCACTCTGAGCACCCACGAAACCCGCCTGAGATGTAAGAAGATCTGGATCTCTACAAACAGAATATCGCAGGCGCTTGGTTTCCAGGTGCGAAGTGGGGAGCCCTGATTCCGCAGGCAGATATTGGAGGATAAACGGCAGTAGGAGGGTGCCTGGCCGTGGGGATCCTACACCGCCATTGAGCAACAGCCTCGCTCGCTGGGGACGGGAAACAGACTCGCAGACCGGTAGTGGCGGGGATAGGATTTTAGGGCAGCCCCCGGGGCGGAAACCCGGAATGGGGGGGGGGGGTCACGCATGCGAACTGGGAACAGCTGGGGGTTTTAGAAGCCCAAAGGGCAGAGACGTGCCCCCACATGGAGGCAGAACTGGGGGCGCTGCGGAGGGGTGCACAACCCAGGCCTCTGCAGTTTATAGCAGCACAGACAGAAACGGAGACAGTGTGGCCTGGAGAGTGCACTGAAGAACAGACTGCGGTCTCTCTGCTCTGAGGCAGAGGGTTGGAAACAGTCTCTTCTGCTCTGACTCATGGAAGAGATGCAGAAAGCTGCCAGGGAAAGCCACCAGAGAACAAAAGCCCCAAAAACTGATTCCCGCTGAGCCCATCCCCCGCCACAGGGGAGCAGGGCAACTCCGCCCAAACAGGGTTGCCTGAGTAACAGTGCAGCAGGCCCCTCCCCCAGAAGACAGGCTGGGAAAAAAGAGGCCAGCAACCCTAAGGTCCCAAGAAAACAGGTGCATCTTGCTTGGGTTCTGGTCAATAATTTGGACTCTATACATTCCCTCAAACACCCCTCAACAGAATGACTAGGAGGAGGAGCCCCCAAATAGAAAAGACTCAGAGATCATGACTTATGCTGCAGATTTACAAATGGATGCAGATATAACCAAGATGTTGGAGATGGAATTCAGGCTAGCAATTGTGAAGACAATGGCTAGAACGGAGAAATCAATTAATGGCAACATAGAGTCTCTAAGGGCAGAAATGAAAGCTGAATTGGCAGAACTTAAAAATGCTATCAATGAGATCCAGTCCAATCTAGATAATCTAACAGCTAGGGTAAGTGAGGCAGAAGAACGGATAAGCGACCTGGAAGACATATAATAGATAAAAAGGGAAAAGAGGAAGCCAGGGAAAAACAAGTCAGAATCCATGAAAATAGAATCAGAGAAATAAGTGACACCATGAAGTGTTCCAGTTTCAGAATAATTGGAATCCCGGAGGAAGTGGAGAGAGAGAGAGGACTAGAAGATGTATTTGAGCAAATCGTAGCTGAGAACTTCCCTAATCTGGGGAATGAAACAAACATTCGTGTCCTAGAGGCAGAGAGGACTCCTCCCAAGATCAAGGAAAACAGGCCAACACCCCAGCATGTAACAGTAAAATTTGCAAATCTTAGAACCAAGGAAACCATCTTAAGGGCACTTAGGGGGAAGAGATTCCTTACATACAGAGGGAGGAACATCAGAATAATGTCAGAACTATCCACAGAGACCTGGCAAGCCAGAAAGGCCTAGCAAGACATATTCAGGGTACTAAATAAGAAGAACATGCAGCCAAGAATACTTTATCTGGCAAGGCTGTCGTTTAGAATGGATGGAGAGAGGCAGAGCTTCCATGACCGGCAGAAATTGAAAGAATATGTGACCACTAAGCGGGCCCTGCAAGAAATATTAAGGGGGTTCTATAAAAGGAGAAAGACCCCAAGAGTCATATACAACAGAAATTTACAGGGACAATCTATTAAAACAACGTCTTCACAGGCAACATGATGACAATTAATTCATATCTTTCAATAATCAATCTCAACGTGAATGGCCTAAATGCTCCATAAAATGGCACAGGGTTACAGATTGGATAAAAAGACAGGACCCATCCATATGCTGACTACAAGAGACTCATTTTGAACCTAAAGATACATCCAGACTGAAAGTAAAGGGATGGAGATCCATCTTCCATGCCAGCGGACCTCAAAAGAAAGCTGGGGTAGCAATTCTTATATCAGACAAATTAGATTATAAACTAAAGTCTGTAATTAGAGACACAGAAGGACACTATATCATTCTTAAAGGGTCTATCCAACAAGAAGATCTAACAATTGTAAATATCTATGCTCCCAACATGGGAGCAGCCATCTACATAAGCCAACTGTTAACCAAAATAAAGTCATATTGAAAACAATACGTTAATTGTAGGAGACCTCAATACTCCACTCTTAGCAATGGACAGATCATCTAAGCAGAAAATCAACAAGGAAACAAGAGCTTTGAATGATACACTGGACCTGATGGACCTCATAGATATTTACAGAACATTCCACCCTAAAACAACAGGATACTCATTCTTCTCGAGTGCACATGGAACTTTCTCCAGAATAGATCACATACTGGGTCACAAATCGGGTCTCAACCGACACCAAAAGATTAAGATTATTCCCTGCATATTCTCAGACCACAGTGCTTTAAAACAGGAACTCAATCACAAGAAAAAATTTGGCAGAAATTCAAACACTTGGAAGCTAAAGACCACTCTGCTCAAGAATGTTTGGGTCAACCAGGAAATCAAAGAAGAACTTAAACAATTCATGGAAATCAATGAGAATGAAAACACATCAGTCCAAAACCTATGGGATATTGCAAAAGCAGTCCTAAGGGGGAAATACATAGCCATCCAAGCCTCACTCAAAAAAAAAAAAAAAAAAATAGAAAAATCCCGAATTCACCAACTAACTCTACACCTTAAAGAACTAGAGAAAAAGCAGCAAACAATGCCTAAGCCACGCATTAGAAGAGAAATAATTAAAATTAGAGCAGAAATCAATGAATTAGAAACCAGAAACACAGTAGATCAGATCAACGAAACTAGAAGTTGGTTCTTTGAAAGAATTAATAAGATCAATAAACCACTGGCCAGACTTATCCAAAAGAAAGGAGAAAGGACCCAAATTGATAAAATTATGAATGAAAGGGGTGAGATCACGACTAATACCAAGGAAATAGAAACAATTATTGGAAATTATTATCAATAACTCTATGCAAATAAACTGAGCAATCTGGAAGAAATGGAGGCCTTCCTGGAAACCTATAAGCTACCAAGACTGAAACAGGAAGAAATTGACAACCTGAATATGCCAATAACCAATAACGAGATTGAAGCAGTTATCAAAAACCTCCCAAAAAACAAGAGTCTGGGGGGTCTGATGGATTCCCTGGGGAATTCTACCAAACATTCAAAGAAGAAATAATACCTATTCTACTGAAGCTGTTTCAAAAAATAGAAACAGAAGGAAAACTTCCAAACTCATTTTATGAGGCCAGCATTACCTTAATCCCCATAACAGGAAAAGACCCCATCAAAAAGGAGAATTTCAGACCGATATCCCTGATGAATATGGATTCCAAAATCCTCAGCAAAATCCTAGCTAATAGGATCCAACAATACATTAAAAGGATCATCCACCACGACCAAGTGGGATTTATCCCCAGGATGCAAGGGTGGTTCAACATTCACAAATCAATCAATGTGATATAACACATTAATAAGAGGAGGGAGAAGAACCATATGGTCCTCTCAATTGATGCAGAAAAAGCATTTGACAAAATACAACATCCTTTCCTGATTAAAACTCTTCAGAGTATAGGGATAGAGGGAACATTCCTCAACTTCATAAAATCCATCTATGAAAAACCCACAGCGACTATCATCCTCAATGGGGAAAAGCTGAGAGCATTTCCCTTAAGATCAAGAACACGTCAAGGATGCCCACTCTTGCCACTATTGTTCAACATAGTACTAGAAGTCCTAGCAATAGCAACCAGACAACAAAAAGAAATAAAAGTGTTCAAATTGGCAAAGATGTCAAACTCTCTCTTTTCGCAGACGACATGATACTTTATGTGGAAAACCCAAAAGACTCTAACCCCAAATTACTAGAACTCATACAGCAATTCAGTAATGTGGCAGGATACAAAATCAATGCACAGAAATCAGTTGCTTTCTTATACACTAACAATGCAACTGTAGAAAGAGAAATTAGAGAAACGATTCCATTTGCAATAGCACCAAAAACCATAAGATATCTCAGAATAAACCTAACCAAAGAGGTAAAAGATCTACACTGTAGGAACTACAGAACACTCATGAAAGAAATTGAAGACACAAAAAGATGGAAAAATATTCCATGCTCATGGATAGGAAGAATAAACATTGTTAAAATGTCTATGCTACCCAGAGCAATCTATACCTTCAATGCCATCCCGATCAAAATTCCAATGACATTTTTCAAAGTGCTGGAACAAACAATCCTGAAATTTGTATGGAATCAGAAAATCGCCAAGGAAATGTTGAAAAAGAAAAACAAAGCTGGGGGCATCACGTTGACCGATTTCAAGCTATATTACAAAGCTGTGATCACCAAGACAGCATGGTACTGGCACAAAAACAGACAGATCAATGGAACAGAATAGAGAACCCAGATATGGACCCTCAACTCTATGGTCAAACAATCTTTGACAAAGCAGGAAAAAACATGCACTGGAAAAAAGACAGTCTCTTCAATAAATGGTGCTGGGAAAATTGGACAGCCACATGCAGAAGAATGAAACTCGACCATTCTCTAACACCATTCAGAAAGATAAACTCAAAGTGGATGAAAGAACTCAGTGTGAGACAGGAATCCATCAAAATCCTAGAGGAGAACATAGGCAGTAACCTCTTGACATTGCCCACAGCAACTTCTTTCAATATACATCTCCAAAGGCTAATGAAACAAAAGCAAAAATGAACTTTTGGGACTTCATCAAGATCAAAAGCTTCTGCACCGCAAAGGAAACAGTCAACAAAAAAGAGGCAACCCACAGAATGGGAGAAGATATTTGCAAATGACACTACAGATAAAGGGCTGGTATCCAAGATCTATAAAGAACTTCTCAAACTCAACACCCAAAAAACAAATAACCAAGTCAAAAGGTGAGCAGAAGATATGAAAAGACACTTCTCTAAAGAAGACATACAAATGGCTAACAGACACATGAAAAAATGTTTATCATCATTAACCATCAAGGAAATTCAAATCAAAACCACATTGAGATATCACCTTACACCAGTTAGAATGGCAAAAATTGACAAGGCAAGAAACAACAAATGTTGGAGAGGTTGTGGAGAAAGGGGGAACCCTCTTACACTCTTGGTGGGAATGCAATTTGGTACAACCACTTTGGAAAACAATGTGGAGGTTCCTCAAAAATTTAAAAATAGAGCTACCCTATGACCCAGCAATTGCAGTCCTGGGTATTTACCCCAAAGACACAGATGTAGTGAAAAGAAGGGCCATATGCACCCCAATGTTCATAGCAGCAATGTCCTCAATAGCCAAACTGTGGAAAGAGCCGAGACGCCCTTCAACAGATGAATAGATAAAGAAGATGTGGTCCATATATACAATGGAATATGACTCAGCCATCAGAAAGGATGAATACCCAACTTTTACATCAACATGGATGGGACTGGACACGATTATGCTAAGTGAACTAAGTCAAGCAGAGAAAGTCAATTATCATATGGTGTCACTTATTTGTGGAACTTAAGGAATAGCATGGAAGACATTAGGAGAAGGAAGGGAAAAATGAAGGGGGGGAATTGGAGGGAGAGATGAACCATGAGAGACTATGGACTCTGAGAAACAAAAAGGGTTTTAGAGGGGAGGGGGGAGGGGGTATGGGTTAGCCCAGTGATGGGTATTAAGGAGGACACGTACTGCATGGAGCACTGGGTGTTATATGAAAAAAATGGATCGTGGATCACCACATCAAAAACTAATGATGTATGGTGACTAACATAACATAATAAAATTAAAAAAAAACAACTTATATGGTCAAGTAATCTTTGACAAAGGAGGAAAGAATATCCAGTGGGAAAGAGACAGTCTTTTCAACAAGTGGTGTTGGGATAACCGTACTGCAACGTGCAAAAGAATGAAACTGGACTTTCTTACACCTTACACCAAAATAAATTCAAATTGGATGAAAGACCTAAATATGAGACCTGGAACTACAAAAATCCCAGAGGAGAACAATGCAATAACCTCTTTGACTTTGGTCCTACCAACTTCTTTCTAGATATGTGCCCCAAAGCAGGGGAAACAAAAGCAGAAGTAAACTACTGGGACTTCATCAAAATGAAAGGCTTCTGCACGGTGAAGGAAACAACAAAACTAAAAGACAACCTATGGAATGGGAGAAGATAATTGCAAAATGTCATATCTGATAAAAGGTTAGTATCCAACATATATAAAGAATTTATAAAACAACATCTGAAAAAGGAATAATCCAATTAAAAATGGGCAGAAGACATGAATAAACATTTCTCCAAAAACATTCAGATGGCTAAAAGACACATGAAAAGATGCTCAACATCATTCATCATCAGGCAAATACAAATCAGAACTACAATGAGATATCATCTCATACCTCTCAGAATAGCGAAAATCAACAGCACAGGAAACAACAGGTGTTGACAAAGATGCAGAGAAAGGGGAAGCCTCTTGCACTGTTGGTGGGAATGCAAACTGTGTGGCTACTGTGGAAAACAATATGGAGGTTCCTCAAAAAGTTAAAATTAGAACTACCCTAATATCTAGCATTTGTGCTACTAGGCACTTACCCAAGGAATACAAAAACACTAATTCAAAGGGACATATGCACTCCAATGTTTATAGCAGCATTTCTACAATAGCCAAATCATGCAAACAGCCTATGTGTCCCTCGACAGATATATCTCACAATCATAAAAAAGAGAAATCTTGCCATTTGCAACAAGATAGATAGAGCTAGAGAGTGTTTTCCCAAATGCAGTAAGTCAGAGAAAGACAAATACCATATGATTTCAATCATATGTGCAATTTAAGAAACTGAACAAATGAGGAAAGAAAAAAAATAGGGAGAGAGAGAGTGACAAAGAAACAGACTCTTGTGGTGCCTGGATGGTGCAGTTGGTTAAGTGTCTGGCTTTTGATTTCAGCTCAGGTCTTGATCTCAGGTTCATGAGTTCAACCCCTGCATTGGGCTCCACACTGGGCATGGAGCCTATGAAAGAAAGAAAGAGAAAGAAAGAAAAAAAAGAAAGAAAGAAAGAAAGAAAGAAAGAAAGAAAGAAAGAAAGAAA